>NC_025688.1:27353426-27372475 GCF_000633955.1 Camelina sativa
TTTTTTTTTTTTTTTTTTTTTTTTTTTTTTTTTTTTTGTTGTTGTATTAAACCCAATATAAATTTATCCATGTTGGGGATAAGCTTGAAAAAGCTTAAGGTTGAAGTTATCCTAATCTCACCGAGTTATGGTTTCCAAAGAAGATTAGGATTAAAACAATATAGGAGTTATCTATTTGTTTTATTAAATAAAAATTGTTAAAAGGGTCTCTCTATATATAAGGAGTTGTTAGGTTGTAATAACACTTGTGAGATTAGAGAGATTAAGATTGCATTAGTTTTGAAAAGTTTCTAAGGCAATAAACAAGAGTTATTCGTTAAAGCTTTGTGTTTGATTCAATATTTGGTATCAGAGCATTGTTGAATCTTAAACAAAATTCGTTTCTCTGCTTCTCTGTTTCTCGGTTCTCTTCTACTAGGTTAAAAGCTTCTATTTTACGGTTAGCTAAGCCTAATTTTTGATCAAGAAACATGGGAGACATCGTTGCTATGGCATCCACACCTAAGGAGATCAGCACTTCAACTCTTCAATGTCCAATGCTTACCGCCACTAACTACACGATGTGGGCAATGAAGATGACAGTAATGTTAAGGGTAAACAAAGTGTGGGAGATGATCGCGACAGGGTTAGCTGATGATGAAAAGATTGATCTCGCCAGAGCTCTTCTGTTCCAATCTATTCCGGAGACGCTAACATTGCAAGTCGGTAACCTAGACACTTCGAAAGAAGTTTGGGATGCAATCAAGTCACGCTATGTGGGAGCTGAGAGAGTCAAGGAGGCCAAGTTGCAAACTCTGATGTCGGAGTTCGAGAGGATGAGGATGAAGGCTACGAATACAATTGACGACTTTGTGGGTAAACTATCTGAACTAGCATCAAAATCTGGTGCTCTAGGGGTGAGCATAGAAGAACCTAAGTTGGTCAAGAAGTTTCTAAATAGCTTGCCAAGGAAAAAATACATCCACATTATTGCGGCTCTATAACAGGTTCTCGACCTTAACAAGACAAGCTTTGTGGACATAGTGGGTAGACTTAAGACATACGAGGAGAGAATCCGTGATGAAGAGGATCAAGAAATTGATCAAACAAAACTCTTGTATGTCAATAACTACCAAGAGAACTATGAACAAGGATGAGGTAGAGGAGCAAGAGGTGGACGTTTCTCAGTTCGAGGAAGAGGACGAGGTCGCAACAACTATCAGAACAAAGACAAATCTACAATTGTGTGCTATCGGTGTGACAAGCAGGGTCACTACGCCTCTAACTGTCCAGATAGGTTGCTTAAGCTTCAAGAGATTCAGGACTCAAGTGAACTGAATGATCAAGATGCAGAGGACTTATTGATGCATGAGGTGGTGTTCCTCAATGAGAAGAAGGTCAACCCGAAAAACTTTGAGAGAAAGATGAATAGGGATAATGTGTGGTATCTCGATAACGGAGCTAGCAATCATATGACTGGAAATCGGAGCTATTTTACTAACCTTGATGAGACTATTACGGGAAAGGTGAGGTTTGGTGACGACTCACGAGTTGACATCAAGGGGAGAGGTTCGATTCTCTTTGTCACCAAGTCGGGTGATCGGAAAGTTCTGGCTCAAGTCCAGTGGATACCAGATCTCAAGAGTAATATTCTTAGTCTTGGACAAGCCACCGAGACAGGGTGTGAAGTGAGAATGAAGGAAAATTATCTCACACTACATGATCATGACGGAAAACTCTTAGTGAAGGGAAACAGATCGTAGAATAGACTTTACAAGGTTCACATGGAGGCTGAGAGCAATCTGCTACAAGTCACAGAAACTGTTGATACAACTGCAAGGTGGCACGAAAGACTTGGTCATGTCAATGTCAAGACAATAGAGACAATGGTGAGAAAGGAGCTGGTTATTGGTATGCCAAACATGAACTTTCTAAGGAGACTTGTACATCATGCTTGCTTGGGAAGCAAACTAGGAAGTCATTTCCAAAGGCAACCAGTTTTAGAGCTGAACGACCACTTGATTTGATTCATGGGGATCTCTGTGGTCCTATCACACATGCAACCGCGGCACAAAATAAGTATATATTTGTGCTTATTGATGATCATTCTCGTTACATGTGGTCTCTGTTCTTAAAGGATAAGAGTGATGTGTTTGGTGCTTTCAAGAGTTTCAAGGCTCTCGCTGAACAAGAAACTGGAACTTCAATCAAGATGTTTCGAACAGATAGGGGAGGGGAATTTATGTCTTCTGCGTTCATGAAGTTCTGTGAAGAGTCTGGAATTCAGCGACACTTGATTGCTCCTTATTCACCACAACAAAACGGAGTGGTGGAGAGGAGAAACAGAACACTTCTTGAAATGACAAGAAGTATTTTGAAGCACATGGATGTCCCTAACTATCTATGGGGAGAGGCGGTGAGACATTCCACCTATTTGATTAACAGGGTTGCAACGAGGTCACTGCATGAGAAGGCACCGCACGAGATATTTAAAGGGAAGAAGCCAAACTTGAAACACTTGCGGGTCTTTGGATGTGTCGGATATGCAAGAGTGGAATCACAACACTTGAAGAAATTGGATGACAGAACTCGTGCATTGGTGTATCTCGGAACCGAACCAGGAAGTAAAGCTTATCGGTTGCTCAATCCTTCAACACGAAGAGTAACGGTAAGTCAAGATGTCATCTTCGATGAAACTAAGAGGTGGAACTGGATCAAATCGTATGATGAGACAGAGGTTCCCGGATCTTTCACTGTAAATTTCGGAGACTTTGGTAACAGTGGTTTAAGAGAGAGCGTAGCAGACTGTGAAGAAACTAATAACTCTGAGAATGGAGTCGAGGTGTTAGTAGAGACTCATGAACAAGAACCGGAAGTGGTGTTGCCTGTGTTGAGAAGATCGACTCGACCTAGTGTGAAGCCTAGTTATCTGAATGACTATGTACTTATTGTAGAAGAAGAGGCAGAGCAACTTTTACTCTCTTTGAATGATGAACCTCTAACCTATGAAGAAGCAAAGGAACTAAAAGTATGGAGAGAGGCTTGCAATGAGGAACTGAGTTCGATCGAAAGAAACAAAACATGGAACTTAGTGGAGTTACCAGCTGGAGTTAAGCCAATTGGCTTAAAATGGGTTTCTAGAATAAAACGCAACTCAGACGGGAGCATTAATAAGTATAAGGCGAGATTAGTTGTGAAAGGATATGTGCAGAAACACGGTATCGATTTCGATAAAGTATTTGCTCCGGTGGCACGCCTAGAAACAATCTGATTCATCATTGCTTTGGCTGCGTCTAAAGGTTGGGAAGTACATCATCTAGATGTGAAGACTGCGTTCCTACACGGGGAACTTAGAGAAGAGGTTTTTGTTGCACAGCCGAAAGGTTTTAATAAGAAGGGAAGTGAAGGTTTAGTATACAAGCTAAATAAAGCACTTTATGGTTTGCGTCAAGCTCCACGAGCTTGGAATCACAAACTTAATCAAATTTTTATGGAGTTAAGCTTTGTTCATTGTGCCAAAGAACCTGCTCTGTATCGAAGACAAGAAGGAGAACACTTATTGGTTGTCGCTGTTTATGTTGACGACCTTCTTGTTACTGGTAATAGCTTGAGGCTAATCTGTGAGTTTAAACTGGGAATGTCGTCAAGGTTCGAGATGAGTGACCTTGGGAGGTTGACATACTATCTTGGTATTGAGGTTTTACAAGAAAGTAGTGGAATTACTTTGAAACAGGGGAGATATGCGGTGAAGATTCTTGAGGAAGCTGGCATGAGTGAGTGCAATGCTGTACAAGTTCCAATGGATCCAGGTACTAAGCTTTTTAAGGCTTTAGCAGAGCAGCCCATTAGCGAACACGAGTATAGAAGAGGAATCGGCTGTCTCCGGTATTTGATTCATACTCGCCCTGATCTCTCGTTTGTTGTTGGAATGTTGAGTCGCTATATGCACAGTCCTAAGAAGTGTCATGGAGTAGCGCTGAAACACGTCTTGAGGTACTTACAAGGGACTACAGAGTATGGTCTCACGTTCAAGCGAGGCAACGACTCAGGTTTGGTGGGATATTGTGACAGTAGTCACAATGTAGATGAAGATGATGGTAAGAGTATTGGTGGTCACGTGTTCTGTCTTAATGGTTGTCCGGTTACTTGGTGTTCTCAGAAGCAGGAGACGGTGGCATTGTCCTCCGGTGAAGCAGAGTTTATGGCTGCCACTGAAGCAGTGAAGCAGGCCATGTGGTTGCAGGAGTTACTATCTGAAGTTACAGGAGAAGCACTTAAGAAGGTAACGATTCGCATAGATAACAAGTCGGCTATAGCGCTCACCAAAAACCCTGTCTTCCACGGTCGCAACAAACACATCCACAGGAAGTATCACTTCATCCGTGAGTGCGTTGAGAATGAGCAGGTGGAGGTTGAACACGTTCCGACACTGAGCAAAAGACTGATGTTCTGACCAAACCACTTGGTAGTTTAAAATTTCGAGAAATGAGAGAGTCCATTGGTGTTCATGATGTGTCCGACAAGAACTTCAAGCTTAAGGGGTTGATTGTTGGGGATAAGCTTGAAGAAACTTAAGGTTGAACTTATCCTAATCTCACCGAGTTATGGTTTCCAAAGAAGATTAGGATTAGAACAATATAGGAGTTATCTATTTGTTTTATTAAATAAGAATTGTTAAAAGGATCTCTATATATATAAGGAGTTGTTAGGTTGTAACAACACTTGTGAGATTAGAGAGATTGAGATTGCATTAGTTTTGAGAAGTTTCTAAGGCAATAAACGAGAGTTATTCGTTAAAGCTTTGTGTTTGATTCAATAATCCATTCCAATATATCTGCACTAAGAATTATATCCTTAGAACCTTAATCATCCTAAAATAAATAATGTTCTTCTAAGTGGCTAAACCTAGCAAAAACCAACAAAATGACAGTTAATGAAAAAACCAAACTCAAATTGCTTATGTCTTGGGGTTTAATAGTTTCTTTCTTTAAAACTCAAAACTCAAATCACACAGTTCTTGGGGTTTAATAGTTTATTTCTTTAATTCTAAATTGCTTATATCTTACCCATCAGGGTTTGCTCAAAATGGAATTGTATGAAGATGCCTTAAGAATGGTTAGGGAGATGGGAACTAACTACTGATTTAAAGCCTGATGCTTTCACTTTGTCCAGTGTGTGTGCTTCACGGGTATGGAACTAGTGAAAGGGATTGAGAGTGATGTTGTATATTTGGGATAGTAGCTTGGTTTGATATGTATCATGTATGCAAAACGTGGGAGCTTATGTTTCCGATGTGCAATAACTTGGTGGAAACCTTCTCGTTATCTTTTTTCAGGTGCCAGCGCTTGAGAACAATGTGATGGAAAACTCACTGGGGAGAGGTCTGGTTTTAAACAATATCTTGGTAACACTTTTGAGGGACCTTCGCTTGACCCCGAGGTAAACTCAATGGTGAAGATATGACCTGACATTTTCATGTTCTTTCTCTGTTAATTGGTCTAATTCCACCTTATACGAACGTAACAGGTGGTCTTTAACACCGATGCAGAGCCCATTTAGGTCGGGAGAAACAGAGAAACTGTCTGGTTTATTACAGCAGTACTAAGAGGAGTTAGTCTTTGTAGTTCATCATCGATTCAACTTATAATCACATCTCAAATCAGGTAAAGCATCTTGTCTATCTCTAGGATCTTATCTGTTCTTCCGAGATGCAGAGCCGCTCCTCCTCTTACTCATTCTCCCCTCACTCACTTCTACACCCAGTTGTCACCAATCACTTGATGGATATCACTTCACTATGTCCGATCCGAGATATATTGTGGTTTCCAGCTTTCTGATCACAGAGCTTCCCCTGTTCCGTAGTCTCTTGATTACTGTGTCAGAGATTTTTTTCGACAGAGAGCCTTCCTCTGTGATAAGTCATAACTATCTAAGGTTTTGTGTTTCAAACTTGCATGCTGACATAAACATTACAATCCCCTGTAACTGTAACTGACCGTTGTCATAAATTCCCAATTTTTTTTTTTTTTTTTTTTTTCTGAGATAATTAAAAAAAATCGAAAAAAGCAAATGGTCGAAGCAAACCTAATTAATTTCCTTTTTGGAAAACAAACTTAAATATTTTCCTTTTTGGACCTAATTAAACCTTTTGCTTATAAATATTCTCTCACACATACTCTCTTCTATCAGAAATCCGAATTCTCTGTTTTCTCTGTTCATCGAAACGAAAACCAAAAAAAAAACCCTAATCTATGTTTTCTCCATCATCATCATCATCTTTCTTCTTCTTCTTGATCTCCCGTCCTCTTGTCTTGAGTCAATCCCCAACGATCGTGATTGGTCTCTCCTTCCCCTTGTCTTGAATCAATCTCCAACGATCGTACGTGACTGATCTCCACCCGCTTGTCTTGGGTCAATCCCCAACGATAGATATCTCAGTTCAGGCTCTCCTCTCTCACCCTAAATATCACCGGCGGTGAAGGAGATCGATAACGTCGGAAGAAAGAAATCGGGGGAAGTGAAAGCTAAGAGAGAGAAGGTTTCAATGGCTATTTTTTTGTCGACAGAATCACATCAGCGGGTATTTGTTTTGCTTAGGGTTTACTAATAAACCTTGTTTTACATGATTTGATCTGTTTTTAGGGTTTACTGCTTTTGTTTTTTGATGCAGGCTTGGTCACCACCAGGAGACCACATTGTGTTAACTTGTTTATTGGTGACCACATTGTGGTCACTAATAAAGGTACACATTGTGTTGAAAGATATATGTTCCCCTTCAAGTAGGATGTTATTCGTTTTATTTTGCTGCAGGCTTGGATTGTGTGTTTTTGATGCAGGATCACGTGAAAATGCTTTGAAGAAGTTTGATGATGGTCCATTCTTCCTCGGCGAGTTTAGTTTTGACTTGGCTTGGTCACTCACCGTCTAATTTTGTAAGGGCGTTGTCTCTTACTTCTTTTTTTGTTTGTTTTTGAGTTTGCTTTTCGTTGCTTCTTTTGCTTACTACTAGATGATATATCTTCTTGTTTTGGGATTTCAGGTTTTCAACAGCTTATTCAAAAGGAGTTAATAGGTCTGATGAGGAATCATGATGCAGTTCTTGATGGTTGGTCGGTTATGATCCAAAAGGTGTTAAAAGGTTTGTTTACTTGCTACTTAATTACTACTAAACCTTTGTTTTGCTTAGCTCTGTTGCAGATAAGAAAGAGATGATGATTTCTGGCTCTGCTGCAGATAACGTTTCTCGATGATGATCCATGTAAGAGGATATAGGAAGAGTTGGGGGCAGTGAAGCTACGAGTATCTAAGAGAGAAGGTTTCAATGGATTTTGTCATCATCAGGTACTTACTTAAAGATGCAATTTTCTCTCTAGTTTAACTTTTTCTTTTCTGAAATCTTAATTTCATTGTTAATTTTGGTTATGATTTTTGTTTTTGTTTTGTTTTCAGGGGTTTCCTAGTACTTGTGTATCTGATTCAGCTGCTGATAAGTTTGGAAATCTTTGACAGGTACTTATTACAAAACTTTTGATCTGTTCTTCTGTTTGTTTTTTTTCATTCTTAGTTAAGGTGAGAACTGAATGAAGTTGGATTTTATTTTGCAGGCTTGTCTTGGTCACCGTTTAATTTCTGATTTTGTAAAGATGTTAAGTGTCTCTTCTTTATTTTGAGTTAGCTCTTCTTTGGTTCTTTATTCATGATTTCTTCTTGTTCTGTGATTCATAATTCAGGTTTCAACTGCTGGAAAGGTTGGTTTACTTGCTAGTTGCTACTTACTACTAAACCTTGTTTTGCTTAGCTCTGTTTGTTGCAGATAAGGCATAACAAATTGGTAGATAGACTTTCACACCTCTTGCTCCTTGTTTTGCTTAGATGATGATTCCTGGTTTTCTTGCAGATATCATTTATGGATTGTGATCCATGTAAGATGATGTAAATAGATGGGGGGAAGTGAAAGCTACGAGTATCTAAGAGATAAGGTTTCAGTTACATCATCAGGTACTTGTCGACATGATTAAAACAATAAACAAAAATCCTTTAATTTCCTACAGAATCAAACTGATTTTGAAGGAATGTATAAGTCTTTGACTCAGCAAGCTTCTTCCCTTAACGCCAAAACCTACTGCAAAGGCTCTACATTTCCTCTGTTCTATGTTGCAGCCATTTGTGGACAGATTATCCCAGTGCCCGTAGCATGGTCTCCAAGAGCAAGACACTGGCTAAGCTAGAGACTAAGACACTGGCTAAGCTGAGACTATGACGTGGTTTTACGCTCAAGCTGTCTCATTAAGATTTTTATCTCCCTATGCTTAAGACTTTATGTCTACACTGTTGATTTTGAAGGAGTTCATGATCTTCTACCTCGTTTCCCTTTGCTTGAAGAACTGGTTCTTGAGGATCAGCGATGGAAACAATGCATGGTGTGGTTCTGTGTCTTCTCCATCTCTAAAGAGACTACGCATCCGATTCTTTAATATCCCCATCATCTCTCTTGATGTTCCCAATCTTGTCTACTTGGACTTTCGTGTATATTTGGGAGCAAGTATGCAAATGTTAACTTGGATTCTCAATCTTTGGGTAGAAGAACAAAGATTAAGGGTACTAAGAGATGGATATGCTAATTTAGATTCTGCTGACCTAATGGATTTCGTCGCTGCAATCAGGTTTGTTAAGGTCCTTCACTTAACTAGTGATGCTCTTTGAGGTCAGTCTGCTATTATTTTTTTATAGTTGTAAAACAATCGCTGCTCAATAATAAGGATATCATTTAGATTCTGCTGAACTGGTGGATTTCATCACTGCAATCAGGTTTGTTAAGGTCCTTCACTTAACTAGTGATGCTCTTGAGATTATTTTTTCATAGTTGTAAAACAATCATCTGCTGCTCAATAAAAAGGATATACCAAGATTGGTTTAGGTTCTGTGTCTTCACCTCTTCAAGAGAGATAAATCAAGTGAGGCATTTCTTAAAGAAGTTACCGTGTCTTGAGCTGGTGAAAATTCGTGCTGTAAACAACATCCAAGTGCCCATCGATGCACAGTATCTTTTGAAGCTTCAAAGAGCTGCATCAAACTGCAAGATCCAAGCCATATTTTAACTAAACCAAAAAAAAAGAAGCAAAAGCCTATTGAGTATACTTATGGTTTTGCTAAGTCCTTTTTAATCTCTCTTGAATGTTAAGTCTTTATATTTGGTTTATGACAGAAACCTTGCCATTTTTTATGCAACATTCCTTTTCTTGCCAAGAGATTCTTTAAATTCCAGGTTTAGAAACATTCATGAACTTGAAGCAAACAAGTCATTGTATTGAAATTACAAATCAAGTTATGAAAAGAAGCCTGATTATATACAATAGTCAAAACTGACTAAATCGTCATGATCAGACTGACTAAATCTCTGCTAAGTCATGATCAGATCAGCTGATTGAAGCACCTTCATTCGGCTCTCTTCCTTAAATCTTGCTCTCTCTTGAATCCTTTGAAGCTCCTTCCGAAGCTGCTTGCTTCCCATCTCTTGTCTCTCCATTGTCACGAGCCTCTCTCCATTGATCTCGCCAATTAACACTTTCCTCCTCAAATCCGGATTGTTAGTATCTCCCATGTTGAACAGAATTGAACGGTACTTAGCTTTTTGAGGTCCCATGAAACAACCTAACTTGTGAAACATTGCAGATTCAACAGAAACAGCCACAACGCAAGGATCACAAGCAGCGACTCGTGTCTTCATCTCCGTCTCAACAACCTCAGTAGCAACTTTAGCCAACGATGTTTGAAGAATATCACGCACCTTGTCTCGTTTTGAATCTCCAGTCTTCTTCATTGTTGGGATAATCTTGACCGGAGGAGTTGTTTCTTCATGACGGCTCTGTTCTCTACCCGAAGCGTAAAGAATCTGCAGCCAAAGATTCCAAAGAAGCCTTCCTTCCGATCGAATCTGGGGGTTTTTGTGATCGTTGAAGAATCTCAAACCCTTCCCCATGGAGGACGTTGTGCAGACAACGTCACAAGCAAGTGACTTGGGAGCTTGTTTCAAACGATTCATGGCGTCTACAAACCTCGAAACCTCGGGAGAATGCTCAACACCTCTCACAGACTTAGCCGCTCGAAGTGCTGCCTCGAACAACTCCAAGAACTCTTGTCTCTGCATCGTTCTCGTTCTTGATAGGTCTTTTGTGTGTGTTTGCTCTCTGCCTCTCTCTCTATTTCTCTCGATGGAATCAGGGTTTGGAAGCAAACGAAAGAAAAGAGATACTACTGGGAATTATTGGAATGGTACGTATCAGATATGTTTATGTAGAGAGAGTAAGCGCGTTAGACTCTAATCCAATTCCAAGTAGGATTTGTTCATAATTAGTTTCATGATACTAGTTTATTTAATTTACTTGCTATCCAAGTCTGTTTGAAATTTCCTTTTTTCTTTGTAGTTCTGAAAGAGCTTCCATGTGATTATTTTACAGTGGGGACTTATTATTATTAAAACAACCAACGTATTGAAAAAAAAAAAAAATAGAAGACTCAACAAATAAAAAATCTGAACATTCCGAATGAAGCCATGTCATTTTTTATCTATTCCAATATAATAATGTTCTGCTAAGTGAGTAAACCTAGCAAAAACCAACAAAATCACAGTTAATGAAAACACAAAACTCAAAATTGGTGGGTTATGATTTATGAAATTAATTTCTTGTATTATATCTTTATGCAATTTTTTATAGCCAATTTATTAAGTATCTAATTTCGTGTGGGAGGAAAAATAGATATTAAGATAGAGCGAAGAAATATACTTATTGGCGGGTAGTAAAAGCGTGAAGAGACACATAAGTCAAGTAGCTGACACGTGCCACGGACGGCTAAGCACGCTTTCGCCGGTCGCCGCTAGATTCATATCAGATTCCAAATAACCTTCCCTGGTTCTTATCTTGCCAGGTCAGCATCCGACCCTCGTACGCCTTAAACTCTTCGAAATAATAAATTATTAATTCAAAATAGATCGAATTGAAATATTTTTTTTTTGTTCTTCTCATAAGTGGGGAGTCGTAGTGATCGGAACGCAGGATCGGGTCGGATCTGAATTCGGATTGTACTTGTACCGGACCTTTGTTTCAATGGCGCAGATACTTTCCCCTGTTTGTACGGATCTATTGAAGTTCCAGAACTCAGTTGTTAGCTCCAGATCAGGTGCGTCGTCGCGGTTCTCGGCGAAGACCACCGCCGGTGCTTCTTCTTCTTGGGGCTTACCTCGTTACGCCGGAAAGAAGCGAAGTGGTTCCATCGGGAGGTTGAGAGTTGCAACTGAGGATGCTTCTTCTCTTTCCACCGGTGACGTCGCCGATGATTACTATGCCGTTCTCGGACTCGTAAGTACCCCAAAAAAAAACCTAATTCCAAATCCGATTATTTTGATTAGGGATTTTGAAGTGAAAACAATCCTTTGGATTACATCATTATAACATATAGTTGTCGAAATTTTGAAGCTTTAGACGGGTTACAATCCTTAAGATTCTAAAGATCGTGACTTTAATTTGTTGTGTCAAAATAGCTTCCAGATGCTACACCGGCGGAGATTAAGAAAGCTTACTATAACTGTATGAAATCTTGTCATCCTGACTTGAGTGGCAATGACCCTGAAACCACAAATTTCTGCATCTTCATTAACGATATCTATGAGGTGAGTGGGTTTCTTTACTTGACTTTCATATACACAATGTAATGGTTGGTTAGTAAGGTCCCATGTGCTTTTTTGCAATTGCAGATTCTAAGTGACCCTGTACAGCGTATGGTTTACGATGAAATTCATGGTTATGCTGTGACTGCCACCAATCCTTTTCTTGATGACTCTAGCCCAAGAGATCATGTTTTTGTTGATGAGTTTGCTTGTATAGGTATTTATTTTCTTCAATTTTTTCAATTCAATGCACTTCGTTTGTGGAAAGTGGTGAAAAATTTTGGTACTGACTCTGATGATTCTGGATCTGTGTTTGCTGTTTAAAAGGCTGCAAAAATTGTGCCAATGTGGCTCCAGATATATTTGAAATTGAGGAAGATTTTGGAAGAGCAAGGGCCTGTAATCAGCGTGGCAACCCAGATTTAATTCAGCTTGCGGTTGAGACATGGTAGGTTTTATATTCTGTAGATGTTGCAACTGATTATGAAGTATAATAATACTCCTGGTGGGCACTTTCAGGGAACTGATTTGGAGATGCCTTTTTTTTGTTTTGTTTTCAGCCCGGTTGATTGCATCCATCAGACTTCTGCTGCACAGTTGTCATTGCTCGAAGATGAGATGCGAAGGGTTGAAAGAGTGAATGTAAGACGAGCATTTCTCTTATTGGTCATTGTAAAGAACCACAAGGCATTGCTATCATTTCTTGATTATGTACTCGTTGCTAAACTGTTTGCATTTAAGCCGTTGCTAAATTGTCATTGATTGATCAGGTTGCTCTGATGCTTTCTGGAATGGGGTCAGGAGCAGTTGATGTTTTCAGAATGGTAAGAAGGAAATAAAAACTCTCTGTTCTGTAGCTGAAATGCTCCTAGTCTTTCTCCTTCTACTCTTTAGTCGTTTTATTCCCACTTACAAATTGACTTTGGCCCATGTTTTCTTCCTTTGCGAAACAAGATTGCCTATTATTCTGTATTTTTCATCTAACTGATCAATCTTTGAATCCCATTTCAGGCGAGATCTCGATGGGAAAAGAGGCAAGCAAAAGTTTTGGTATGAACTTTCATCATTCATCATTATTTGAAATCCTTGCAAAGCTATTTGCAATCTTTTAGATAAACATAACATCAACTCGTGCTAACCTATGTTTCAGAATCAAGCTAGAAGTAGAATGATGAAGCGGAAAAACACAGACGAAACACCTTCCTATTGGGATAACCTCTGGGGCCAACAGAATGATTACCAGAAAAGCGGTAAGATTGATGACAGTAAGCTCTCTTGGTCTTTGGTTAATGATCATAACATACATGTGTTTACTCATTTCGATGTATGTGACAGAGGAAGAAGTACAAGAACGAGCACAGCGAGCGGCCGCAGCAGCTAGGAGATGGAGGGAATACTCACGAAGAGGCGTTGATAAGCGCCCCACCTTCAAACTCCCCGACTCCGCCTGTAAAGGAGACAACTGAAACCACATGGACATAAGTCTCTTATAGTTTATATAGGTAAGTAGGCTTCTTACTAGATTTTATATGTAATAATTTCATTCAGCACAGCCGTACCGGTGTGTCATGTCGCGTTCTAGACTTGTATAGCTTTGTTCTCACATCGATTAAGGAAAAAAAAAAACAAGTGTATTAAAGTAACGTACTCAATTTTATGTATAATATACTTTTCCAACGCCTAGAATATTCGGTTAAAAATGATTCCTTTTTCTCCGTTGAAACTTGAAACAGAGTTTGCCCAAATCTTTGAAAAGCTCACTCAGTGAGTCCTGTCCATTTGTTTTTCCCCGGTTTGGTTCGATTCCAGTTTATTGGAAACAGATCACAGTCAAACCAAACCTGAACCGAACCAAATGTTATTATCAAACTGAAACGAATCAAATTGAAGTAAAATTCGATTGTATATAAAAATTTATTTTTGATCAGTGGTAAATCTTTCTATATATCATGTAATTAAACTCTGATTTGTTTGGTTTGGTATAAGAATTAACTAATAGTTTGACTTGTTGTGATATTCGGTTAATTTAGTTCGATTTGGTTCGGTTTTGTATATATAGATACATTTTTTTTTTGTTAAAGTATATATATATATATATATATATATACATAATATGTTAATCCACACTATATTCATAGTCAAGAATGCTACATTTAAAATTATTATCTAACAATAATTTTTTTAGCAGAAAATAAATAATCTACCATATTTACTAGATATTTAAGTGAATAAGTTTTGTACAGTATTATTTATGTGTATATGTAGTAATTACTGTTTTATGTAAATTAAATGAAATGTGTACTATAAGACTATGTATGTAAATAGATGTTTTTAATTGAATGCTTGAAGAAAACGACTTGACAAGAAAATAAGTTAAATATTATTATTCAACAATATTATACAAGAATTATTTTTTTTCCTAAGAATGTCCATGAAGTCAACTAATCAATTTTCTAATTTGGTTACTTCATTCTCTTGTAAACATAGTGGATTAACATAGTCAAAAAATTCTACATGTAATATTTTTATCCAACCATAGTTTTCTTTTAGTAGAAAATAACTAATCCACCATATTTATTAGATATTTAAGTGAGTAAGTTTTGTGCAGACTATGAATGTAAATAGATGTCTCTAATTGAATGGTTGCAAAAAACGACTTGACAAAAAAAATAAGTTGAATATTATTATTCAAAAATATTATACAAGAATTTTTTTTTCTAAGAATGTCCATGGAGCCAACTAATCAATTATCTAATTTGGATACTTCATTCTCAGGTAAACATAGTGGATTAACTGACTCAAAAAATTCTACATTTAAAATTTTTATCCAACGATAGTTTTCTTTTAGTAGAAAATAACTAATCCACCATATTTACTAGATATTTAAGTGAGTAAGTTTTGTGCAGACTATGGTTGTAAATAGATGTTTCTAATTGAATGGTTGAAAAAAGCGACTTGACAAAAAAATAAGTTGAATATTATTCCATAATATTTTAGTTATTTCAATAGGAAGAAATGCAATAGTTGTTAACATGATTATTGCATAACAATATGAAAATTTTGTTGATTAATGACGTGGCAAAAAATACGATATGACAAGTGTTGAGCATTATTGGATATGATTTTTGGCCCACCACTTAAAAAACCTCATCATAGATTCTTTCATTTCCGACAAGGACGGATATGTTCTTGGTCATTACTCAATATGGTCATCACTACAAAAAAAGAGTCTTTTGTATCACTTAAAGTGTATCTCAAAACTAAGTGATGCAATTTTAAATTACTTATTGATAAGTGAAGTAAATATATACAACTTAGCATCAATTAATTTAAATGATATTATAATTATCTAATTTAACATCAATTAGTTAAAATTGATTCAGTTTCTATTATCTTGTATCACTTTTAAAAAATCGATTCAAAATTAAAATTTACATCATTTAGATAATTGATGTACTTATTCATGTTTGGTGTAAAATCATTTTTTAAAACAATACAAAATTTACATCATTTAAAACTGATGTTAAATAAATTATATTAATATCACTTAAAAATTACATATATATATATATATATATATATATATTTAAACGTAATTAGAAGATAAATATTGAAAAAGTTGATTGATCAAAAATTATAGCAGCTACAAAGCAAACCTAGCTGTATCTTTATTTTCTTTTGCCCAAAAAAAAATTGTATCTTCATTTTCTTTGGATTATTAAGGATCCTTATTCATCATCATCAAGTAAGTTGTATGATTTGTTTTGATTGGAATAATACATTTAGTAATCAAAGAGAGAATTAATAAACTAAGGAGTAGAGTTAATAAACTAATCAATATATGTATTAAACCTTAAAATCAGGTAATTAATTGAGTTTATTTTTATCAAGTTAATTTATTTTAAAATTCTAGTTACCATGAATATATTAAAAACGATTAAAAGTTATAAATAATAAATATATTACTCAGACAAAATTATTTTTTATATTATTATAATAATATTGAATTTAACATCAGTTTTTAAATGATAGAAATATTTTACATTAGTTTTGAGACATGATTCAAATGTTTTATATCAATTTAGTAAAAATGATGTTAATCTTATATTATTTTTTGTAATTGATGTAAACAAACATCAATTTTATTAATTGAAGCAAATATTTATTTCAATCGATACAAATTATTAGGATCAACGAAATGTAAATCATTTATTTAAGTGATGTAAATTATTTTTGCATCATTTAAACATGATACAAATATATAAAATAAATGATGTAAATCAATCATTTTTTTGTAGTGCATTGTAGAGAGATCGAGCATACTAATTCTCATTTATTCACATGAATTTTGAAAATCAGAATGATCAAAAACTATTGATACAGAAAAAAGTTCGCATGCATTTTAATAGAATCCCAAAACTTGTGTTATCGTCGAATAGTGGAGGCCACGGCATGAGCCCAAAGCCTTAGATTATCTTTTAAGTCAACTTCCTTAGCCGCCGGCACCGGAACTCTCCACTTTATCTCCATAGTGATCTGTTTTTCCCCTTTTCTTCCTCCACAATGATCCCACGCTTCCGACAAATATGGTCTCGCTACTGTGTTTATATTGCTCTTGTCTTCTTCTTCTTTATTTGTTACTTGCACTAATCCATCATGATCTTTCTTCACTAATCTTTGCAATCCAGGAAGAATCGAAACCAGATCAGAGTCTTTATGGTCTTCCTCGGAAAAGACAAAACCTAGATCCATAAACCCTTTAAGCTCCTCGTACTCCAAATCCGACATACTCTTTCCCTTTCTTCTTCTTCTCACATTGCTCTTCATCATCATCTTCTTCCTCTGAAGATCTTTCTTCTCCGAAAGTACTCTTTCCCTTTCCGCAATCCTAAACTCATTCACTTCTTTCCCGGAGAGAATCGTCTGAAGCTTCATCGGCGTTGCTTTAACGGGTAAGACAGATCTAGGAGACAAGAACAGATCATCTGATGAAGAACTAAACAAACTTGTCTTGGAACTCGTCTTCGTCATCATCATCGTCTCATCACTCATAGCCCTCTCTACAAGAAAGCTCACCGGAAAATTCTTCACATCTTCTTCTCTTTTCTTTGGAATCTCTCTTTCTTCATGCTTCTCTCGACTTTTGCCATTCAGATTCTCTTTGTCTTTCTTGAGAATTAGTCTCTCCGACCAGTTTTGCTCGAACAGTCTCAACAACTCCTCTCCAGCCATTTATTTTATTTTATGTTTTTTAGGTGTTTGGAGAAAGATGATGAATGAAGAAATGGCGTTAGTAGGTATTTAAACCTTGTATTTCAGCTACGTATGTAACATTACCTTTAGCTTCCGAATAATTTACGTGTGGACCCGTTTGTTCCACAACACACTACACTACTAAACAGCGCAATCAAATTCGAATGGGTCAGTCAAACTCATAAAGTCATTATACACCATTATATTGTTGTTGATTAATTAAATTCTTCTTTCCGTTATACAATTCAAATTCTTCAAAAATTATAGATTTTCGTTTGAATGCGTACATGATGTATTCCAAACATATTAAAAGATTTCAAATATATATATTTAAAACGTATATTAAAAGTACATATATTTCCTCTTGGCTCTTCGAAGGTTCGAATATCTTTAGATGTGTACGTGGACGCGGAAGGGAGCGTAAGGAAAAGAGTGGAATTATGAAATAAACAAATAATATATTACTCCCTACATATAGCAACTCGTTATGATTATTAGCAATTATTTTTCATATTTAACATGTGGTAAGACATGTCCATCTCATACCTAAAAGTGACCCACCTATCTCTTTCTGCACTTTAATTGTATAGCTCAACCACAAAACCAAACAAAATAAATAGTTGTTGGTTAGTCTTCGTTTACATATACGTGCTCTTTTAGCTACACTTAAAATGGTAAAGCAGATGGTCAATCTAGGCGTCCAGCCGTCCACAATACTCGGTTCTTAATAAGGAGGAGATTAGTTTTTTTTGTGGTAAGACAGGAGGAGACTAGTTTGATTTTTGTTTTGGAATTCTCCCGTCATAAAAAAAAAAAAAAAATAGTAAAACTAGGTGGAAAACGAAGTTATCGGGGCTAATCAGTTTTTAATAAGAAAAAAAAATCAATCTAATGGTCAAATAGTTTATATAAAATTAGCCAGGATCCGCCACATATCCACAAGTAGCTGACTCAAGAAAAACGTCGCAAGCTAAACTTTTCATAATCTTGTTCCACGAGTCTCATAGTAACACATTGTGCGATATATACTCAAAGAAATGAATGACTGAGTATCAGAAGAGCCTTCCATTCCATATGGTGTATTAATTTAAACCCTTTTTTTCTTTAATTGAATTCTTTATTCTAGGATTAGAAACAACACTTTATAGAATTTGTTTGGTCTTATTAATTCGTACAATCAAACAGTTTGAAGGCCAAGTCAAATTCCAGCCTTGGTTCTTAATTTACATTTCGTGGTTTTTAAAATACTTGTCCAAAACTTGATTTATTTTTATTACGACAAGTAGGGTTTAACAGATTCAGCTGGATCTATGTGGAATTCTCCGAATGTGGTGACGTGACAACGGACAGGTTGTTTTCCGTGGTCGAAAGTTCATAAAATTGATTATGATTCACTGATCACAAATTAACAATAAATTAGTACTACGCACGATTCAAGCCATATAGGAAATTGTTCCCGATTGTTACAAGGAAATTATTAATTAAATGTTTTAAAGATGAAGATATTCATTCAACAAACACTGTTAATAACAAAACCTAGAGATATTTAAACCAATAATGCTAAATATTTAAATTAAAAAAAAAAAAAAATCCTAGGCAACTAAGAAACTCTCACACGACATCCGTCAAAGATGAGGGCAAGACGAGGGTTTCAAAACCCTAAGTTAATGCAAGACGAGGGCAAGGCATAGCTTTTGTTGTGACCTAAAGGACCAAAGCTGCAAGTTATTACCTTCTTTAAGACCATTAGCTTTAACTACATGATTCCACTTATACGCCAACAGATACATCACGCTCTCACCCTTCTTCGTCTTCTTTTTCTTGTCCATATCATAATATCCTCTTATCTTCAACTTCCATACTTTTAACCTCGGATCGATCACTTCCACGCTTAAACCTCCTTCTCTATCCCTTTTAATTCTTTTATAGGTCTTTGTCTTTTCATCTAAGTCAGAAAATCGTGGTTCAAAAGCTTACTCATGGGAATAGACAAACGCGACTCACCTCCATCCACGTCGGTCTTAGTCAATGGCTTTTCCATTATTAGTGTCTCCTCCGTGCCTTCCATCTCCATTATCTTCCTCTTTAACCTCTCGGGAAGCTCTCGCTTCGCTTCAAGTTCTTCGTCTTCAACTTGTTGTTGTGGCTCTAC
>NC_025688.1:27372870-27410386 GCF_000633955.1 Camelina sativa
AAAAAAAAAAAAAAAAAAAAAAAAAAGAGGAAAAAAAAAACTTTTATAAGAAAAATTAAAGATGGGATAATGTTGAAATCGATAGTTTTGCCTATTGATGTATATCTTCTGATATAAACAAAACATATATATTTGCGACATATATATATATATATTTTTTTTGTTTAAATTACCGCAGGTGTTTGTAAACCAGTTATAACATCAAAATCTTCATTGTAAGATGCCATAGAGGTATAACAACAACAAAAAACTTTTTAAACAGAAATACATTTAACAATCTGAAACCTATCTTTCTCTTAAAAACCGTAGAAACCTAAGAGAGTTTGACAGAGATTTTAAACTGCATCTTGATGAGGTTCCGCGTCGGCCTGCAACGTAAGTTCAAAACAGATCATATGAAGGGCTATCAGATTACTATCAAGACAACTAGAATCCGAAGTTGAAACGGTAGAGAAAGAGCTGCGGGATTGACTTACTTTGGTTGGTATTGAAAACTTTCAGAATGATATATTATCACTCTGTGAGGCTGAACTGAAGGATACAAATATATTATGTATCTACTTGCTCATAGTTGAAGATAAGTAGAAGTTCCAAAACACCGACCCCATGGACATGAACGCTACACGAGCTTGAAGCGGAACTACCCTGTAAATTTCACCTTTCATCAGACCTCAATGTAAAATGCTAATTCCAAGCAAGTACCACACTGATCCTATTATACATATATATAAAGACCCTCCAAATGCAAGTGATATAATGATAGAGAAAGAGAGCCATACCAAAAGTTAAGTATGCTAACGGGGACCCAGAAGCGAAACCCTGCAGAAATCCCAAGACGAGTAAATATACGAACAATGCTATGTAATGGTAAAACTTTAACTCTCTATAATTGGTAACTCACCATATAGAAGTGTTGGAAGAGCATCTTTCTGATACTTGTTTCCCAGCTCAGAGAGCTTTCCCAGCCACAAGTTGTTCCAAGCAAATATAACAGCAATCACAGATGGACCAAGTATCACTTGGTTAAGCAGAACCTAACAAGGGATCAGTAAATGCAGTGAAAAGTATATCAGAACATGTTCTATGTTCTAAGTACAATAAACAAAACAAGTCTAAGAGGTAACAGTACCTTAAGCACTAGATTTGTGGCAGTTGGTTTAGGCAAAGAATGGTCAAGGAATTGATACCATGCATAAGAGCCAGGGCCATATAAGAGAAACCCGTAAGAACTCATCCGCAAGGCACGAATCCAGTCATGTTCTGAGAAAATGTTCCACAACTCCCCCTAAGTAAAAAGATCCAATCACAAATCCTTTAGTCACAAGCCAAGTTCCCACCAATGTACGAAAACACACTTAATAACACTACACACAAATCAAACATAACTTAATAAGAGACTGTACACACTACACACTAATCAAACATACTCTCACAAACATTTTTGGTTATACAAAAGATCCAATTTCATTTTTAAGGTGTATCACTAAATCATACTACTAGAAACTTGGTGAGACGAACCTCGTCAAGCTCAGAAGATGATTGTTTCAGAGCGGCTCTCTTTTTCCATCTCCCAGATAGCTGAGCAATCGTGTCACCGGTGAAAGTGAGTGCGCCGGCCGTCACAGCTTGCTTCAAAGGAAACCGATAACCGCCGGCGTCTCTGCTCACGTCGACGGAATCCGAAGATCCAGAATTCCTTTTTTTGCCTCTATCGCCGGAAGGTTTCTTTTTTCTCCGTTGATCGAATCCATTCCATCCCCAGAAACCACCAGCGCCGCCGTAACCTCCCAATGCGTCCATTAAAAATGATTCCTTTTTCTCCGTTGAAACAGAGAGTTTTGCCCAAATCTTTTAAAAGCTCTGTCAGTCTCAGTGAGTCCTGTCCGTTTGTTTCTCTCCGGTTTGGTTCGATTCCAGTTTTTTGGAAACAGATCAAAGTCAAACCATACCTGAACCGAACCAAATGTTATCAAACTTAAACGAATCAGACCGAAATAAAATTCGATTGTATATAAAAATTTAATTTTGATCAGTGGTAAAGCTATTTATGTAATTGAATTTTGATTTGTTTAGTTCGGTTATGTATGATTCGGTATAAGAATTAACCTATAGTTTGATTTGTTGTAATATTCGGTTAACTTAGTTCGATTTGGTTCGGTTTTATGTATACTATGCACTTAAAACGACACCGTCACGTGAAACCGGTGAAGATGGCGCGTGTTTGTAAATAAACCAAGACCTACAATCGTGATTTTGAAACGCGCGTGTACAATAATAGCGTTAGCCAATTGTTTTCAATTCATCATCATCATCATCGTGGTGGGTAACATACGATTGAACAAACTCAGAAAACTCCGGCGTCTTCGATCAGGAAGAGGAAAAGGGGTTTCTTTGATCATCGAAGAGATTGATTCTTTGGATCTGTCTCCTTCATTCCTTCCTGGGTCAATCGTCGATTCAGCTCCCTATTTGATTTTTTCTCGGTAAAACTCATCCTCTGCATCTAATCTAGTGTTTTCGATTTTGGAAATAGATTGATTCAATTGTGAATTCGACTTGAGGTATTTGATTGATTGGATCATCTCAATTTATCAAGATCCTTTGAATTTAGATTTTGGATAGCTGTAGCTCAGTTTATGAAGATCCTTCTTTTGAGTTATGATGGATGGCCTTTCTTTGGTATAAAGGAACTTGCTTGAATGATTAAAGCAGGTTTTTGTGTTATCTTTTTTCACATTATATTTGAGGAAAGTTTCAAACTTTGTCCTTTATCAAGTTTCTTATAAGCTGATGAATTCCGTATCTTGTTTGTACCTTAGTGATATATATAGTCTACAGGTGTCTTCTTGTGAAATCATATTGAAAGTGTGTTTCTTGTTGTAGGTTTTGGGAAGGCTGCGATGTTGTTTGAGGGGCATACCAGGAAGCCACCATCACTTGTTGATCTTTGCGTTAGGAAAGCCATTGATAATGTTAAGTACATTGGATATGTTGGTGGAGTTGATTTTCATCTCCTTGAACAGATTATGCAACACTGTACACTAGAACAACTGAAGCACATTGAGGATTCTACTCAAGTACGAAGCTTTTCTCACTGACCAATATGGCTCGGTTCTATCTTTTGTATGTTTTGACGGTTTCTTCATCTTAACTTATGCTTTTTCGTTGTTTTGTTGTTTTGCTAGGACACAGATCTTAGTCCAGTCACCGATAATTTTTGGAAGGGATTCTATGAGAAGCACTTTGGTGAAGAGGCCTTGAATGATACTATGGAGGGGATGAAGCGGAATAAAGTTAATTTCAAATGGAGGGATTTATATGAGGTTCTGGTTTATTT
Organism: Camelina sativa; assembly: GCF_000633955.1. Taxonomy (NCBI): domain Eukaryota; kingdom Viridiplantae; phylum Streptophyta; class Magnoliopsida; order Brassicales; family Brassicaceae; genus Camelina; species Camelina sativa. The sequence continues at coordinate 27,376,208 of NC_025688.1, forward strand.
TTCAGGTTTTAATGTAGATACATATATAAGTGGTGTTGAATTATAAGATATATGCATATGGTTTCGTGCAGGCAAAGGTTATAAGCGTGCAAGAAAAGGAAAAGGAAGTTGTTGATCGACTGAAACAACGTTACAAGAACGAAGATGAAAGTATGATCTTTTTTACGAATATGTCTTTTCATCTATGGCTGTTGTTAGATCAATAATGAGACGCATGTTCTTAGACCAAAATTTATTCTCCTTCGGTTCCCTTGTAATCGTTTAAAATTATATTTTTGTCAGGAAAACAAAGTCGACAAACTAAGGTCTGCTCGAAAGCTCCTCCAAGCAAAAGACCATTTTGGGGTAACTCTTTTTTTCACCAATATGATTATTTTGCAGCATCTTGTCAGGTCTTGAAGAAACAGTATGCAAAGGCTCCGTGCATATATTGGTTTCGTCCCTCAGGCTCCGTGTACTCTAATGGTTATATTGAACGATTCGTTGCAGGTAATACTGCATCAGGTTACAATCTTGGGCATGTGAAGAGCAACATCATGAAAAAGGCAAAAATAGATCTGTTGAAGAGGTACACTTCAAAAATGCACAATCACAAGGTGTACTTATACGGTTTCTAGCAACAATCTGTTTCTGAATTCAAAATTTCCGATGGTTTTGATTATACAGTCAAGAAGTGAAAAATCTTACTGCCATTAAAAGGAACACGATTCATAAGAGTTCCAGGTATCATCTCCCCGGCAGCATCTATTTATTTATATTGATCTACAATATTTATCCCCCAAACTTGATTGATTGGTTTGATGAATCATTTTTTGTCTAGTGTTCCTACTCCAAAGAGGACTGGCTTATCTGCGAATGCGCCTTCAACTTCGAGAAGCATTCCTTATGGTGGACGAAATCTTACTGAAACTAAAAGGAACACGATTCAAAAGAGTTTCAGGTAAATATGAACTCAGTATCTATATATCTTTATATTGATCCACTTTCTTTATCCTCGAAACTTGATCGGTTTGATGGATCATGTCTTGTCTAGTATTTCTGCTCCAAAGAGGACTGGCTTAACCGTAAATTCGCCTCCAATATCAAGAAGTATTCCTTCTGGTGGACAAAGGCTACCTCCAAGGAAGATGAACAGCGTTCCTGGAACTGCTCCTTCAACTTCGAAAAATGCAGCCTCCAGACAAAAGAACATGTAATGTATAACTTATAAAGCTTTTTTTTACAGATCATTTTTTCTTCAAGTGTATCATTTAAATGCTTTGTTTTCTACTTGTTGCTTTGGCCAAGAAATTTTCACAACAAAAGTCCTTGTAGAATGCAAATCTTTTTATACGGTAAACACATTCTGATAAGAACGCAAACAAGGCGAATAAACACACCTTCAAAGATGGATTGAAGCAAATATATGTTTTATTGTGCCTACAGTATGAGAAATCTTCACTTAAAGAAAGATCAAATCAAGACTGGAGACTCTCTTAGCTTTTGGCTATAGATAATCCAATCTCTTTTATTCTTTGCGGTCTGGTTTGATGTATATAGTATGGACCCTAAAAGGGCCTACGCCTAAACTGAAGTTCCAGCCAAACGTCTTCTTGATGCATTTGAAGTCGAGACTTGACCCAATTTGTCTGACTCCTTTGACTCATCCGTCAAAATTCTCTCTCTCACTGGTGTGTAATGCCTCAGCCACACGCCCGTGTACACCTGCAACATTCAACATTTCAATCAAATTGATCCGAACAAACATCTTCCTCTTATTATTCTTGGGAAGAGACTAACTACCTGTTGTGGTCTCATGATCTTGGTGTCAGGATCATCCAGCGACTCTTTCCAATGGGACAAGTATCCAGCCATACGAGGAATCGCAAACAAGACCGTGAAGAACTCTGGTGGAAATCCCATTGCCCTGTTTTAATGGTCCAAGATTGCATATTCAGATGAAGTTGAGAGGAAGTGATGAACACTGCAAACGCATTCAAACTATTACCTGTATATTAATCCAGAGTAGAAATCAACATTTGGATAAAGCTTTCTCTTAACAAAGTAATCGTCAGAGAGAGCTGCCTTCTCAAGTGCAACAGCAACCTGCAGACACCAGAATCAAACATATTCGAAGGAAACATGAACAATTACACTAAATCGAAAAGGTGTGCATCAAGTTTCAGTATAAGCTTGAACTTCTCGGACATAGCGAACCTCAATTAGTGGATCCTTTCCAACAATGGAAAATACTTCATCAGCCAGGTTCTTGATGACTTTAGCTCGAGGGTCATAGTTTTTGTATACACGGTGTCCAAAACCAGACATCTTCCTCTTCCTAAGATGTCAAAGAGATAAGAATACTAATGAAAAGACTTGTCACAAATCCAGAAAACAGAAGCATATAGTTTCAAAAATTGAGTTTACCTGTTTTTCACACCCTCGATGAACTCTGGAATATTTTCAACAGTCCCAATCTCAGCCAACATTTTAAGCACAGCCTAATGGAACCAAAGACATGAATTTCAAAGACCATGGAGCATGCAAATACATCAGAAGATGTAACATACGACTTGAGAATAAATAGCATACCTCGTTTGCACCACCGTGAAGTGGACCATAAAGCGCTCCCACAGCTCCAGCAACAGCAGTGTACACATCAACACCGCTACGAGAAGACATTTCCTAATCAATATATCTCTTATCCAGGTTACTAAGAGTCAAACCAAAGAGTACCTAGAGGCCAGATGTCGAGCAGCAGCAGTGGAGCAGTTCATTTCATGCTCAGCATGCAGTATGAAGAGGATGTCTAAAACCCGAGCCAGTCGAGGATTAGGTTTGTAGGATCTATTTCCCCTGTAAGAAATAGAAAAAAGTGTGTCAATGGATAAGCTACAGGTAATAAGCAACTAAGCTTCCTGTGCTCTGAAGCGTCAAGCGATAATCCCCAAAAATGAAATTAAAAGTTAAGTTTCTAACTAATTCAAGAAGAAAGATTGAAGATACATACAGGGAATCCAACATATAGAGGAAATTCTCTGCATAAGAAAGGTTGCCTGAAGGAAGAACAGGAGGCCTCCCTGCCATCCTCAGATAAGCAGCTGCTGCAATTGTTGGTGCCTGCAAATTGCAAGCACATTTATATACACAAGTTAATTGTAAATTCTTCATACAGAACTCCAGGAAATGCAAAGTCCAAATATGTCTATGCGTGACTAGAAAGATTGACACAATATAGGAAGAAGTAAGGTAACCACTGAAAACAAAAATACCTTTCCAATAATGCGAATAATTTGTTTATCTCTAACTTGTTTTGAATCGTAAATATCCTGGCCCTGCACCCAATAGAGTATTAGTCAACATGTTTTTATACGGACAATTTCAAAAGAGCCAAGTCTTTACACTAGTGAGTGACAAGGCTTAAACCTACCCTAAGAGCAGGATTTGCATCAGGATGAAAGATGGAAAGCGCACTCATTGCACTCACAAGAACTCCCATTGGGTGTGCATCATGAGGCATGGACTGTATAATATCCTGCACAAAAGTTATCAAGTAACTCGAGTAAGATATGATAAATATATTGTTTGATAGCTTTGCATAGAGCACAAAACCCTCAGAAAACATGTACGGATCATTGATTGAACAGACAATGACAATGAAAAGAACAAGCACAGGACAGTTAACTGAAACAATTGATAAATGGAAACCGAAATTCATATAGAAAGGACCAGAGACTTACTAAGACTCCTTGTGGCACAGCTGAGTGCTGTGAAACTGCAAACTCCCAATCAGATAGTTGACTTTCAGAGGGCAGATTCCCATACACTGCCACAAAGGAGGAAACTTTTCATCGAAATCTAATTCGATCCAATCCAAGACTTGAAATTGTGGATATACACATATAAGCCAAATATGATGAGTAACTTAGTTTGCTCTAAAACGGCAATAAAAGCAGCAATACTAAGACATCAAGTTACCAAAGCTGGAAACAACATTATCTAATCCACTTACTGAGAAGATAAGCAACCTCCAGAAAAGTGCTGTTCTCAGCCATTTCCTCAATAGGGTAGCCACGATAACGGAGGATACCTTCATCTCCATCGATATAAGATATCGAAGACCGAACCGGAGCCGTGTTCAAGTAACCAGGATCGTATAATTTAAGCCCCTTGTCCTCCTTCCCCGTAGCTATCTGTCACGCAAACAGACCAAATTCTCAGCACAGAATCAAAACTCAAAAACAAGAAAAAGTTTATAAATTTAACAACTTTTTTCCATACGCTTGATCCCATCATTCAATTCAAACCCAATAAAAAAACAAAACTTTCTACTTACCATGAATTTGTTTTAGAGAAACAGAGTTAATAATACCTTTTTGAGATCAACGGCTTTAACAGTACCATCCTCTGAGACCGGAACTTTATACTTCTTTCCGGTACGTTCGTCTACGATCGTCAGGCTTCCCTTAAGTGATCCATGGGGTGCGGCGGCGACACTCGTATCCGCCGACGTGCAATATCGCTCGATCGCCGGAGAATCCTGTTTCCCTTCCGTCAAATGAGCTGAGAGAACAGCTAGTCGAGCTCTAACTCTATCTGATAACTCCATTAATCAACGATTTCAAAAAAAAAAAAAAAAAAAAAAAAATCAAAATTCAAAGAAGAGAGAAGAAAGGGAGCGAAGAAGCAACCATTTGTTTCTTCTACTCTTCGTTAAATAACAACAACACGTGTCTCGATCCCCTGAGGGCAGGAGTATTGACTAGTGTCGACGTGTATGTAATCTTATGGATACAGTTGATATCGAACGGTGGAAAGACACTGGAGACTACCCTCGATTGACCCAACTTGGATTGATCCTCTGCATCTCTAATCCTGTCAGAATTAATATGGGACCCACACTTATCATATCTTACAAAGAGTCTCAATTGCTTACCTCGATTTGCTAAATTCTAATTGTGGGCTTTATGGATAAGCATCTTTCGGCCCAATATTATATAACGTGTTTCTTTCGGTTGACACGGTTCGCCTTTTATTTCCTCCTTAGCTTCTTCACTCGTTTACCATTGGAAGTTTGGAACCAAACCAACATTTCATTACTAGTTAAATTCTAGTTTGAAAACAGTAACAGACCGATCAACTATTACTGTAAACTGTAATCACAATAAAAATGACTAGAACTATACTCTAAAGTCTAAACCAAGATGATATGAACTATGATACAACTACAAAAGACAATTCATGATTTTATGGATGTTCTTTCTATATATTAATAGTCCGAAATACAAAATAAATTAAATAATATAGTTGCCAAAGATATGGTAATAATGTTTTGTATAAATTACTCTTGGTTTGCGTTAGTGTGTACTAGGCTTTTAATCTTATACTACTAAGTTTACGATGGGGAATAAGTCTAGTTAGCTTTTGGTTTTTATTAATGGTGGTGAGAAATGTGAGAGTGAAAGGTATAATAAATGAGACGTTAAAAGCGATGGGTGAAATAGTTTCATTCGTACCTAAAAATGGAATTCTAAAGTTGGTTCTCCTCCCCCACGTGAGGCTCTGAATCTGAGAGTGATAGATAGGATTAGATCTTTCTTTCCCTCCTTCCGTTTTCAACACATGAATTATATCGAACGTTACGTTACACTCTTCTTGTTTTTTCTTTTTTCTTACTGATTGATACAATTCGACGACCACCACACTATTTACTAATATCACTCAATCATATCTCTTTCAATGTGTTAACTTTTACATGTACATCTGAAAGATCTCCATGAATTTTATATAGGATCTACAATAACACAATTTACATCTCTTGTATGAATGAAGTTATTCAAGCATGGCCATATTGAAAATTAGATTTTACTGATATGTATTTTATAAACTATAAACAAAGCCTTTTTCACGCTAAAAATATTATAAATAAGAAAAATTGACAGAGGAAGTGTGTGAGAGAGGCAATGGTAATGCAATATAATTCGCATGCAGTAAGAAAAAGCATGAGAAGAAAGAAAGTAGCTGGATTTAGACAGATGACTGACAAATTATATAATTTTATTTTCTTCTAGTTTCTCCTATTATATATGGTGTATCATGTTAAAATATGTTTAAAACTTTAACCTATCATTTTAGTCACATCACATCAAGATGTGTACGATAAAGAAAACAAAAAAAGATTTATTAGTATGTACCAAAAAAAAATTATCAATCATCTTCTTTTTCTTTGTTCTCATTAGATACGATACGATACGATCAGAGGGAGTCCTAAACGTGAAGTTAAAAAAGATTATTAGTATGTACCAAAAAAAATTTATCAATCATCTTCTTTTTCTTTGTTCTCATTAGATACGATACGATCAGAGGGAGTCTCTGCGATATATAGGGTCCTACATAATGATAGCTGAGCCTGAGAGTATAAAAACAAAATTAAGTTAAATGAGAGTTAATCGCTTTAAAACAAATTTAAGATGGTTTGGTTTGGTTGTTTGAAATCCAAATTTAAAAGATTACTTGTAATTTTCTAGTTCTTAAAATTTAGTTGCATGGTCAGACTGAACCAGGTTTGTGTCGTTTTATCACTTCTTCTTCCACTACCACTGGACACTCCTTGTCCAAACTGCTCCCTTATTTTTTTGTTCAATGCTCTTCTCTATCTATTATAATAAACTTTACTCAATCGAAAACAACAAAACATTGTCTTCATTTGTTATTTTCCATTTGTATACAAACACGTATTTATACACTGATACACACAGCTATGAAGTTGTTCGCTATCCATATTTACACCTAAAACTCATAATGAACTCGAAGTTTTTTTTTTATTACTAGTACAATCCATATTCAAAAATCTGAAAGAAAAAAAAAAAATACTAGTCCTACTAGTACAGTATTATTAAAATAAAAAATAAAATAACAACAACATTAAGGTACATTGCTTAATACACATCAAAATCGACTACTAATAAATTTATTTCCCTAGAAATCATCGTCTACTTTGGGAACAAACACTAATCTTCTCTCTTTTTTTTAGGGATTTGATACAAATATTTAATTCTCTGTTTTTTTTTTCTTCTTCTTTTTGTCGTTTATCTCTCCTTAGAGAACCAATCGTTGATGTAACCCCAGAAACAGAGCAAACTGAAACAGAGCACTTGAGAAGAAACAAGATCTATAATACCGAGAAGAAGCAGCTTGTGATTTCTTCTTTGGTTGCTGCATCAACGTTCCAGCTCCACCACTAGTAATATTCTTCCCGCAGACATCAACTCCAGTCTTAACGACACTGAACTCATCCTCTGGCTTCAGACACAACCCTCTGTTCCCGCTCAAATCCAAATTTTTACTCAACCGTCTTAAGAAACTCGAGTCGAACGGCACGACGCCGATCAGCAAGTTCCTGCTGAGGTTCAGATGGAAAACGTGAGGCAAAGACTCAAACCCAGATGGGATCTCCCCAGTTACTCTGTTGTTAGCCAGAGACAACGAGCTAAGGTTCATGAGCTTGGTGTAACTATCCGGGATCACGCCGGAGTATCCTGAATTCTCGAGTTGGACCTCTTGGAGTTTAGGTAGGAACCCTAACTCAACGGGGAGAGCAACGGACATTGGGTTGTTATCCATTATGAAGTACTGTAAACTCTGAAGTTTCGAGATTCCTTTTGGGAAAGCTCCTTTGAGTTTGTTGTTGCTTAACGCCATGAATGATAAAGAACGAAGCTTTTCTACTCCTTCTGGGATTTTGCCGAAGAGAGAGTTCGAGCTCAGGTCGAGTTTCTGAAGCATACTGAGTTGCGAGATCGTGGGTGGGATTGTACCGGTTAACGAATTGTAGCTTAAATCTAAGCCGACGAGGCTATTGAGATTCCCTAGTTGCAGAGGAATCTTACCAGTGAGCTTGTTGTAGCTGAGATCGAGATGTACGAGGCTTTTCAGTGAGAAAACCGCCGGAGGGATATCTCCGGTTAACCGGTTTTGCGAGAGGGTGAGGATTTGTAAAGATTTGAGAGTAGAGATGCGAGGAGGGATTTGGCCTGAGAGAGAAGGGTTTGATCTGAGGCTAAGCTGTTGAAGAGAGGAGTTAGGGAGGAGCTTAATAGGGAAGATGATTGTGGTTGGGAAGTGAGTGAAGCAGTTGAAGAAGAAGACTGATTGAAGAAAAGGGAGAGAGAAGATTGAAGAAGGGAAAGAAGCAGAGGGTTTACAAGAAGGGTTTGGAGCAGAGCCGAAATCGAGTCGAGAGACGTGTGACAAGTGGTCTGGACCGGTTTTGCACTCAATGCCTGGCCAAGATGAGCCAGGTGCGCAAGGATTTGGGTGGGACTGACGCCATTGTTGATCAGACGACATTGACTCCATGATCTTGAAGAGAGTTTCTGACTCAGATGGAGGCATTGAGGCAGAGACTCTGTTTCCTTGACAGAGGAAGAGTGATGTTATCAGGAGAAAGAAGAGCAGTGAGGAAGGAGATAGAAAAGCTCTCTTCATCGTCATAGGTTTTGGTGTAAGAGAGAGGAGAGAGAGAGAGAGAGACAAAGTGTCTGTGTTTCTTTCTTGGTGATATTATACTGAGAATTCACAAAAGTTCTTTCATTGGTTTTATTTCTCCAATGCAAAGGAGTTGAGAGATGCGATGTTAATTAGAATCTTTGAGAAGAGAGAGGGCATAAAAAGTGACATTAGATCATCATCGAGGAGCATAAACCCCAAAAGAGAAACTTAGGGAAAAGGTTTAAGCTTTCAACGAGTTTAAGTGAAAATGTTTAAGGATTTGGGACAAGACAAGACAGAGACACGTGAACAATCAGAATCTAAACAAGGTATGATAAAAGAGTGAAGACTTAGAAGAAAGCTAGTAAAGAATACGAATAGGTTTTGAGTGTGTGAGACTGTGAGTGAGAAAGAGAGAGAGATGCAATTATAAATGGAAGTGATTGAAAGTGACACGTGTGGGGACGTGAGAGACAAAGAGGTAGGGACTCAAAGACATGAGAGATTGGGAAGAGAAAAGAGAAGACACAAATTAAAAAGAGTACTTGATAGGTTTTGTAAAGGGGCCATACACACATGTTTCTTCCTTTATTCAAACACTTTTGTTCGAACCAAATTTTTTTGAGGGACTTGTCTTTGTTGGTGGCCTGGTGGGTAGTCTCGTGAATACGTTAGCTCCTCGAATCTCTCAGGTTCTGTGGAGCGGTTTTCCTGTTTTATGTCTCTGTCCCTCTCTAAATATATGTACAGTATTACGGTGTTAGTTTCTAAATCTAATCATGTGGTATGTTTTTTCATAGTCTATGTGAAAATGTATACTAAAAAAGGAAGTGATTGTGTATGTCTATTGTAAATGAAGATGTTTCTCATATATAGGAAATAAGATGAGACCTAAGTAACTATCATAAATAGTAAGACAGGGATCGACATATTCACATTCAACTGGATTTAGTTTGAAAATTCATAATCTGAATCTAAATACGAACGCACATGATACTACTTCGGACCTGTACGCAGAACGAATGATCAAGATCTAAGCAAACATCAATTTCGAAGTAAACTAGTTTACGGAAACCAAGTCATGGTTAAGATTTGATGTAAGAAGATGACCAATTCGATGGTTGGTTCAAAAGACAACCAACGCACAGCACATGACAATCACAATGTAATAGTTGGTCCAAACTGTTTCAAGATCACCCACAATAGTTTCTTGACTGTTCACAAAAATAGTTTTGATTTTTTTAGTCAATCAAGTATTTTCAAATCATCTTTCCTCTTTAGATATTTGTTTTTATATAAAAATTGATAAGAAAAAGCTCTTGAAAGGTGGTGGGCATAGTATGTCTCTCTATTTACTGTCTTCAATTATTCATGTCTTCTTTTTATTTCAAAATTTCTCTGAAGTTTTATTATTCATAGTTTGAACTGATCCAGACAAAATCATAGTTATTTGTACCTTAATACTACAAAACATCGGAAATAACTCAAAGAGACTTGTTTTTTCGTTGGCTTTTTTTTTTTTTTTTTTTTTTAAACTTATGACTTTACAAATTTGTTATAGTGCAAACCAACTAAAAGTATTGTAACATTTATTATTATTATTATTATTGTTGATTTGTTGATTGATAATATATAAAGAATCAAAATACTTTGTTAACGGTATAAAAATAGAGAACACGTAAATTTGTAAGAAGTACAAAAAAGAAAAGAAAAAAGGTCAAAGTTTTCAAACGTTAAGAAATTGTACTACACTTGGCAATAATGCAGCAGATGTTTTGTAAAAATGTACAATGTATATGATATTTATGTGGTGTGGTGTGTATTATATGTAGTGAAGGATCTATCTAATCTTTAGCCCTGGACTGTGAGTCAGGAGGGGTAATATCAGACACCTACTATTTTACCGTACGGATCTAACTCAAGCATGATCCACATCACATGGCCTCCCTACCCCAAATATTAATCAAAATGGTCGTAAAAGTCACTGTATTAGTAGTACGAGACGCTAAACATCATATTAAACCTAAATCTCTACTTCCCTTATAACACTTGTCAACACCAAGAAAATAACTTTTTTTGTTTTTGTTTTTTTGTAACTGTTTTATGTAATCCACGTAATGCTTTCTGGATCTCTCAGTCCTTTCATCAGTGCTTTACGATTTGACACCACTCTTCCATTTTCATCTCCTTTTGCTTTCTCCACATTTTAGTTTATGTATCTATGCATAGGATAGATATACAATAGTCAATATCATGGGTCATATACTATTATTATATAACCTCATGGTTTCAGTATGCACATGGATGATATTTCCTCAGATTACCCACATGTTATGTTTATGTACAAAGGATGGCTTTTTATGAATCTGTGATTCAGTAGTAGTTAAGTCGTTGTTAAACAACAAAGCATATATTTTGTCGAAATTCTCTGCAAAATTCATGGAGGGGGGAATCTTATGAGAATCTGCAGGTATTTTAATCTGAAACAGGCTCATGTAGAGTGGGGAAAACAATAGTGCTATTAGCTTTCTCTTTAGACTATTTAAACAGCTCACCAATTGTACAATACTCAAATAAGAGAAGGGGCAAAACTGAATCTACATGAGAATTACTGTTGCAAGAGCTCTACACTGTCGACCTCTCTGTCTTCTTTATTTGATGTCCTTGCCTGAATATTTGAATCAAACTCTATTTAAAAAAGAATCCAAGGTCTAAGAAGGACCAGACAAGAAGCTTAAGAAACCATCCTTTGATTTTAATTGATTCAAGAAACCATCTAAGTACAGAGAGTTTTCTGGGGTCATTTGGTCACTCTTTTGTTGAGTAAATCACAAGATTTTCAGCTAAAATAAGAATGATCCATTATCCCTCTTACAACATAAGACAAAAGGGACAAAAGTTGATGGACAAGCTTAAGAGGAAGAGGGAACATCTTTATCAAAAAGCAAAAAGAAAGAAAAACCGATCAAATCCGGATACTGTACCTTTAATTATCATGGGCTCCCTTTTATGGAACAACATGAAAAACTGCAGAAGATAAGGAAAAAAAAAACTTATATCATTATGTTTCTGAAACACGTCTGGTCTTGAGTCTTTAGCATAGCATTTGAGTAGAAGAAGCTTTTTGCTGGTTAGTTGAACATCCTGAGAAAATTGTTTGCATACGCCATTGGCTTCACATCCGGGTGAGGCTGTGACAATATCAAAGAATTAGAAGAACTTTCAAATGAGTCTACATAAATCTATGAAACATTCACAAGAACAATGCTGTGTAAGAGGTATACTACACTCACCACTGCTGAGAATGTAACAATATTTGGCTTCATATCAGGAGCTTCAAAACGAATGAAAGCCCCCTTGTTACCCATCTACAACAATAAAAATTCCATGTTAAGTAAGAACCATGTAATTCGGTGCTGTTTCAAAATTGAAAACGTGACGTTTTGGGTTACCTGATCACAGTAATTTGGCGCAGAGAAGACAGTGATGAGTTTACCGTCATGCTCAACCTCATAGCCTTCATCTTTTACTTCATGTGAGCGGACCAACAACTCTATGATTCATAAAAAACTAACTTAATAGCAATCTCAAGATTAAATTGGCACCAGAGCCCAAACCCAAATAATACCATAACAGCAACTAACCTAGATTATTATCTTGCAAAAACCTCTTTGTCACGTCTCCACCAAACGATAGACCAACCCCTCGCTTGCTTGGGCCTCTTCCAGGGAGAGGTTGAGGATCGCTCCACAGAAGTTCACACATTAGCCCTGAACACTATCATGATTAGACGAAAAAACAGAAAAAAACAATTACAAAAAAAGTTAACAGAAGATGTATATGATGAAACATACCTTCCTCTGGAGGCTCACAGAAACGGTCGATAGCTCTGATGTCTGACAGTTTCACGCCATCAACACTGAACAGACCTCCATGTACCACAAAGACCTTCCCATTTATAACATGAGCCAACGGTAGGTAACAGAAAACCTCAGCAAAGAGATCCACAAATTTTTCACTCAACTTGGATCGAACCTCGCCCTCAAAACCATAAATTTTATTCATGCTCTTGCTTTCGTGGTTTCCTCTGGCTAGATATATGGCTGCAATTTTCAACAAATACGTGTAAATAGCGATGTACAATTTGATTGGGAACTTTCAACCCATCAGACAATAGTAGATCATCTAATCCTTGTCAGTGATAGCAAAAGCAACTAAAACTTGAACATCAAAGAATTATTATAGCAAGGGTTCAGAGAGCTTACATGATGGGCACATGCACTTGAAAGCAAATAGTGTGAGGATAATCTCAACAGAGAATGAGCCTCTGTCCACAAAGTCACCGTTGAAGAGGTATGGATTCTCCTCAGAAGGGAGACCATTGAGCTCGAAGATATTTAGTAGATCATAGAACTGAAAAAAAAACATTCACGTGTCAAAGACACAACACAACACTGACACTACAGCCCCTTCTAGTGCAAAATGGAGCAGAAGGTTAGCCAACAAAATCAAGATATGAGAAGTAGAAAGATTCACATTAAAATCCAATTCCAGAGATATAGTATGGGAACTGGTTTACTGAAAATTTCTACGCATGTAAACAAGAGAACTGAAAGATTGCAGATTCATCTAAGAGAAGAAAAATTATGCTAGGTGAGTAAGTGAAACCAAAGCATACCTGACCATGCACATCACCACATACAGTGATATGTTTGCCATTTGGAACGCTAATGTCGATAAGAGACGGCAGTTCTAGCAAGATTTGTCTTGTTTGTAAGACGATTTGATATGCATACCTACAAATATAATGCCGACTAAGCATGAAGAGATGATCACTGCGTTAATTAAGTAGAGTACCACCAAAAAAAATATGTACCGTTTATGCAATGTTTTTTGGTTCTTGAAATCTTCCATCATCGTTTTCACAAAATCCAAGGAAACTTCCTCTCCCTCAATCCGAGCTCCAGAATACTGTGGCTCAACCTCTACAATGAAATTGAATAGAATATTAGAAGATTGATAAAGGGTTAAAACCTCTACAACAGTGAACATCAGTTTTCAATGAAATGCTAAAAACTACAAGCCATGGACACATTTTACTGGCAAGAGTTAAAGTGTAGCAAAAGAGATATGCCATCTTAACAGAAAAGAAAAGGAGAAATTTGTAAGTCTGCGAAATGTCCACTCCTATTGAGATGGGTTTCACATCAATATCACTGAACTTCTCAATTCTCAACTAAGACTCCAAGAAAGGAAACATATCCAGGCTTTGATATGCATAAAAACGATACACATTGATCCTAGGATGAGGAGTTAACGAAAGAAAAGACACTACTACCAGAGCTACCCCACCAAAATGCCCCTAATACCACCGAAACCAACACCATGAGTATCTCAGTTGTGGCAAATTCCCGGACCGCCACCACCATTACTGCTGCAACAACTGCTGCTAAAGCCGTTTTGGTGGGCATGAACGATGATCTGGGTTTGTTTCCTATTATGTGACAATAGGTAGAAGAATGATTACTAGTCTAAAGCTACATTCAACCATTTGTCAACTACTGAATCAAAGGCATCGCATAACAAGAGACGAAAGAACCAGGGATGACAGAACACACTGCAAGCTATAAGACAACAGAAAAATAAGCAAGCAGATGATGGATACCTATTGTGTGGAAGTCAACGGACTCAGCTACTGAACGCCTTTCGGATACTGGTACGGAGATTGCTTCTTCAAATTTGAGTTTCATCACTGCTTTCTCACATTCTCTTAGCTTTCTTGTGGCATCAGGGTCATTAGGAGAAAGCCTTTTTACCTAAAATATAAATAGCAGACCATGTCCGGAATACTGTAACACGAATCTTTCTCACTCAATAAATAAAGACAGTCCACCACCAAACTGGATTTTCACAGATCACTATCAAGTTTCCTATCACTTGGACAGATCAAAACAATGAAGTTATGACCTTTTTGGGTGACTACAACATTTCATCTTTCGTCATTTGACATTTCTCAACATGAGCGGACTGGCTTACTCAAAAAGTAATAAATAAGACAAGAACTATCAGATGGAGAGCTAGCAAATATAGACGGAAAAAACAAAACTTAAATGGCACAATGCTCGTGCAATAAACATTAACCTGTTGGAAATCCTTCAGGGCGTCCTTGAATTTTCCCATGGCAAGATACGCAGCACCACGCCTGTAATATCCCTGTAAATTCAGTAGATAATCAGTGAATAAGGTTGAATGAACGTGAGAAGAAGAAAAAGCAAAAACTTGTCACAGAATGATACCTTAGAGTATTTTGAATCAACTTCAATGGCCTTTGATGCATCCTGTATCGCACTGCCATATTCCTCCAGTTTCGTGTGAGCAAATGCACGGTTTGCCCAATACACAGCGTTGTTACTGTTGAGTTCAATAGCTTTTGTATATAGATCAATAGCATTGGAGAATTTGTGACCTGTAAGCAACAAACAAAGTTTAGTGACCTGTTCTTAATTCAAAGCAAAAAAGATAGATCCCCATTAAAAAGAGTATTAACTGATTCTGTTAAACGTTTTTAATAAAAAAATACACACCTTTGAAAGCTTCGTTAGCCTGATTTTTGAACTCCTCGGCGTGTAAAACATCAGAATTCTCATTCTTAGTCTCCATGTTGTCACAGAATGAACTTATCTCTTACTGAATCCCTTAATTATCCGGTGAAGCCAGAACTGATTGCCAGAAAAAAGATGTAAAGTCAATGTTCTCTATCTCTTTATCCCCAAAATGCAGAACAACAATAATCATAATCAGCTGGAGCATTTCCTCAAAATCAATAAGTTCTCTACTACACCATCGGGAACTAGTTTAAGAGCTTTTTTAGAGATAGAAAAGCTATTCAACATGAATCAAGTCTAAATTTTTTTGTCATACAACCAGCCGACTGTAGTCATGCAACGAGATTAAGCATAACAGATGAAAGCAAACTGCTTTAGAATAAAAAATCATGCCACAAGAACATTAAGCGAATAGATAAGAAGCCACACACAAAAAAAAAAAGGTGTGAACTTTCATATTCTGCATCGTTTTCATAAACAGCACAGCAACGAATAAATCAGATTCATGGCCGTAAGAAGAAGATTCCTAGGAAAGATCTAGTAATAATACCCAGATAAGAGAAAAAGCAAAACAGGACATCAACACAAGGAAGACAGCGTCTAAGACATGTTTGTCGGAATAATTCAAACACCCAATTATCTAAGATGGGATTCAAACCTGAAAACAAAGCTTCAATCTTGGCGACAAGGGAAGAGGAGGAAGAGGGTTGACGAGTGAGAGACGAGGTTTAAGGGAGAAAAGCTTCAAGTGACCAGAGAAACCCTAGATTGAGTCAAATTAGAGAGTATGCGCTTTGAATCTATTGACAAGAGGGGGTTTTTTGGAATTTTTTTTTAATTTATTTCCCACTAATTTTCCTGTTTTTTTTACCAGTAAATTAAAAACAACTGATAAATAATGTATTATATTTATGACGCCATATATCAATTTTTTGGAGCTATGGAAAGTTTATTTATTTATTCCTTCGTTTGTGTGTGGGCTATAGAGAAATTTTGGATTTTTATCATTCATAGATCTCTGAATTTAAAATTTGGATTTTTTTTTTCTTTTAAACCAAAAGGCCTATCTGATAAGTAATTTATTTATTTAATTTGTTATAAACTTTTAATTTAAGCTTATCTGAGCCAACAAAGTAATTTTTAAAAAGTTGTTGACAAAATAAAAAAAATTAGGAAATAACAAAACACAGAATTGATGTGATAACTTAAAGCAGCGGATCAGCAATGTTCTTCTCTACTATTTGGGTTATAAAGGGAAGTGAAGTGATTTCTGACTTCATCTTTATAGTTTGTCAAAGAGTGTTTGTATTCTTATTTTTCAATTCGAATTTGGTCTCCTAATCAAATTTAGAGCCATCCAAAATAGAATCCGATTTCTTTTTTACTTACGATAGAGAACGTTGCTTCTCTAAAGAAGAACACAAATTTAAACATCTTTTTTTCTTTTTTTTTTTTTACCTTTTATAAAAGTTTTGCTCTATACAATCTACACACATACAAACCAAATAGTAATATTTTCGTGATTCTTGATCCTCCGATCCATCTCAATGCCTTCTTGTTTCCTTTTCAGCCTATTAAAAAAAAAAACACATATGATGAAGTTAAAATCCCAATTTTATGTAGTATTTGATTATAATGTATATCAAAAAAGATATGATGTGTAAGTGTACCGCTTTAATTGCTTTCTCAACAGAATCCCATCCGAACCGGTCAACATAATCTTGAACCGATTTTCTAGCATCAAGACTCATCATCTGTAATACTCTTCTCTGTTCATCTGTATAATTAGCTCCTCCCCCAACATTCATCCCAATCTTGACGTATTGTCTAACGAAATTGGAGTAAATGTAGGCTGCACCACTAAACATTGGTAGCACCAACCACATACAGAACAAAAGCTTCAAGTATGGCCAAAATGGTAGCCTACAAAATGCAATAGAACAGGGAAGAGTTTTTTTTTATATATATTTCTGAATTCGTAACAAAAATTGATTGGGAATGTTATTAATATTATATATAATAATTACCAGGCAAGGATCCTCCAAACTGATAGCTCGAATATTGTTATTAAGGAGTAAATGATCCAATATGTTAGCCATTGTTGATCATCTAACATTGTTGGACTCTCTATTGCTCGAAACGATGCATACCTTAATCATCATCATCACCCATTCAGTTGTTATTACTTTGAAGTCCTTTTTTTTTTCCCCTCATATTACTTTGAAGTCCTTTATAAACAAGGCATTTAGATTTAAATTCACTTACAGAGGATAGAGAAGCATGACTCCAGGCCTGCATGCAACAAGACAAAAAAAAAAAGAAGAAGAAAATAATGTTAAATTTTTTAACATATATCGAGTTTAATTATTTTTATCCTATATATGAGACAAAGATTGAAACCTACCCAATGAGAGCATCAAAACGTTTTGCAATCACAATAATGACACCCATTTTTTGAGTTATTTTAATACTCAGTCTATCTCTTCTTTCAATGGAAACTTCTCTCTGAACACAAACGTCTTTAGCACTGTGACGTTGGATATATACACAACAACAGCTTGAATCTTTTTTGAAGCAAGAATCTTTGTATAAGTTAAGGCAACAAGCACAGGCAAAGAATCTCCAACCTGTTAATACGTTAGCATATGAACCCATTTCTCTTCTCTATAAGAAAAAATATAACAAAGTAATTGTTGGTAAATTTCAGACTAATTAGGGAAATCCAAGTCTTGGGTCTAGTATCCCTATCTATCCCTATGAATGATACTTTGCAATATATCTTTGGTAAACAAGATTCTTTTCTTTTTCCACAAGAGTTTGTGATCAAGAAACTACGCACTAATTAATGAGGATTGGACGTATTACACAGTTTTGATTATGATATTTGGTCCACGACTTTGTTAAATTCTGAGTAAATCACATGCCCGCGTCCTTTTAATTTGACGTCTTTATAGAGTCTCTCTTTCTTACCCATTTATATATATATATATACTTCTTTTCATGAAATTGAAGTTCACCAGTGAACGTTTAATTTGATCAAGATTTAACTTTTTTTGTCACCGAGCTAGTAAAAGTAATCTTTATCTAATTCATCTTTCTTACACAAAGTATTTATTATTTACCTTTTTCTTCATTAGTAGTCTATATGATAAAGACTTTTTGCCAATATGAAATTATATTATTTCACGCTAATTAAGTATCCACGAACGAGAATCAGAGCATTCAAATTATTTACTAGCTAGCTTTGAAATTTCATGGTATATTTTCTTAAATTATATGCTTACCACGAAAGTCAATGAAAGCCCTACCAACACTCAAGTTCCTTCTTGAAATGAATTTTGCAAAATTTGAAACTTAAATTAACTCGACATGAATGTGGAAGTGTATATATATGTAGATGCTTTTTCGCTCGTGAATAAAATTAAATTGAAGTAAGTACAATGAAAATGATGAGGTATGGGCAAAACACAAAAGAGTTTCCTTTCGTAACTACAATTAGTTAATGCAAATCTGAGAAAGGGTCATATGGATAATGACTATACATAGGATTAGTCATTCGCCGTACGTGGGTTCTCTCTGCCCTCATTTAACTTTATTAGTTTCGTCTTCTCTAATTATATTGTCGTTTATATGATGTCGTTCTTTGTCTAAATTACGTATATTAAATAACTAATATCCTTAATATTCAAGATGCCGTTGGACTAACTTAATGTCCAAGAATAAGACTCTTCAACATAATAATTTGGAAACACGAAACTAGTTACGCTATATACTTTGGATTGCCATTTTTATCAAGCCAGTTTTGAACATAAACAATTATCTTTTCTTTTGTACATTTATTTACAGTTTGTAATTGGCAAGACAAATATAATTATGAAGTTTTTTATATATATTAAACGTGAATTATGAATGTAAATCATAGTTCAATGTCGTCAACCCGTAAACACAAATTTAAATATATATATATATATATATATATATTCAAAAAACCTGAAATTTCATTCATTGGTTCGCTTGGTTATTATTAGTTGATAAGTTATATTTAACACCATTCTAAAATTTACGTTGAAAGATTTAGTTAAATTTGAAAATTGATAATAAAAATTATACCAGGTAAATATAATTAAAAGACGTACGTAGGGCAATAAAAAGAAAATGAGAATAAAAATAAGAATTACCAAAAAAGGTAACTTTCCAAAAGGTGATTCTGATGAGAAACAGAGCCCATACCTCTCTTTTTCCCCCAAAACATGAAAGAAAAATTGGATGGTCCTCCTTCAATGCCTGCTCTCCCCACCCAATCCAAACCCAACTCCTCTTCTTTTTTCCTATTTTGATAATTTCTACCACTTAAGTCTTAATCAATTTCAAATTTCAATCTAAATGCATACATAGAGAATTCAAAGGATTAGGTGTGAGAGATAAATTGGCTAAATTAATGCATGTTAGACTAATGGTCCAATTTCTTTCTTTCTTTTTTTGGTCTATAACATTGCAGTTTGAAAAAAACTACCAAACCTTCTGTTTTCTGCAAATGGTTTTTTTATATACTTCCAAAGAAATACTCCTCTAAAAAAAATTATAAACCAAAAAAAAAAAAAAAGTAAAGCACAAGCAGCAGTTAAGTGGTACTGAGATAATAAGAATAGTATCTTTAGGCAAATTACTTAAATCTCTCAGATTTCTTTAATTCCCTTCTCACTTCTCCTTAATTCTTTCTGATCATAATTTTGCAAACCCAGGTATGCTTATTGATGATATGCTTATTGATCATCCAAGTTTGTAAAAAAAAAAAAAAAAAAAAGCATTTCTCTTTATTTTTCCATTCATCAGTTTAGGTCTTTTGATCAAATACAATTTTTTTTTTTAAAACCATTTATTTCTTTTAATAAAAGGATATGCCTTTCCTCATTGAAATCTCTCAGAACTTGCAAAAAAAGACTTGATCGATCTTACAAGCTTTTCTCTCTCTTGTGTGTCGTGTTTTGATTAATTGTGTTTTGTTCATAATTTATACTCTTAGCTAGGGTTTAGATAAATGGAGGGTGGTGCGAGTAGTAATGATGTAGCAGAGAGCAGCAAGAAGATAGGGAGAGGGAAGATAGAGATCAAGAGGATAGAGAACACTACGAATCGTCAAGTCACTTTCTGCAAACGACGCAATGGTTTGCTCAAGAAAGCTTATGAGCTCTCTGTCTTGTGTGACGCTGAGGTCGCTCTTGTCATCTTCTCCACTCGAGGTCGTCTCTATGAGTACGCCAACAACAGGTACATCTTTTTTAGATCTTGATTTTCTTGATTTTTTTTCTTTCTAGAATATAGTTTCGAACCTTTTTTTTTTTTTTGGGTGGCTTTTTCAATCTGTATATGCTTGGTGAGATTTATAGGGTTTTACTAAGTTCCTCTGATGATCAGCTTTCTTTTGAAATCCTCAGATTTAGGGTTGTTTTAAACTAGGGAACCCTAGTTTTGTTTTTGGGGCAAAGATTTGATTACTTTAACTTCTCTCTCTATCTCTTTGTTAAAAAGCTGTGAGGTCTTCTCTGACCATTAATGAGCATCCCCATACCTTGTTCCAGTCACTTTTTTATTTTTCCACAAATCTTTAAAACAGCATCTATATGTATATCTATCTATGTACTAGTATGTCAGTTTCTACAAGACACTTCGATCAATTTGATGGCCCATAAAATTTTATTTCTGCAGATTGATCATTAGATTTCCATCATAGTAATGAAAAAGTAGGGTTCTTGATAAATTATAATATAACTTTTTATCGGGCTATTATTATATAAAAGCTATATGTAGATTCCTTAAAAATTGATTTACTAGGGGAAGACTAGTAGGTGTTTGTCTCCTGACACTTCTCTAATATTTTGGTGATTAATCGGTTTGTTAAATCAAGAATTTTTTTTTTTGGGGACAAAGCTTGCTGTTGAGTCACTAATTAATCATCCATCAATCAACAAAACCAATGAAAACATAAATTTTTTGACTTTTTGATTGTTATTTACTCATTTCTCCACTCCAAGTTGGGAACTTGTCATTTCCATTATTTCTCTATAAGTTTCCAGCTATTTAACAGCTCATGTTCATTTCACCATTTTGGATTATTTGTCTGCTTTCTGGCTAGTGATAATTTTGGGGTTTTTTTTTCATTAGTATTATTGGTTTTTAGCTAGTGGTATTAAGACTATAATGTTAAGGGTGATGTATGACTATGATCTATATTAGTCAAGTCTCATATCATGGATCTAAGTTAAAACTAGAAAATTTGTAGTTACAATGTGAATTTTCACAAAGACTAAAGAATCATTTTCTCACTAACTAATTAATCTATATATACATGATAACGGTGTATAAATGATGACTTAAAAGTACCTTTAATTCAATATCCAACTAATTTGATTAACAAAAGAAGAATGCATTAGGTATGTGGAAAAAACGTGATTTTATATGTTTCTATTATCAAAAATGTAGTTAAGTTTCGTCTTTCAAACACCCTTATGGCTTTAGTGTCTTACTTTTGACATTTATCAACTTCAGCTTTCCATCATACAGCACAATGTGAATTACTTGTATGATGAATATGAAAGCCTAACATATATTTTTTATATAGCTAGCTTTACTATTTTGATATTGCAAAGGATTTATAAATTTCAAGTCGTTGGTACGTATTTAGGCCGAGCCTAATATGTTTTTACCAAAATAATGTATTGGAAAGAAAAAAAGCCACTAGCTTGTTGGTGATCAATAGAGGGAATCTAACTTAACCTGAAGATCACTTATTTTTCTTAAAGCTTAACTAGTAGTGTTTTTGAACCTGATTAGGCATTAGTACTAGCGAAAAATATAATTTGGATTTTGTGTCGTACGTAAATTTTGGACACACTGGGACCAATTCCAGTTAACTAAGAGCAAATGTAATCGATCGATTTCTTTTTCTTTTCTCTTCTTCTCCAATTTCTACTTTTTCTTTCTTTGTGTGTTTTCAAATTAGGACTATATGTAATTAATAGATATAGGCAATAATAACATGAATATCCCAAAAAGAAAAAGGGTCAAAAACAAATCATATGGTACTACTATTACTGGTCCAATCCCTCTATTTTGTCGATCGGTTGAATTTATGGTTATGGCCGGACAATAAAGATCTGTTTCAAAACAGTTAAATACGTTTCTCTGTGTGTGTGCTATTTATATATCCAAAGATATTTTATAGTTTTGTGCGTCTTTGTTTTACTCCTGGTGTGATTAAAGTTTTGACAGTAAATTTTCATCGGTTGTATCCATTATTAGCTAATTAATGAATGATTAAAATTTACAATCTTTTTCCTCTGTGGTGAATGTTTGGTGAAGTGTGAGAGGAACAATAGAAAGGTACAAGAAAGCTTGCTCCGACGCCGTTAACCCTCCTTCCGTCACCGAAGCTAATACTCAGGTTTAGCTTCATTATTATTTTAATGTTCACTAGTTCGTTACTTCTTCTTTAATTATCTGACTTTTTTTTATATGACCGCTTGTATGAACCATGGAATGAAAATTGATGCAGTACTATCAGCAAGAGGCGTCTAAACTTCGGAGACAGATCCGGGACATTCAGAATCTGAACAGACACATTCTTGGTGAATCTCTTGGTTCCTTGAACTTTAAGGAACTCAAGAACCTTGAAAGTAGGCTTGAGAAAGGAATCAGTCGTGTCCGCTCCAAGAAGGTTAAACAATTCATCAATGTCCTTATGCTTTCAATGTATCTTTTTCACTACTCCATCTAATTCTTGCCTGTTATGTTTGCTTGTATCTCCAGCACGAGATGTTAGTTGCAGAGATTGAATACATGCAAAAAAGGGTAAAAGTAAACCCTATCTTCCTTCACAAGTTAACTTACTCTACTTTATTAGCTACTTCTCTTTCTGATCATCGTTGCATTCTAGGAAATCGAGCTGCAAAACGATAACATGTATCTCCGCTCCAAGGTTTTATATATAATTCTCTTTTTAGCATTTTGTTCATTATTAGATTTCGGTAGGACAATCTCTTGATGTGCAAACTCTAAATATCTCTGCAGATAACTGAAAGGGCAGGACTACAACAGCAGGAATCGGGCGCGATACATCAAGGGACGGTTTACGAGTCAGGTGTGACTTCTTCTCACCACTCGGAGCAGTATAACCGGAATTATATTCCGGTTAACCTTCTTGAACCGAACCAGAATTCTTCCAACCACGACCAACCACCTCTGCAACTTGTTTAATTGAGTCCAACATAAGCTCTTTTCTCATGTGAGATTAATCTTATGTATATATATATATTCATGTTATACTTACTGTTAAAAAACTTAAAATTGCAGATGTAACGATTTGAGAGGGACCTAATTTTACATATATTTTGACTAATGTATGTTATGTTACGGCTAAGACTAATAATATACGACAAGATATCCAAAAATAAAAAGGATATCTAGCTGTAGCTAGCTCTATATTTTTTTTTGAATAAAATGTTAAATAGCTAGCTCTATATTGCTACTTAGTGTATTACATATTCAAATCAAAATGTTGATTTGACACAAAAAGAAAAAACAAATGCAAGTTCTACAACACTATTGAGATGCAAAAGCTGCATACGCATAGAATCGATCCCAAGTTACATCTAATTAAAGATCTTTAATTCTAAATTCTAAACTATGGACATGGAAAATATGAGAGATATAGGCCAAACCTTTTTTGCCTCCTGTTTTCAGACTGCAGAGGACACACAGTCTCTTTATTCCTCTTATCAGCTCAGTCACTTTATGATCAATGGATCAAGATCTTAGTCCAGCGTCACGTCATAAGAGGGACAAGAAGGTGAGTAAGATTTTCAACAGCGAGTGGTAGAAGCTCCTGGCTGCCATAGATGCAGTCCCTGGATTCAAGCTCTGCAGTATATGAGACTATATTAGTCCAACGAGAGGCAGAAAGGTCTCTTAGTGTGAATATATATAGCAAAGTAATGGCGCATTAGTACTTCCTCTTATCAAGAAGGAAGCTTGAAGTGAGAAATTGATAAAGTTCTCTGCACCAACTTAAAAGATAAAAGAACATCATAATGTATCTATATAGAACCTTCGCTTGTGATAAAATCTTTTCAGATTTTAGAACAATTGACCTGCTAAATCATTTCATTCTGCGCCAAAAAACCTGAAACAACAGAAATGGCAGAAGATTTGAAAGCAAGTGGAGCTTAGAGTCTCAGTGATGTACCATCTACCAATGACTTCAACCTCACTTACTCAATTCCATTGTCAGCTCCTTCCTAATTAACTTAATGAATGAGGTAATACATTCATTCTTCTCACCATAATTTATAGTAAAACCAAAATATGTTTTCTTGACGCCAAATTCATGTTACAAAGCACCAAAAAATACCTAACTTTTACTGCGACAGAGAAAACAAAGAAGCTACATGTCCTATCATCAATTCATTGACTGAAAACTCTCGTAGCTAAATGTTGTTTGTTGCTCTCTCCATGTGCTCTGGCATCTGTCTTAATCTGAGGAGATTGTTTCCAAACAAAATATAAGTTTTGCATCCTTAATGCAGGATGTGATTAGTTTAAAACAGATCACTTCCACTTAGTGAGCTGCGTTCGGAAAATTTCATATGCTGATGAACAAATCTAGCCTAAATGAATCAATCTAGCAAGGAAGAATTCTTGAAGAAAAAATAATTACAGAGCTAGAACTATAGCACATCTACTTAATGTAATGATAACTCAAACAAGTCTTTATCCTCTGTTCATACATTGATCATTACTAGGAAAGATCACAATTTCAAGATTTTACTCCTTCGAGTTACTTTCAAAATATATTAATTCTGAAAACAGATGCATTGTATCAAAGTTTGAATACTTCTGTTGAAGGAGAGCTAACTTTTGAGTCACATAATAAGTAGTTGGTTAATTCAACCAGTCTGATTTGTTTAGTACACTCAGAAAACGAACATCCTTGGGTAAAGATAAACTTGGATAGAGATACTATTTCTCAAACTCCAAAGATGATGTGTTTCCAAAACCATGACAACCAACTTAATATCATTAATGCAATTCCAGACATTACTAGAGAGAGCCATTAAAGATATTTTAGTCATTGGTGGGTAGAACTTGGGGGTTTTAAACTTGAATGCATGGAGACCATCTTGCAATATTTACTCCACAGAGTTTATTACAGTAACACGACACCACACCACACTTCTGATATGTACTGCCTCCTTCTTTAATGCTAAATCTAAATATTTGCTCCTTCTCTCTCTTTCTCATGGACTTGTCGTTTCTGGAGTTTAATCCAGTTGTTTCCCGTTGGTGCCACATCACTTACTACTTAGGCCTGATTTTAAAAATGCTCATGAACCATTTAATGGAGCAGTTATGACATTGTGTTGGTCTGCAGGCATGTCAATCTACATATGGACTTTGACTTCTCTGTACCTTAGTCTATACATTAAATTATATCTATGCTTGTCCTTTGTTCCAATCTCTTTTAATATTAATGTTATATGATCCTATTTATAGTTTCTTGTTCGGGTTAAAGATATTGTCGTCGTTTCAGTTTAAGTATCTGCTAGCATTTCATTTCATTGGACGTTCTTGAACAGATTGAGAAACAGAGGAGCTACTAAATCTTATTTAAGATCAAGAAATATTTTGAAACAGCAACATTAAATATAAATATTACTAGAGTCTATAGGACACTTAAAACTCTACTGATGAGCACACACATAATAAGATAATTAATTAAGACTGATTTTGATATGAACCAACAAACAAACTGAGACATGAAACTCTCTTAACTTCAGATTCTGGGCTGTAGACGACCTTCATTAGCGAGCTTGAAGGTATGGGCCTGCTTTGTGGCTGCCTTGTTTGAGGAAAGTCCTGCAACAAAGTGGTCTCTAACTTGAGGGGTTGTGAAAGGGAACCTAGTGTTGACCATGGAGTTTAACCAAGACGCTGTGCCTTCACGGTAGAGAGCACCAATGGAATCAGAGCGGGTGTTGGAAAGTGCCTGAAGAAGGTTCATGTGAGGATCAAACCCTGGAATGCTACTGGAGGTACTGACTGTACCAAAAGCTCCTCCAACAGTGCCCCACCAGCCAAGCAAACCCCAAATCAATGTAGGGTGGTTTCTCCAGTAACTACACACAAACAAAATAAACAAAACTTATGAAGTGTGATACTTGATATCATCATCATAAGACAGAGAATGTTTGTAACTTACTCGCATGTTCCAGTGATTGGTGGGAATGGAGCAGGAACAAAAGGAGTTCCAGGAGTGCCAGGATCAATAATGGGAGTTGGTGGGCTTCCTCCAATGATGGGTGTGCCTGGGTCAACAATGGGTGTTGGTGGAGTCACAACGACTGGAGTACTTGGGGGAGGAGATGAGTAATATCCACCAGAAGGAGGATTTGAAGGCGTTGGGTGGGAAGGCGTTGAAGGGTGTGAAGGCGTTGAAGGATGTGAAGGCGTGGAAGGATCATGATGTGGTGTCCCACAGTTACAAGGAGGGGTGTGTGATGGAGTGGAAGGAGTTGGAGTATGAGATGGAGGTGAAGGGTGAGATGGGGTTGGAGTATGTGATGGAGGTAAAGGGTGAGATGGTGTTGGGTGAGATGGAGGTGAAGGGTGAGATGGAGTTGAAGGAGTAGGGTCGTAAGGTGGACTTCCACAGTTAGAAGGAGGCGTGTATGATGGAGTCGCAGGAGTTGGAGTGTAGCTTCCACCGTGTGATGGAGGAGTTCCATGTGAGACTGCATGAATTGAGTGAAAAGTTATGCTTAGTAAAGATTCTTATTACATCGAATGAATAAAAAAAGTTACAATGTGTTCTGTTTTTTTTGTCTTACCAGGGGGAGGAGTTCCTGCATTTGGGTCAGGAGGAGAGTAGTATGTTTTCGCATCCTCGAACCTTATGGAAGCAACAGAAGCAAAGAGCTGCTGTGAGAGTAAAGCAGCAAATAGAGCCCAAATGGCTAAACTCTTCATCCCTCTCATTTCTGATACTCACTGATGATAGACACAAAGAGAACTTTTGCAAATGGTGTTGTGTGTTCCTTGGTGATAGAATAAAAACCGGATACTAAGGTTTTTAAATAGAGGGAAGGAAGCATATCTAAAGGGTTTTTGAAAATTTTTGAAGTAAATACAAACAGGTGGAGGAGTGTGTGGTTAGTTGATGTGTTGCAGGTGCATTTACACTATCCCATTTAATACCCCTGGTGATTGCAATAACACTTAGAATTCTGCAATAATATATTTTTTTAGAAAATGAAGAGTAGTACTACTTAAATTAATCTTTCATGCAAAGGCGTGGACGCGTATGAGAAAGCTGTCTCCCATATGAAATGATTCATCTCTCTATCCGTATTACTATTCACGTTTCAATCAATGACTCAGTAGGTTGTTTATGTTTATTGCAGGACATGTTTGCATCTAAAATGCAAAGCGAGCTCTGAGATCATGTGAAAGCTAATTTAATCCAAGTAAGTTTCCACTCTTAGGGACTTGAGACAGAAGAAGCAAGTGGCCATAAAGACTAAAATCAAGAATCTAGGTAGACTAACGTAGACCCTTTTGTTTTGTGCTTGCTGCGCTAAGGAGATGATTAAATTAGTGGGTTACTTGACGTTAAAAGAGAAGTCAAGCTGCATTTATTACATTTAAGGTTCACTTCTCTCCCTCGACTTCATCTTTATGGAAAGCAAAACCAAAGATTGGATCAAAATCATTTGTAATAGACAGTATGTTTTTTTCCAAGTTTTTTAATTAATTAGCTAAAATTTTGGTTTACCTTTGGCTATTTTTGATATGGGTTTCACCTAAATATATAGTAGTAGTTTGCATTCAAGTGACATTTAAGTTTTGAGTAACAATAAGAGAGTGGTAAATAATACATACAGCGATGCCACTTGTATAGCATGTGGAGATGCAGAGGTCGAAGAGGACCTACCAAAGTAAAATAAAAAATAAGATGAGATGAAACTTTTGATTAGAGATTTAAAAAGGAAAAGAGAGATAAATAAATGTAACATTGTCGGTAGGTTTTAGTGGGTCTGAAATCTGAACCAGCTCCAATGCTTCACATAATAACAATGCACACTCTTTCGCTTCTCTCGAGTTGCTCCTCGATCTGGCTTCTCCAATATTTTTCGAATGTGAATATTTATTTCACCTTTAATCATTTGTAAATAATTTTTCCAGAGATGATGAGTTTTTTTTTTGGGAATTATGACGTTTTTTAATATATGGAACTTTTTTTATTTGATTTATTTCTCTTTTTTATTATTAATAAAACTCTGTACTCAACCACTTTTTCACCATTCTAGATTTTTTTTTTTTTTTGACAATACTCAGTTACTCACCATTCTAGTTTAAAAATCACCAAAGCATCTATAAATGTTTTGAATTCAGAATTAGTTGAATCTGCCAGCTATTCCGCTAAGCGCTAACCATATTGACATAAGCTGGTCCGAGACCGTTTTTAGCCTTTTAGGATTCCGACACACTATTGTAGCTCCCGACCGATTGGTTTGGGACATAGGGGTTACAAACTTGCAATCAATTTTGTTAATACAATTTTTTGATTAATGTCCTCTACTTATGTAGACACTAGACACCACGTGAATATTCATTCATACATCTGATGTTACGGTATATAACATTATACTTGTAACAATTTTGAAGAGAAATAAATCGTCAATTTCCTATACCACATAACTCTTACCGGTTTTGAGAGTAATACAAGAGTGAAGAGTCAAGACTTGACATTTGAAAGTTGTATGTTAGTTGGTCTATCAATTCAAATCCGTTGACACTTGGAGTCAAAGATGCCTTTGGCTAGTAAAATAGATGATTGCTTTCATTATTAGGACAAATACCGAATATTTTCATGTTTATCTTTTTCTTTGTGTCTTATTGTATTAGTTTTTAGAGACTATGCGTATGTATGATGTATCAGTTGATAGGTGAAAGCAATAATACGAAATCGATTGTCTCGTTAATTACACGAATATACAATATATTGGGTACTTATCCCCCCAATAAGGCAATACTTGAAAATTACAAATATTTAATAGCGTTTACAATGGTGAAGTTGGTGCGAACAAAATAGCATCGTTTGGTCGATGTGATTAATGCGGTGATCAAATGTATGCGCAACAGTAAGGAACATTTGATAGAAAGAGTTAGGTGGTTTCCAGTAATGGCTAAAACGGCCCAAAATAAATTACTCCAAAACTAGGGTAACACATATGGACCAAATTGTCTGTTTGTTTTAGCGTTCAAGGCGATCCGACCAACCAAACGAACTAATTGTCCCGATCACTGAAAGAATCAATGTCTTAAACTCTCAAATATAAAACTTAAACATGTCTCGACATACTAATGTAAGTGTGTGCCGATGTATATGCAAAAGTTACAATTATACTTTCGAGTAAAACGTTAGCATTTATTAATATATAAATATATTAATGTTCGCTAACCGATCATATATACAACAATACCGTTGATATAATTGATTGACGACCATCATACGTTTGTATAATTGTTGTTTTCAATGTCAACATCATCATCGTCATGATGCCTAATTTTAGGCATCTACTTTCCAAGAGCGAAACTATTTTTTAAGATGCTCATAATTTGGTTGATCAAAAGAAAAAAAAAAAGAAAAGATGCTCATAGCTTAATTTATTAAACTAATCTCTTTCTTATTTTGTTGTTTCTATGAGAGGTTAATTTGTTATGCAAGTTAATAACAAAACCGACGACGTAAAGTGCATCATATATGCCTAATGCCGCGACAGTATAAATAATAACTCTCCAAAATTCGTTTAATATAGGTGTGGCCATTTGGGTGTTCGGATCGGATTCAGGTTCGGGTAATTCGGGTTCGGGTTTACTAATATAGGATCCAAACAAGTGTTTATATAATTTCGGGTCGGGTTCAAGTTCGATTCCTATCAGGTTCGGGTTATTTGGGTATTGACTTTAAGAAACCTGTAATGTATCCAAAATATATTGGTTATGGATAGTACCTACTCGAACATATCCAAAGTACCCACAAAAACCTGAAATGTACCCACAAAACCCAAAAAACCTGAAATATAACTGTACAAACAGTTGTATAATCTAACAAATTCAACAAGAAACAGTGAACTAAATCTTAAACAAATGAAACTGAGCATACCATGAAATCTTAAAAAAATAAAACTGAGCATACCATGTCTTGCAAAACAATTCATATGTGATAGTGTGATATCGTGTATAATTGTTCTCGGGTATAAACAGGTATCTTTGGTTCCTCGGGTTCGGTTCGGGTAATACCCGATACTTGTGGTTATTTGAAAACGAAAACCTATTGGTTATTTAGACAGAATTGGTTCGGATCGGATTCGGGTATTTTCGGGTCGGTTCTTCGATTTCGGTTTATTTACCCAGGCCTAGTTTAATATATCATAAGACGTTTTTTCACAAGGAATCTATAACTAGCGACTTCTTAACCAATTATTCCTTATTCGAAATTATCCTCTCTGTTGCGAGCAGAATTAGAAAATTCTATCTTAGGTGCATGAACTATACCATAAAAAAATGAACTGTCCAAATTTCAAGAATTAATACCGTTCACATAAATTATAAATTTTGAAACAATGTAACGTTCAAGAGTGATACATGTAAAGATAAATGCCCAAAAGTATACACAAAGGACTAAAGGTTATGCGATTATTTGGACGTCTATACACCGTAAGATTAGTTTAATGTATGTGATATAAATAGTTAAATGAATGTACACACACAAATCTCTTTGCAACGTAACTTGGACATAACAGGGGCAGCCGGCCACAGCAGATCTTTAGGGATTCACGTATAATTTTTAATTTATTTCCAAAGTATAATAGTATTACTCTAATGAAAATTTCGTCAGCAAGTGTGTTTACATACAGTCATATTATTATTATCACGANAAAAAAAAAAAAAAAAAAAAAAAGAAAGATACAGTATTACGAAATTATTAAAGAGGCAGATAGATTATGGGGATCAGATTCATATGTGATACATTCATTTACAAATCTTGGTTATAGCATATTCCAACTTCCAAGCACATGCACTTGTCTCTCTCTATATATCTCCCTCTTNCCCCCCCTCTTTTTTACCCAAATTCAACAATAGAAGAAGAAAAATATATACATAATTATTTTTCAATATTCGGAAGTCAACATATAAGCTTTGTTGGTTCTTTCTTAATCAGACATTTGATGAATTCATATAGTATTTTAAATAAACGTAAATTATGGATTATATTCTTTTGGAGATATACCAATAAAATATAAATTTAAGCTATGGTTTGATTTATTTTTTGGCTTCTTTTTTTTTCTTCCAATATTACCACCTAGTCGTTTCAACATTATTCTCGTCTAAAGTTTTTTTAAGAATATGTATTCAGATTTATTAATTCCTAAAATTTCTGTTTTAAGTAAGAAGATACCAAGGAGAAGATATTAGAAAACATATGAAGCAAACCATTTCTATGCATCTGCATAACATGTTTAGTATCACCGTCTCTTTTTTGTTTAATCATGTATCACCGTCTGCTGCAAAACAAATATATTAAGATATTGTAGTCTGAGCTCTAAAGGAACTGTATCTTGAAGATCAATCATGTGTCAGAACTCAGAGCGAACAAGTATGAAAATTTAAAAACAAAGTAAGGGAATTAGAATAATCCCACTTGGTTTGACCTTAACATTCACAAAGAAAAAATCTCTTACTTATAAATACTCAGTTCATAATCCAATACTGTATTATGCAAAACTTGATTAATAATATTTGGTTTAAGTAAACAAACAAAAAATGGTTTTAGAACCAAACTTCGTTCTCTCATGGGTCTTCTTATGCATAGCTGCAACAATCTCCAGCACACTTTTCTTCTTCCGCAAGAAACAGCACCCATTCATATCAAAGAAGATTCAGAAAACGAAGAAGCTTCCTCCCGGAGAAATGGGGCTTCCATGGATTGGCGAAACAATGGAGTTCTACAAAGCTCAAAAAAGCAACAGAGTGTTTGAAGATTTCGTAAATCCAAGGATCATCAAACATGGGAACATCCTCAAGACAAAAATCATGGGATCACCAACAATAGTAGTCAATGGAGCTGAAGCTAATAGGCTGATATTGTCTAATGAGTTTAGCTTGGTGGTGAGCTCATGGCCTTCATCCTCTGTTCAGCTAATGGGCATGAACTGCATCATGGCTAAGCAAGGCGAGAAGCATCGTGTCCTTAGAGGGATTGTTGCCAATAGCCTAAGCTACAACGGGTTAGAGTCCATAGTACCTAAGCTCTGTGACACCGTTAAGTTTTATCTTGAAACTGAATGGCGAGGCAAGAAAGAGATTAGCCTCTACCGTTCGGCAAAAGCACTTACTTTCACTGTAGTCTTTGAGTGTTTGTATGGGATTAAAGTGGAGCTTGGGATGTTAGAGATCTTTGAGAGAGTTTTAGACGGAGTCTTCGCTATGCCGGTTGAGTTTCCTTGTTCTAAGTTTGCTAGAGCGAAGAAGGCAAGGCTAGAGATAGAGTCGTTTCTTGTTGGGAAGGTTAGGGAGAAGAGAAGAGAAATGGAAGAAGAAGCTGAGAAGCCAAACACAACAACGCTTTTCACAAGGCTAATAGAAGAGTTGATCAAAGGCGTGATTACCGAAGAAGAGGTTGTAGATAATATGGTTTTGTTAGTGTTTGCAGCTCATGACACAACCTCTTACGCCATGGCCATGACTTTCAAGATGTTAGCTCAGCACACAACTTGCCGTGACACTCTCCTTCAAGGTAAACAATCAAATGAATATCAGATATATTTTTTTTCCTATCACCAAAGTCAACTCTAAATTTCTCTCTTGATTCATCTCTTAGAACATGTTCGGATAAAAGCAAACAAAGGGGAAGGAGAACATCTTACAGTGGACGATGTGAAAAGGATGAAGTATAGTTGGCAAGTTGTTCGTGAAACAATGAGATTATCTCCTCCAATCTTCGGTTCCTTTAGAAAAGCAGTCGCTGATATTCACTATGGAGGATTCACAATCCCCAAAGGCTGGAAGGTATAACACATCCATCTCCCCCTAGGTTCTTTAATCTCTAATCAACACTCTGTTTCTTTCAAGAAATACTAATAAATTAAACCTCCGGATCTTTGTTTGAATGCAGATACTTTGGACAACTTATGGAACTCATTATAATTCTGAAATATTTCAAGATCCAATGAGTTTTGATCCAACAAGATTTGATAAGCCAATACAGGCGTATACGTATCTTCCATTTGGAGGTGGACCAAGGCTTTGTGCAGGTCACCAACTAGCAAAAATCAGCATTCTCGTTTTCTTGCATTTCGTCGTGACCCATTACGATTGGTCCTTAGTTTACCCAGAGGAGACAATTAGCATGGATCCTCTCCCATTTCCATCACTTGGAATGCCAATCAAAATTTCTCCCAAGGAGTCATAGAATAGAGACATGAGTATGTTGTAGCCTGTGTATG
This sequence comes from Camelina sativa, assembly GCF_000633955.1. Lineage (NCBI taxonomy): Eukaryota > Viridiplantae > Streptophyta > Magnoliopsida > Brassicales > Brassicaceae > Camelina > Camelina sativa. The sequence continues at coordinate 27,409,845 of NC_025688.1, forward strand.
TATGTATGCAATATTCAAAGTCCACCACAAGTTCTAGACATGTATTGACTCTTTTTATTTCAGTGTAACTAGCACAAGTGCCATGTGTATGTATAAATGCTTTTGCTACGTGAGAATCCTTCTTACAAATTTTATGGATCCTTAACGCACTGCATCACATCAAATAGCAAATAATGATGTACAGGCTTCAAACCTCTTCTCAACCAAGGGTTCAACAAGACATCTCTAAGTTCCACTACCTATCTGATCCAATTTCTTGTCCAAACGAAAATTTGTTTCTAAAGTTGCTCAAGTCTTGTTTTCACATTGAACCAACCAGTCAAAAACAAAAAGTGTGAATGTTTCTTCCTTTATTCCATCAGCCATTCCTTTTAATCTCTCAACTACTCTTCAAAGTTTTCATCATAGGATTTTCTTTTTCTCTTCTTTATCTTCTTTGTTTGGTTTTACTTTTCAACTTATAGTTTTGAACTATAACAATGCAACTAATATATGAAGCAGCCTTCAAGATATATTGAGTCCGTGAACGGAGTCCATACCGT
>NC_025688.1:27411181-27413737 GCF_000633955.1 Camelina sativa
GATTTTCTTTTTCTCTTCTTTATCTTCTTTGTTTGGTTTTACTTTTCAACTTATAGTTTTGAACTATAACAATGCAACTAATATATGAAGCAGCCTTCAAGATATATTGAGTCCGTGAACGGAGTCCATACCGTAGCAGCTCAAAGTAGAACAAGATAGAGAAAGAGGAAACATACCAGAAGAAGAATGGAAAAGGTAGGTGAAGATGAGGAGAAGACCATTGAAGAAGCAAACGATTCAATTGACGAGACGAGGAGTGATAAGGAAGCTGAATATATCAGAGGTACAACTGCTGATCAAGTTGATCCAGTAGATTCTAAAGAAGGCTCCACGGGTCCATCTAACTCACACACTGTCTCCTCTATCGATCCTGATTTTAATGAATCTTATACGGAGGACGAAGAGAAGGTTCTCGCGTTTTTCAGACGTCATAGTGGTTTGATACCTGAGGTCACCGAGCGAAACAACTTCCCATCCATGAACAAGTCTGAAAAGATGATACTTCAGTTCCAAGAAGACACTCCTACAGAAACAGAACAAACAAGTGTAGTGTTCCATAGTTTGAAAGATAGCAGTGAGATTTCCGATATTGGTGCAGTCAATCTGAATTCACAGGAAGTAGTAGAAGGAAAGTCATCATCAGCTTCAGGTGAGGATATCGATGATGATTCATCCAGTAACTCAGACCTTGATTCCAGCCTTTCCAAGTATTATTTTGATGGGTCCTTACCGGTTTCGACTTATGTCGAAGAATTTGATACCCATCAAGATGAATCTACTGTACCTAAAGATGAAAATCAGGTTCGCAACTCAAACTAAACAAGTTTATTATGTCACATCGTTCTCCATAAACACCACCAATTCAGTTGTAGCTCTACCCTCTCTCATTTGCATATTAAAACACTATCCTTACATTTTTCAGATGCCTCTACTGCGTCGTAAGCACCCCATGCAGCAACCAACTTCGTGGAAGAATTGTTGTGGACTCCTTCAGCTTCTCCGGGCAGCTAATCCATAATATTCAGACACCAAAAAAAGTTGACCCAGAGAAAACCAAGATTCTGCAATGAATAGATCTATGCAGAATATAAGGAATAAACGGAATAAGCACTACACCCTAGAGGCCAGAGCGACATATTCATAGCAGATAGAGATATGACTCGTTGTTCTAGTACTCATCATATCATGGTTTCTATTAGCAAGTTGCTCTTGTTCTTCATTTTCTTAAGTTTCTAAGCAATGGCTAGAATGTGTGTTAAGTGTAACGAAGCACTGTCAAGCAAGTGTCTCTTTGTTATTCATTCAACAGAAATACAGCAAACTGATGACAAGCCGGTATGAAATGTTTTAACAACCTAAAAGCCAAGGATACATCAATCACGTCAAACAAATAAAAAACCAGAAACATCACAAACTCAACGAAAGCCAGGCAAAATCTTAGGGACCTATATGACCCTGAAACTTCCAAAAGTTATGGTCTTCAGCTAATCCTTCATTCCATACTATCTAATCACATTCCTTTTGAATAGCATATGAACATTGTCGCTGCCACCAAACCAGCAACTCCAACTGAACCAACCACTGTAATTCTCCTTCCAAGAAACTTTTTTCGGTCACCATTACAAGTTACAACCTTTGTATAGCTCTGACTCCATTACTTATTTAGTAGGCTCCAAGATCCTCTCGTTCAATAAAGTTACCTTTTTTCTTCTTCTTCAACAACTCATCCTTCTTCATTGATTCACTCAAAGACCTCGTCCTCTGTCTGCTTCTTCTCGAACTTACAATTCTCCCGTATCCATCACTAATTGCAGTTTAAAGTCAGAGACTTTCCACTGCAATTTGTATAAATCTCTTCATCTTTATGATTACCTTTCTCTCTTATCTCTTCTTCTACTCTAAAGTTTCTCACTCTTCTCCTCCATTACCTTCACTTCCAAAACCCCAAATTCTTCTTTCCAAATCCCTAACTCTCCCTTCTCAATCTCACCGCTCGCTTTCCACAAACTCTCCACTTCCTTCTCATAACTCTCAAAGCTCTCACCTTTATTCGTCAACACTTTCATCAACTCCACCACCTCTGCCGCCGTCTCATCATCTCCACCTCTCAACGCAGTAATGAGATCCTCCGGAATCCGTATTTACCTCGTTCTCAAGCTCTCGTCGATATACCGTAGATTCTAAAACCTTCTTATCAAATTCGAATTCATTACCACAAAAAAAGATCGATTTTTTAGGGTTTTTACCTTTTTAGCTTTGAGTGGAGAAATCGGACGGTTGAGGAATGATTTGACGATCGATCGGGAGGGTAGTTGACAAATATTGCCGCGCACGTTGTTAAAGTTAAAGAGAGACTCCCACTATACAATTTTAAGGGTCAGGCCAAGTTACATTAAGCCCAACTAGAAACATTTTGAGTCGTGTGGTTGTTGTAGCTGTAGCCAAACTAGCAGTAGCCATGCCGGATTTGGTGATTAGTTCATTAACTTATAAACCTAATTATAATGTAACAATGATTTAAGTAAGTCTTAAGAGTTTTTTTTTTTTTTTTTTTTT
>NC_025688.1:27413837-27418085 GCF_000633955.1 Camelina sativa
GAAGAAGGTTCGGTTATGAAGGAATTTTGTGGTTTGGTTTGTCTAAAAATAACGATGTAAAATTGTGAAAGTCGATAAAATAAATTCTATTTTTAGAAATTGAAAAATTGGTTTAATGGGCGGTATTGGCCATCAAAGTTGGGTCCAGTTGCACGTTAATTTTTATTTTTATTATCCTCGTGTTTCGGATTTTGGAGATTTTTCTTTTTTCATTTTTATTTTGCTTTTTACTTGGGGTTCCATTTCCAGCAGAGATTTGGATCTTGAAGAAGAGACATGATAGTTCACGCGCCATGTCGACTGGTTTGAGACTTTAGTGGACACGTCACTCACTTAAGTGGATCATGCTCACATGTAGATTGGATTATTTTCTGTTTGATATATGAGATTTTATATTAGTATTTCTATTTTGTTTTACTTATAGCTAGCTAGAGAGGTTTGATCTACTAATTATACATCAATGATTCAATATTTGTATTTATGTCATATGTGTTGCTAAGAGAAGCCGAGAAGGTGTTGTTATTCTTAAAACTTTTTGCTGAAGTTTCATTCCGTATAGGCTGAGCCATGAATATATATATATATACATGAAAACGAAGCAAATAATTCATATGATATATCATAAAACTAAATGACGGCAAAAGAAAGAAAACTTAGAAAAAGCTATACGTTGTTTTGCGTTATTAACAGTGATATACTTTCTACTACATTCAAGATTTTAAGTTAGCATACGTGAGAAAGAAGAGAAAAAAGGAGCTTAAGTTACACAAAATCAATTAGACGACGACAAATGCTAGTTATGCACTTATGGTTTTAGGCCATTCGGGTGGTGCGTAGGATTGTAGTAGTGGTACAGTAAGTAAGTAGAAGCTAGTAAATAACGTAGTACGGACGAAACAAAAATTAGAGCACGGCGCGCGTGGAGATAAGAAGGGGAGAAAGGATCCAGCAAGTAGGACAGGTGCATGGGAACAAGGGAGAGAGAAATGGGATCCACACAACCAAAGAAAAGAAAAGAAAAGAAAGAGAAGGAGAGAGCACATGTGCGCTCACATGAATATCTCCATCTTCGAAGCCCCATTCCCATGTGCCTCCTCCTCCTCTCTTCTAGTCTCCTTAATAACACATTACAGACTGTAAGTAATATAGTAGATGGGATGAGATCGAGATCAAATAGATATATAGATACTCTTTAAGAGATAGATAGATAGATAGTGAACTAGTTCCTTGTTCGTACAATTGAGGAAGAGAGGATCTAAGACCATCATTAGTGGAGTAACCCATCAAAGTTACTCTCACATTAATTTATTATATAAATAATCATAAATTAAGTAAAGTAACTCTTAAAGAACTAATGCAAAATCATCCTATTAGTAGAGAACCCCAAAGAAAATTATTCAAGCATTTAAATAATAATTTTAAAATTTATGTTTATTAATTATCAAATTTTAATTATCTAAAAATGACAAAACAATTATTCAATATGTTTAGTTTCAATTTGTTCTTGTGGTCTAATATCAATACAACAACAAAACAAAAACAAGGATCTCCAATTAGACTTTGTTCTCCAATTTCTGGTTTTGAATACATTGTGTAGTTTGGATCTTTGGAACCCTGCAAAAGTAACCGCAAAACGCTATACTACCACAATCTGATTTGAAACAGGGGGGCTGCAGGGGAAATCACATAACACAGTCAAAGGGATATGAAACCGACACAGGATCTCAAGCAAGAAAACAAGCTGAGAAAGAGTTATATGAGACTAAAGAAGCTTACTGTTAGTTATGGTTCTAGCTCCCTTCACTCTGTGGCAATTGTTGTATATTTAATTACAAAAGAATCTTGGCTTCTACAGTTTACTTTCAACTCCAGAACCCTGCAAATTTTTTATGTTCTTCATATTAGAATATCTTGAAGCACTAGTTTGTGCAGCGTCGAAGCTTTCCTGCAGCCATCTGATCTGGGAATTGAGACCAGCATCACGCAAAGCATTCAAAGCTGAGGTGTAGAGCCTCGCATCAAGCCTGGTTCCTTCAACTTTCATGTCCTGCAACAGCCTCATTAGCTCATCGATCCAGCTGGTTTTTGAGAATACACCAACCATGACTTATACGTCCACATACGACTTAAGTGGTCTAGTACCAAATTGTGAAAAGAGCATAGCTTTCTTAAGAGGTGAGATTACCTTCACCAACCACTTGCAAACGAATAGACAATCCTCTCTCATCCAAACACTGCTCCATTCCGATCACGAACAATGCACTCACCATGTTCTCCCGATTTGAATGAGCAGCCTCTTGAATTCATCTGAGGCACAGAAATCACATAAGCGATTGTCTTCTTCTTCCGTCCCTTCATCACCTTCACATCTCCAATTCCTTCTGCCATGACCACCGTTCCATCCACCAAAGCTTCACATACAGAGTCATATGAATCGTAGCATGCCCATATGTCACCCATTGATCCTCCTCGTATGTGAAATCACTCAACTCCGACTTCGCCAACAGTACATCATCAACGTTCTGTGACGGTTCGTTTCCAATCAAAGCTTCTTCTTTTACTTCTTCTCCAACGGAAGCAACCACATCTTTGTTAATTTGACTGCAAACCAAAAAAAACATTCCAAATTAAGAATTTTAGATGAGTAAAACTAGAAACCAATTGATTTAATAGACAAACACAAGAGGAAGAGGAACGAATCAACACAATTACAAGAGGAAGAGAAACAAATCAACACAATTACAAGAGGAAGAGGAACGAATCAATACAATTAGAAGAGGAAGAGAAACGAATCAACACAATTAGAAGAGGAAGAGAAAGAAACTCTAATCGGATTAATCCGAAATCCTAACAATCAATCCGATTAATCTGAAACCCTAAAAGAAAAACATGCAATCAATCAGACATGAGAAACGAACCTTCTCTCTCCGATTCGTTAGGGTTTGCACCGGTAATTTCAATGGATTCGACGAGAATCCATTGTTTTCTCCGACTTCTTCATCAATCGCCGTTTCTCTCGCATGCGGAAACAAGAGAGAAGGGAGAGAGACAGTCGGGAAGAAAGAAAAAAAGAAATGAGAGAAAAAAAAAAACCCGGTTTTATATTTATTTTCCAACCACTCTCGTCACGCCACATATCGTTCTTGGGGTGTTGCTCGGAATGCTTCCGGCAGTAACGATTCTCGGCTAAATGGACCCATTTTGGATTTTTTATTATTTATTTGGGCCCCAAAAACAAAAGAAACCCAGTGAGAATCGATCAGTAATCATGCTCTAATCCTACTAAAGGGATCACATCCACATAATATCTATCGGGCATGGTGGCCACGTGGCACTCTTTTTGGGTCCCCACCTCACTGAGCTCCTAAATCTGTCCTTCCCATCTTTTTTTATTTGTTTTTGTCAACTCTTCTTTCTTTTTCTTTTTATGTAATAAAAAGACCCCAATCTCCCATAATTCTAACCATGAAAAAACAACAATTTCAATATATATATATCTATAGTATTTGTTTTTGTTGTTCGATAAACGGCCAAAAAACAAGAAGAAATTAAGCCAAGGAAGTTAATGTTATTGGATTCGAAGATAGTGTTATGTTTCTAGAGATATCATATCATGTATACGACTTACATCTTAATACATCAAACCGTTATAGTAAATGTTACTCAGTATTGATTCCGGATTTAGTATTAATACCCTATGAGGCTTTAAACCTTTATTGTGAAACAAAAGTTATACTAAAAAGAATACTGATAACATCTTAATTTTGCTAAGTAAAAAACAGAAGATTTAGTACGATTTAATGGTTAAGAATTTGTCTTTTTTTTTTATAAACAACACTAAAACAAATTTCTGATTTTCTTCTAGGGGTTTTAGTAGTAGTAGTAGTAGTAGTAGTATGATGGTTTTTAGATGCAAGACAAAATAAATAAAAGAGGATGAGGAGGAGGGAGGGTAGAGAACTAAAGATGATGAATGATACTATATGTTTCCAAGGAGGGGACGAAGAGTAGAGGTGTTTGGTTGGTTTCTCGGGATTGAGATTTACAAAAATCGGGTGTCTTTCTCATTTCACCATCTACCAAACTGACACTCACCCCAATTCTAGTATCCATTTATTTATGTATTTGCATTTACATTAAATTTGTTACAAAAATATAACACACTGAAAAATTTAATTTCTTAGCTTTTAGCCCAGCTTTCGCATTCGTCTTGGAATAATCAATTCCAATGTCCTTTTGTATCTTCTT
>NC_025688.1:27420068-27431918 GCF_000633955.1 Camelina sativa
TATATGTTTCCAAGGAGGGGACGAAGAGTAGAGGTGTTTGGTTGGTTTCTCGGGATTGAGATTTACAAAAATCGGGTGTCTTTCTCATTTCACCATCTACCAAACTGACACTCACCCCAATTCTAGTATCCATTTATTTATGTATTTGCATTTACATTAAATTTGTTACAAAAATATAACACACTGAAAAATTTAATTTCTTAGCTTTTAGCCCAGCTTTCGCATTCGTCTTGGAATAATCAATTCCAATGTCCTTTTGTATCTTCTTCTTCCTTCTTTTTTTTTTATTTTTCCTTCCAAAAAGTAACTTTACTTTCATAATGAGAACTAAATATTCATAATCTAGGAAGGGATTAAGACAAGACAAAGATATGTTTTCTTTTTAAGAGTTGAGAAAGGGAGAAGAAATGATTATTTGGTAATGGTTTAGTTACACAATCAAAGGACAGTTGTTAAGAATTCTCTTCTCTTTTTCCTCTAATAAGGATGGGCTAAACAGGTGGGCACACCATGATGGGTGATCTCTGGGACAATGCTTACAGTGTTTTCGGGTCCACCTCAAACGTTTTTTTGTCTCCTTTCTTGGCCTCATTTAGTTTGCACTTATACTTGTCTTATTTTAATTCTAGTAGATGTAGATGTAAGTTGTTTACTTCTCTCTTTTGATGTAAAACATTTTACATCAGAAATATAATTATAACCAGAAAGAAGCAAAAAATAAAAATAAAAGGTGTATATCTCTCGGAGATCGAAATTTTATATTATGTAACACAAAGTTTTCAAACAAGGTTATATTTTATGGCTATGCAATTCATAAAATATGACTCAATTTAAAGCCAATACGTAGAAAGAGTGTTACTGTGTAGTGCTCTGGAGATTAAGACGTGCAGTATAAGATGGGACATGATTAAGATGAAAAATAGGCGAACTCAACTGTTTACACAAAAACATATACACAAATCGTTTGGTTAAAAAAGTTTTGATCAAGTGACAATACAGCTTTCTGTTTCTACTGACATTGGAAGAACAAAGTGGCGCCTGTGAATGTGATATGGGTTCCCACCACCACATGCGTTCGAATTTGCCATGAAAACCATCATCATCATGCGCATCCACCCTGATCCATCCTCTCTAGCCAGCGGTTCTTTTAAACGTGAAAAGCTCAGCAGAACCTTTCTTGTCCATTTTATATGCCAGAATATAACATCCGTTTATTTATCTGTCGCATATAGAAAAAAAATAATAATGGATTAACATTAATAAATAAAAAACATTTTATCTCATATGGTTTTGTATCAGAGAATTTTCTTGTATGATAGACGTTGAAACATACGATGTTTCGTGTTGATCAAAGCTCCCGCTTAGGTGGAGACTAGTACATCTTCGACATACCATACCGAACTGCTCCAACTTTCCGGTGAGCAGAACCACCAGGCGCAGCAGCTGCAGCAGCTGCTGCAACTCCTATTCCGGCGGTTGCCTGTAACAGATTTGTATCGATTATGATCCGGTCACTGATGTTTTCGGCTTTGTTCATTCCCGTTCGAGCCATGATAAACGGGTTGTTATCTATGTTGATGGCTACATCTGGTGCGTATCTATTATACTGAGGTATTTGTCTTGCCTGCTTCTCAGACTCCATAGTTGCTCTTCTCTCTTGCTGCTTTCCCATGGAGACTGTTGCAGCCGACTGTTGTGCAAAGGGGAGATTGGTGCTCCGGATGAATGATCTTGGGTCATAAGCATCTCTGCTAATTCTCCCATTGTCGAAAGGTGCGACAGGGCCCATGAATGTGTTTGGTTTGGCGGCTGCGTATATAGAGATGTTTTACGGTTTATAGAGTTTGGTTTGGAAACATTTCTGTTGGATTCAGGATGAGTGATTAAAAGTACCTGAGAGGTTTCTTTGAGGTGCTTGTAATGTTGCATGATTAAGAGGAATGTTTTGAGTAGTTTCAGGGTTCAATGTGTTTGTGTTATTCATAAGTTTTGGTTGCCCTCCTCTCGCTACTGTGGTTGAGTGTATGACCGTTGATCTGAAATCATACAAACACAGAGTCAGTAAGGATTCTTTGCATATTCTTTCTTTCGGCAACAATACTAACTAAAGAAGTCTATATAACGAAGTTGACATGATCCTCAATAAAAACTAGTGTTCAACACAAGTATGAGATAGTCATGGTTTCATGATTTCATCTTTTTTATCCTGTTCATGTCAAATGATATTTATATGCAACTAGCATAACAAGTCAGGAACAGAGGATTTACCGGGGAAGAGAGGCATGTTTCCTTTCTAGAGGCGCCACAGGGCCTGATTTACCACTGTTTTCTTCGAGATGCGCAAATTGTCTTCTAAATTGATCAACAGCACTGCAGTAATATACATCAATGTCAGGGATAGGGTGTGACATAATGCTTGTTAAAGAATATAATCAACAAATATTACAACCTTGGGTAGAGGAAACTGGCTTTATCAGCACCGTTCATGTGATCTTTAAGCAGTTGAGGATGGTATTCAAGTATCTCCCTAGAAATTAACTCTCTGATATCGTCTTTAGTGACCTTTCTTCTCTCAAACTCAAATTCCATCTTTGTGATGGGCTGACATGAAGGCTCCCTTTCCACTTTTGCTAATCCCTTGAAATATGGGTCAGCAAGTGCCTGAAGCAAGTATAAGGACAAGAGAAGTTTAGCGGGTTATTCCAATAGACCACACATATGCACGATACACACTTCTTAATACAGAAGTTGAAAAGCACCTCTTCAGCAGTTGGCCGGTCTTTTGGATCAAAAGCAAGAAGCTTCTCCAACAACTTTAGAGACAAAGGATCCGCATTTGGAAATTTCTGAGCAAACGGAATGGGTGGCTTTTTCCGCATGCTTGTTAAGTATCTCCTTGCCTTTTCGTTCCTTACCTGCATAATATCATAAAAGCAGGGTATTCATCACTTGTCCTTGCATAAGAGTTGTATAAACTTAAAGCACTCTGTTTACAAGAAGATCAATACCCGCGAGATGGTGTCCAGGGAAGGTGTCCCTAGCAGATCAGTCATTAGATCCAGCTGGTGTACCACATTCTTCCCAGGGAAAAGTGGTTTTCCCATCAATACCTCCGCAAAAATGCAGCCTATACTCCAGATGTCAATTGCGGGTGTATACTACAAAGCCAAATCCATCAAAATTTATCTCCAAGTAATACACCATATTAAAGATGATTGTTATTTAGAGAACAGATGACACACCTTAGAGTAAAAAGATCCACAAAGCTCTGGCGCTCTATACCATCTTGTAGCAACATAGTCCTGTAAATTTGATAGAAAATAAGGTTGAAGAATATCAGGTCCTGCAATGCATTGATTCTTAATTAGAACAACTTCAGTTGAAGAGAAGAATCATATTGTGCAACGTACTGTCCAAAAGATTGTTGTGGGAGTATCATTGAACGCAACCCTTGCCAGTCCAAAATCGCAAATCTTAAGTTTACAGTTTGCATTTGCCAATATGTTCTTTGGTTTCAGGTCTCGGTGGTAGACGTTAGCTGCAAAAAAAAACAATGTACATAAGATATCATAAAACAACAGAAAAAAGTCTCCAGTAGAGTTAAAGTTCAGATATATTGACATGAGCAAATTTCAAAAGGCAAACATTAGGAAACCGCATAAGTCCAATGCATCAATGTATGAAATAGTAGAGTAGGAAGTAAGAGACAAATCTGACAATACACTATAATGAGAAGCTGGATAAAGAGTGTGACCAAGAAAAAAATGGACTACCTGTATGAATGTACTTGAGTGCGCGCAATAACTGATAGAGGAAAAACTGGTAATGCTCTCTAGTCAAATCATCATTGGCTTTGATAACTTGATGAAGATCAGATTCCATAAGCTCGAAAACAACATAAATATCTTTGAATTCTCTTCGGGAAGGAGGAAGCATAATGTGCTTAATTTCAACGATATCTGGATGCCTTAGGAGCCTAAGCAGTTTGATCTCACGTAGAATCCTAGCAGCATCAGATATATGCTCAAAAATATCATGTATCTTCTTGATAGCCACTTTCTCACCGGTAAGGGTGTCAATGGCAGAGCAAACAACTCCATAACTTCCTTTACCAATAACTTCTTGAATTTTAAATCTGTTGGCATCGCCATAGTCAGAGAAGAACTCCATCTCCAGATTATTCTGTTACAAAAATAGCAATCTCAAGTCAATTGAGCCACAAACAATACATCAAAAACATTAAGTTGATGAAGAGCATAGTGATGAAAAGGAACGAACAAGTAAAAAGTGAAACAAAAAGATTCAGACAATAACAGGTCAAACATGATTAGGAACACAACAGATAACAGAATGAAGAAATTGTGGTTAAAGAAGAAGACTAGTGCCTTTAGGTTATAAGAGATTGAAAGGTTCTGAGTTCAAAACAAGTTTTTTTTCGTTGTTGTTGTTGTTGTTCAAAGGCCAAAAGAAAAAAAAAAAAGAAGGGATAAATGTTGCTGAAGAAGGGCTGTATAGACAACAGATCATAATGTGCCGTTTTTGTTATTGTATAGACAACAGATCATCATGTCATTATGCGTTGTTAGATTGACACTTGTAACGTTTCTTCATCTCAGCTCATATAACAGAAAATCAGAATTTGCCTCCAAAAACGGCAAAAAGATTAAAACTTACAAAACACAAAAACAAGATTAACCGAAAACACACATAAACAAATATCTCACGGACACAAATATTTAGTATTGGATTCAAATAATTGCAAAAAAAAAAAAAAACCTCACCTTTTTACGATGATCTTGCTGCATCATGACTCAATTGAAACACAGACACACACAATTGAAAAAAAACCCGGAATTTAAAAACCCTAGATTCGATCTGGAATTGATTGAATCAGATCAGCCGCATTGGCCCCATCGACCACTGGACCACGAAATCGCAAAGCTAGAATCAGACCTGGTTCTGCTCCTCCGGCAATCCTCCACCGACANAAAGGAACGGAACAAGTAAAAAGTGAAACAAAAAGATTCAGACAATAACAACAGGTCAAACATGATTAGGAACACAACAGATAACAGAATGAAGAAATTGTGGTTAAAGAAGAAGACTAGTGCCTTTTAGGGTTATAAGAGATTGAAGGTTTTTGAGTTCAAAAGCAAGTTTTTTTTCGTTGTTGTTGTTGTTCAAAGGCAAAAGAAAGAAAAAAAAAAAAAGGGATAAATGTTGCTGAAGAAGGGCTGTTATAGACAACAGATCATAATGTGGCGTTTTTGTTATTGTATAGACAATAGATCATCATTGTCATTATGCGTTGTTAGATTGACACTTGTAACGTTTCTTCATCTCAGCTCATATAACAGAAATCAGAATTTGCCCCCAAAAACGGCAAAAAAGATTAAAACTTACAAGATTAACCGAAACACACATAAACAAATATCTCACGGAAGACACAGATATCAGTATTGGATTCAAATAATTTGGCAAAAACAAAAATAAAAAGAGAGTTTTTTGTTTGTTTGTTTTGTGTTCACCTTTTTACGATGATCTTGCTGCATCATGACTCAATTGAAAAAAAACCCGGAATTAAAAAAACCCTAGATTCGATCTGGAATTGTTTTGAATCAGATCAGCCGCATTGGCCCCATCGACCACTGGACCACGAAATCGCGAAGCTAGAATCAGACCTGGTTCTGCTCCTCCGGCAATCCTCCACCGACAAGAGACAGAATCGCAGGCGAATTTCTCATTCACCTCTCAATTTCACGGCCCCCACCCACCACGGAAACAGAGAAAACACAAACCGTGGAATCAAACAACCAAACAAAAAGAGAGCAGGAGGAGGCAGCTCTTAAGATCAATGGAGGAATTGATGAAAGCAGAGTGCGAACAGCAAGAGCATTGCTTTAATCGCACGTTTTCGTCGGCGCGAGATCTGATCACCGACACACAAGGGATAGAGAGAGAGAGAGAAGAGAGAAGGAGGACGAAGAGTGAAAAAAAAAATCAAATGAGAGAGATAAGGAAGGAATCTATCTAGAAGAGGAGAGAAAGAGAGCTGGTGGATTCATTCCATTATATATAGGCAGTTAAACGCCACCGTTTGGTGAGCCATCCAAAAGCAAAACCCATTAGTATAGTAATAAATATAATACTTAGGAGTTAGCAAATAATTTGTTTATGGGTTATCAAGTGTTACATTATACTAGTAGTATAGATGATTTAATTAGCACATTATTGATCAGATCATTATTAGTATATATGTATGATCTAGTATATTCCATCTTTATTGTCATTGTATTCTTTCATATCTTCTTTATCCAACTCTTTTTAACATAAAATTATGATGTACTTTACTTAACATCATCTTCATTATTTTCTAAAGATTTTTTTACCTTATTTGTGTATTGAGTTTCTACTAATTCCATTTATCATTAATATTGAAACTCAATACACAAATAAGGTAAAAAATCTTTAGAAAATAATGAAGATGATGAAATTGGATAAGTACAAACTCTGTTATATATAAAAAAATGTTAAATGCATAGTATTTGATAAATAAAAAAACAGTATTTGATAATAAAAAAATGACCTCTTTAAACGTATCAAATATCTGTGGACTATATGGTTAACAAAAAAAAGTTTGTGCCCAATTATCTCTAACCACCTCTACCTAATTAATGCTACCAATCAAAAACATAACAAATATACAGTAAAACCTCTATAAATTAATACTCTATAAATTAATAAACACTATAAATTAATAAATTTTGCTGGTCCTAAGTCGGGCCAGTGTAAAAATTAACAATATTCGATAAGATAATAAGATAATATTTTTTTCGAAATCTCCTTATAAAATATGGTCCCAATAATATCATAAATTAATAATCATAAATCATAGGCATAAATACTAAGACAATTTTGTAAAATATGAATCTAGTGTTGTTTGTCTTTTCTTAAAGTTGGAAATCTCGTTGGAGTTCATCTCTGATTTTCCTTATTGCATCAAAAACTCCTGGTGTTGTCTTCTCGATTTGCATCCAAAAGTTGTGAAGAGTTCTAGACGCGATAATTGCTTCCTTACGTGTAACTGGTTCCAAAGGTTCCACATTATCGTCTTCAGCTTCTTCATCAACATTAATGACAGAAGCCACAATCTCTTCTAAACTCTGAACTTCTGAGCATGCATCATTTTCACCTGGATAGTCGAGTAGACTATTGACATCCATTTTATTTCGATAACCAAGATTATTAATCACCACTTCAAGTTCCTGCATACCATCTTCACAAACTGATTCCTCTTCTGAATTCCTTGATACGGCATCCCTTGAACGAATTTTACAATGTCGAAAACAATTTGCTATTGTCTCTCCATGAACATTAGTTGTCCAAGCAGAGACCGCAAAATTGATAGCATGCAAAACATTGATCTTAGCTGGATCAGATTGTCCCAACTCATATCCTTCTAAAACCTCACGGTAAAATCTCCTTCGATAATGCATTTTAAAAGCTCTTATTATTCCAGCATCACAAGGTTGGATTTTTGACGTCATGTTAGGTGGCAAGAAAAACAACTCAACATTATGTAATCCTTCAATATTTCTTGGATGTGCTGGGCAATTATCTACCACAAACAAAACCCTTCTACCATGCATTATCTGATCAAACCAGCGAATATATTCTTCAAAAATAACACTTGTCATCCAAGCTCTTTTGTTGGCTCGATAATGACAATTCAAGCTATTCATGTTGACATTCTTGAAGCAGCGCGGCTTCGCATATTTTCCAATAATCCATAAGGGAATTTTTTCAGTCCCATCCTCGTTACAGCAAATAACAACAGTTAACCTTTCTTTGTCTTGTTTTTTGCCTTCAAGTTGTTTTGTAGCAAGAGAATGATCAGCTTGTAACCTATAAAACAAACCAGTTTCATCCATATTAAAAACATCTTTCTTAGAAAACTTATCTATTTTTCCTCTTATAGCTTCCAGCTTCTTTTCCATGTCTTCAACATCAACTGAACCGCTTTCTCCAAACCGACGAAACGACTTGATACCGTGTCGTAATTTGAATTTTTCAAGTCAGCCTTGAGAAAATTGGTGCTCAAAATCTTGTTCCGGGTATACAAGTTTCATAGTCACTTTTGCCTTCTCTAAAATTAGTTCTCCGGTCATATTCACACGATCTTGGTATTGAAGAAACCATTCAAAAAGAACTTTCTCCATCTCTGGATATTTTGCTGGTTTGTGACGTTTGATATCTTTTCTGGATTCCAGATTGGTGGAAAGATATTCATCTGATCTTTTGAGTGTGTTTGAGATTGTACCTTGGCTAACTTGAATTTGAAATTTTTCTTGAATCCACAATTGCAACTCTTTTTGAGTACATTTGGTATGATCTCTTTTGTACTCACATAACTCTTTGCGTATTTGGTCTGTCATGGTTGCTTTTGCAACACCTTTTAGATGAGAAGCCATAGCTAAGATTTTGTGTAAAGAAAAAAAATAGTAGACGAGAATAGCTCGTACGTTCACGTTCATGTCTACAAATAAAGACACAAGTTCTATAGAAATATGAATGTTAACATAATTGAATATGTTATATCAAAGCATAAGGAATTTTATATAAAGAAAAATTCTAAAAAAAGTATATGATTTTAAGGAAAAAATTCCAAATTTACATCTAGAAATATTTTAAAAGTTAATGTAGTGAATAATATTGTATTTTGCAAAAATATTTCTATAAATTAATAACATCGGACCACGCCAACTTAATGGAATACAAATTACCATCGGACCACGCCAACTTATTCAGTACACCATTTCCGAGTATAATATATATAAACAATACAAAGACGCGTGACTATATTTTAACAGCTTTTTTTTTTTTAACAACATATTTTAACAGCTATTAAGTGATCTACGAATTTAGTTATGTATCCTAAATCAAATAATATGAAATACATACATTAGAACCAACAGATTTATCCTATAAAACGTTATTAATTAACACTGATTAAGTGTGTTTACTACCTTTGGTTGAAAATACCATTATTTCTTCTCTAACACATATTTATGTGTACAATGTGTACAATTATTTTTTTTTGGCTAACTAGCTGCTTGGCTTTACAATTTATTTTATTTGTTTTGAGAGTTTTGAGTTGATTCTTATGTGTAGTATGATTCTAGTGTTAATATGCTAATATGGAATAACCACATCACACAAGAAGATTAGAATATTAGATTTGAATGGAAATGAGTGGATCGTAAGCTTGTTACGTGAATTATTTTAAAATATAATAAAAATATAAATAGGTTCACACTTGGAGGGGTATGATTGCAATAGGTAAAAGAAATAGATAAATTTTGTGATTTGCTCATGTTTTGCGTTATCAATATTACTTTGCAATTATATAGACAAACCTTTGGATAAAGTTGTGCAAGAAGTAAATGGATGTTCCCACATTTGAAATCGTAACCAAAGAGTATGGTTTTGCCATAGATGATGAACTGACTTTCGATGTCGTTTCAAAGGGGGGAGACCTTCCATGTCTTCGTCTGCTTGGTCTGAGTCGTCGCCAGGAACCTGTGCCGTCACCCTCATCTTTTATTGAACAACATAGAAAACCGGGTATAGTAAAGTATTATATTAACCCATTATTTTTTACCACCGTTTAGGTAGTATATATAGGTAAAGTAAATTGTAAAAATATTCTAAACTAGGTGAAAGAAATAGGGAAAATTTGTGATTTGCTCATGTTTTCCGTTGTCAATATTACCTTTGGTAAGGGCAAGCAAATCTCGAGAAAACCAGTTAAACTTGTAATGGATGGATTTAAACGCTTCGGTTAGTCGGCCACTTCTAATGGAGGTTAGGGTTGCGATTACTTAATTATGAATTTGCTTTTAATTAGATATAAAAACAAAAAGTGTAGGAGAGTGACGTCGAACCGGCATCCTTAAGGTTAACAGAACACAAATTACCACCAGACCACCTCAATTTCTTCAGAATTGTGTCCCAGTATATTATATATATATCGATACAACCACGCGTGGTTATATTTTAACAACTGTTAAATGATCTGTGACGTATGTTAAGGGACGGTTAAGAGAGGATTTGAATTTAGCAATCATTTAAATATCAAATTACTTTAAGTCAAAGTATTTTTCTTCTAATCTAAAAAGATCAAATATTAAACATCAAAATAAAATATAAATAAGGTATTTTTTGGCTTTTTTTTTCCTAAAAACTATAGGTACCAGTTTAGAATTTTAAAATTTTGTATGTGCCTAGATTTTCTAGACGAGTTTAATTACGTATCATAAATAAATAATATGAAATGCATACATTAGAGCCAACAGATTTATCCTATAAAAAGTTTTAGTGGATATCTTTAATCATATTGTGGACCAAATTCAATACACACTTCTCACCCAATTCCTAAAATCTAAACAAAACAATTTAGATAACAAAAAATATCTAAATCTCAAAAGAAGGAGAAAATTAGAAATAGTGAAACCATAGTTAAGAAATCTATACAAAGCATACCAGCTTACAATTTTAAAATTTTGTATGTGCTTACTTTTTCTAGAGGAGTTTAATTATGTATCCTAAATCAAATAATATAAAATGCATACATACGTTAGAGCCAAGCCAACAGATTTATCAAATAAAAAAGTTACTTTTATGTTTCACAAAAATATAATTTTAACACATTTCATACAAATTAAGAAAAGTATGGAATTAAACATGTTTGTTTCTATTTAATAAATGGTTAGTGATTTAATTCAATGAAAAAAGCTTTACATTTAGGGATACAAAAAAATGTAACATTAAAAAGCACCTTAGAAATATAGAATAACACCCAAATTTTTATTCTAAAATGACACATTGTTAAACAGAGGAAGGTCTTCTTCGGACATTTGACGCCACGTCACCTGAGGTGACGCACCACCTAACTCGAGTTGTACTTTACAAGAGAAGAAGAGAGACTTGTCGTCAAATTGTGATAAAACCCAAGCTAATCATTCATTTTGTTCTTTTCTTTTGCGTGCTCTGTTGATTAAAAATCTGAAGTCAAACCAGCTCAAAACGAGTGTAATTTTTTGAATACACAAGATTAATACGGCAAATTAAGTTGCATACTTGCATACCCTTTTACATTGTCACTGTATTAGAGTATCTCCATTCCTTATCTTTAGAGTATGATGTCTCCAAATTAAAAAAAAAAAAACAATAAGAGATGATGTCTTAAATTTAAAGACACCAAACTCATTTAAATAATATTTTTTTTCATTTATGATTTTTTTTTAATTTAAAGACATTTTTTCTCAAAGATGAGGGATGAAGATGGTCTTAATATTCACGTTTGTCATAAAGAAAATATCTATAATTATCTTTATTTTAAGTTTCAAGTTTATGTTGTAGATCAAATGTTAGTATTTAGTTAAGTGAACATGATTAATTACAACGTGGACCAAATTTAGATTAAGAATTGCAAAAAAAAAAAAAACCTTTAGTTTATCTCTTACGTGGATCAAATGTAGTTTGTGATTTTATGTTGCGGAAGATAACAATATTTCTGACAAAATAAATGAAAATATTTGCAAAATAAAAAAGTAACATTATTGCAGATCATGAAGCTAGACATCAAGCAATACAAATAGATCGATATAAAATCTGCCCTTTATACTCTCAATATTAAATAGACTTCTCCAACCTAGTCACCTATACATTATTGGATTTTGAAAATAAATTATATATATACATCATTGGATTTTGATGGGTAGCTAGATCCGTAAGGTGATGTATATTAGTAAATACTATACTTAATTAAGAGGTACATACATATAAGTA
>NC_025688.1:27431978-27434122 GCF_000633955.1 Camelina sativa
ATATTTCTGACAAAATAAATGAAAATATTTGCAAAATAAAAAAGTAACATTATTGCAGATCATGAAGCTAGACATCAAGCAATACAAATAGATCGATATAAAATCTGCCCTCTATACTCTCAATATTAAATAGACTTCTCCAACCTAGTCACCTATACATTATTGGATTTTGAAAATAAATTTATATATATATATATATATACATCATTGGATTTTGATGGGTAGCTAGATCCGTAAGGTGATGTATATTAGTAAATACTATACTTAATTAAGAGGTACATACATATAAGTATATCATTCTTAACAATGTAATATCTGTAAATTTGAGAATCCTAAGATATTAATGTATTTTGGTGGCTAATGAAGTGCTAATTTTCTACTGTGTCCCATATAACTAAAAGCTCCTTAGTCCATGGTCCCCATTTAAATGGCCAGAATTTAGTGAATAGAGAGAGAGAGAGACGCGTTTCTTTCTATTTTCGAATATGCCAAGACTTTCAGTTTGTCGTCTTTCGTATATTTATGATATGAATGTCACGATTTTCAAAAACCATTCTTAATTTTGTCCATAATGCGATCCCACACTGTTTCAGGTCTTCTTCGCATGGATTTCTTGTTTCGTCAACTCAGGAAAAAAAAAACTCAATGACAGAGAATTATAACTACACAACCAAGAAATGATTCGTTGATTTTCAAGTAGATGTAGACATGTAGTTATTTTCGTTTCTTTTGTAAATAGACGTTACATAATTTTCCTCAGAACAAAAAATATCAAAATCATCATCTCTACTTGAACCTATACATACATGTCTTTTTTTGCCCTAAATGGATTAAAGTCTTTTTGTTTAAACTAGGGAATCTTCGCGCCCTAAAATGGAAACAAAAAGAGAGAGGAAAAGAGAGAGAGAGCGAGAGAGAGAGAGAGAGAGAGAGAGAGAGAGAGAGAGAGAGAGAGAGAGAGTTCTAATCTCAAATCCTTCTGAGTATGGCGTTTAATTTCCCATCTTTTGTTTTATGATCTTGAGAGTTGATACAAAAGAGAGTGAGAAAGAGAGAGAGAGAGACCAAGTTCGTAATCTAGACCTTCTTCTTCTTCTTCCTCAACCTAGACCTTCTTATTCTTTTCTTCCTCAAAATCTCTTCTCGCCTACACAGCCAAACTCTCAGACCAGAATATCAGCTTCAAAGGGACATTCAGCTGCAGCTTCGGAGGAAAATACTGGGGCTAGATCGGATACTCACAAGAACCCTAACTACAAGCGGATCACACAAGGAGACCTACCTATCCTTATGGTTTTCCCACTTTCAAGCTCCATAGTTAATTTCTTTTATATATATAAAAAAAATGTATTTTGTCTTTATTTCACTCTCCTGCTCTTGCTGCTGTAACACAAAACTTTCTATTCCCCTCCAGGATATATATAAACCGGTATCGTTTTTAATTAAAAAAAAAAAAAAAAAAAAATCTTCTCGATCGTAATCTTCTTCTTCCTCAATCTCTTTCAGATCAGAATCCAAAGAATGAAGGGGAGCGACATTTCGTGGATGATTCTTAGAATCATCCTTCTGAAGCTCATCATGTACACGCAGACGACTCAGGTAAAAGCTCATAACAATCTTTATGTATACCGAGAATCAGATCAAATAAAGATCAAGGCGCAAACAGAAAATTTAGGGTTTTTTTTTTATGCTCTCAGACCACGTACGTATCTAGAGATCTTAGGTGTATAGCCTGTATTAATAATTTATTAATTAGGTATAAATACTAGAGAGTGAGAGTTTAGTCTAAGCTACGTACATACAGGCCCAGTAATATATATATTTTTTTGTCGGCTAAATAATAAAGACCAAATGGGAACATATTCGTTACAAGAAAGGTCATGAAAAAAACCCACTAATTGCAAACATTTCAATTCAACAGGCAATATGAAAACTAACATACATGATATGGATAATATCCTAATATCAATATATTCTTAGATCTAACATTCCGTCGTTGTTGCATTAATCTAAAAAAAAAAGCGAAATAAAATAGTTACGTGAAACATTTCTTTTACTAGTAGTTTTTATTTCACACGAAAATCGATATATCCATACCTGATAATAGTTATATATATATATATATATATTTTTTTTTTTTTTTT
>NC_025688.1:27434136-27448151 GCF_000633955.1 Camelina sativa
TTGCTGATTTCAATTTCAAAAGTAAGTATTAATTTCTCACTAAATTAAATTGTAATCCGTAAAAAACTGAAGAGCAATAAAACTAGTCAAATAATAATCACCATGACATAACATTAACCATCAATCATCTGGACACAACATAAGATCCAAATCTTAAAGACATATTTATATGTTTTCAAACTCATAAAAGAACTAAAAAGTTCATAAATCTACCACTTTTATCATAAACATTTTTTGCTTTTAGCTTCTCTTTCTGCATTTTTCCATTCTTCCTTGGGGTCTCTTCTTACTCCTTTTCTTGCAGTCATTAAAAAAGATTACCTATAAAGAAAATACAAACGGGCCAAACCGATATCATTACAAATGTTGGTTCTAGGTAACAGTCCTCTGAGTTGTCACAAAACCAAATCTCAAAGCCTAATTATGACTAACCCCAAAGCCTGAGTATTGCAAAACTCTATCTCCAGTCATATAGAAATACAAAATAGTTCACGTAAGATGAATTTTTTTGATGGGAATCAAATAAAATATTTGTACCTGCACAGGATTGAAAGCAATAATCCATGTCAAACCAGACCTACATACATACTGTCTTTCTTTGAGCCTGGAATGTCATTGATTAACATTTCACTATTAGAATGCACCGGGGATCTAAGACGACTAATACAATGCTTTTAGTTTCACTTCGGTGGAAAGATAAGTTCTTGGATAGGTCTAGAAAAGCTTACTTTAACAGACACTGTTGGCAACGAATCGCTATGATTGTTATACGAAATGTTGCTGCACATTAAGATATAAATAACAAATAAGTTGGTAAATATTCTCTAAATGTATTTTGTTTGACTATGGAACAATATATACAAGGCAGAACTTAGAGACCATACAACACTAGAGGTGAGTCCCTCGCTCTTAAGTAGAAAAGTCAGGTTCCTATAAGACTTTTATTGTTTAACCGCCTGAAAACTCAACTGAACAAGAAAAAAACTGAGAATTGAATTGGAATTTCAAAAACATGCAACAAAAGAATTAGTGTGAAACTCTAAAGGAAAGGAGCACTCACAAGTAATTCTAGAGTTTTCCAATTGAAGTTGATATTTGAACCTTCTCCAAACTCCGAATGTATTGTTTAGAGGTTGCATTTTTTCGCAACAACAACCTATACCACAAAACCTTTAGCTCAGCAAGAAGAAAAAATTGCAGAACAACTGAACATTCATTCTCCAACTACAAAAGTTCATTTTACAGATCATTCAATTCATTCTTTTTTTGACCCATTCTCTTGTTACCAATTCACCACCATATATATAGATTCCCAATAGTCATGAGAAAACATTGCTGAACTTCGTTTATTGAAACTTGTAACAGAGATCGACGCAAACTTAGATTCAGTAGAAGAAGATTACCTTAAAAAAAAATTCTCTGTAAATTTTGAGGTTCACCAACTCTGCTGCTACCCAAAATTTCTTCACAAATCCATTAGACCCTCTTCATAAACACAAACAAATTCCGAAGAAATTGATGATAGCGTACAAACCTTTCTGAGCTATTGGAGAAGCTAATCCAGAGATGGATAAGAAAAAAAAAACTCAAAAGCGCAGAACTGAATCACATCTAGAGATGAACGATTCACATCTGATAATAGTTTTTTTTTTTATATCTTCTTCTTCTTTTTTTTTTTTGTGATAAAAATATACTAATATGTTTTATATTTTTGAAATTTAATTTTGACTGGCTTCAGATGAGGTCTATTATTGCATCGGCATACATGACCAACCAGCTTTTTCCCTTCCTCTTCTAATAAATCACACATTACAGGTTTGTTTATTACGTTTTTAGAAAATTTATTTTATTTGTTGTAGTATGTGTTGATTATCATTTATAATTTAATTTCATGTTACTTAAAAATTTTAATTTCTTTTTGTTACAGAAGTCACCGTCAGAGATCCCTAGAACGACTGGAACTAGGGCAAAAAGTGAATGGACAACATATGAAGCACACATCAGCAAGGTAAAGTGCCCCCTAAGCACTATACCAGTGCAAAACGAAACTGCTTTGGGTCATCGGGCAAAACCCGAAACGGGCACGGTTAACCGAGTCCTCCTCAACATCAGGTAAATAAAATGGTTAATCCTATTATATATTTTATTACACGTTTTAAAACTGTGTCGATTTAAAATAAATAAATATACGTTTTAGTCCATACTTTTTTTTTTAGTTTATTATGGTCAAACGAGACTATTTCAAAATGTTTCTGTTTCGGGCCTTAAGGCTTAAGGTTTTTCGATATATTTAACAGGGTCGGGTCTGAATTTTTTTTTCTTATTGAATTTTGGAATTAAGATCAATGTTTCTTTTGTTTCTTTTGTCAAACATCATGATTAGAAGTTTATTGAGTTTACAAATATTATAAAACAATAGTAGTAAAATGTTCTAGAAATCAGCCATTTATAACTTTATATTAACTGTGGTATTTTTTTTGTTCTAAATAAATAGTATGCAGAGGTGACTACGGGTATCAGCCAACAGAAACTGTATGGGACCATAGCTACGATCAACGTGTGGGAACCTGTTGTTGAAAACCGTACCGAGTTTAGTCTTTCCCAAGTTTGGATAACTTCGGGAGACTACGAGACAGAAAATCTCAACACTATTGAAGTCGGCTGGCAGGTTTGGAATACTATGCTTTTTGTTTGATATTTGTTATTCCTTTCCTAATCCGTTAATTTAATTATATAAATTTGACTAATACAATAAATAATTTTTATTTTTTTAATTATTTAGGTGTGCGAGGAGTTATACAACGACAACAAGCCAAGATTGTTCATCTATTGGACGGTACGTGTTCTTTTCTTTGTACTTAATTTAATTCACATTTTCAAACATAAATCACCTTATTTTATTATTACTACAATCTATTAATTAGTATTAAGTTAAATTTTCAAACTTATTCATAATAGTGCTATAAACAATATAAGTCAATGGAGCACTGCAAGAAAACAAGATGATTAACAATATATAGATTTTTAAATCGCCTGGATTTACTATAGAATCAACTATACAGTTATTATAACTCATCTTGTTTTTTTTCTTAATAACACAGACTTTAGTTTGCAAAGACCTTTCATTCAATATATATATAAAATAAGTATTCAATTTATTTTCCAACTATGTTAGAAATAGATAAATAAGATTCAAAATCAATCCATACTTGTATTTGATTTTTTTTTTGTCTTTGTTAAAATCCAAAATATTATATAAGTTTACTCAGTATTTAAAGTAAAAACAACATAGTAAAATCTTATTGGTTGGTTTATAAGGTTTTTGTTTCTCTGAAGACACATGCATCTTTTGGTAGATAATATAATATGATATCATATATGTACACATAAGTTTTCTTATAAGCAAAATGCATATACCTTTGCATTCTAACAGAAATATTGATATTTCACAGAGTGACGTATACATTACAACCGGAGGGTACAACCTTCGCAAACCTGGCTTTATTCAAACCAGCAGCGAGATTGTCCTAGGAGGTGCTATTTCTCCAGTATCTAGCGTCGGTGGTCGCCAGTTTGAGATGACTATTCTGGTTTGGAAGGTTGTTTTTTCTTTACCTTTCATGTATTTTATAAATTAAAGTTCTATTATTATATCATCAGCTTTTTTTTTAATAATAGAAAATATAAACATTTCCAGGATCCCCGAAGTGGAAACTGGTGGCTGCGTGTAGGCACCGACTTGGTAGGATACTGGCCTAGGGAACTTTTCACCACTTTAGGCGATCATGCACGGAAAATCGATTGGGGTGGAGAAATCATTGACTCAGAGAGCTTCGGACGACACACGAAGACGCAGATGGACTCAGGGCGTTTCCCCCAAGAAGGGTTTGGAAACGCGAGCTATTTCAGGAACATACAAGTGGTTGATCACACTTGCAGTTTCCAGACGACCCCTGAGTTGTTTACACAGGCAGATACTCCTTATTACGACGTCAAGAAATTGCATAGAGATGAGTTGGGAACTCATTTCTTTTATGGCGGACCAGGATTTGGCCATATGCATTCAGGGGTCGTATCTCTTAGTTTGAGTCAGTTTTTTCTTTATTTATGTTTTAGTTTTTTCATTATCATTTAGTTTCTTTTCTTATTTATGTTTGTTCGGTTAAGGCTTTTGTGTAAAAACACTGTTTATTATGAACATATTGTAATACAATATCTTATATAACATTTCTGATCTAGTTAGATGAATGGTAGCACAGGTTATTTGTGATTGATCACCCCGAAGAACACTGATTCGATGATGATGATGATGATGATGATGGGCGAAGATTATGATGATCGATAGAGAGAAATAGAGTAAAGANCCAAAAATACTTTTATAATGAGGTTGGTCAAGGACTGAAGGGAGCTCGATATTGGTCTGTGAGCGTACGGGTTTTGCAAGGACGATCTAGTTAGTGCACACTCAAAACTATCAGTATTGTTTTTCACCACGCAACCATGGGATTGCTTCAAGCACACTACCACAAACTGAGGGTCCTCATGTGTCTCACGAAAACTAGTAGACATCGTGATGATGCAGGCTCTCTTCATGATGAGCAAAAACAAAACATCACTGCCAGAAATCAGAGTGTAAATCAGCGATCAACAGCAGTGTAACATAGCACGCAACTTTGACAAATTTTCAGAGCTAAAAAAAAAAAAATGTTCTTCTAAACCATAAAACCTTAAACTGTAGCCAAATTCTACAACATAGCTCTTTAACACACACAAAAGGATATTTTGAGACAAGAGTTTATTGTTTCTTGTTTCTTAAGATATCTATTTTTGATAAAACCGAGATGGTAAATTAATTGATTTTGCAGAATCAAAAAAAAAAAAAAAACTGCAACAAAATCTGCAACCATTCAAAGTTTTTAGGTAGTTTTTGGATTTTGCTTCTTTGAAGATCTATTTTTTTACCATTCAAGATTTTCAAAAAATAGATTTCTTTAAATTTAGGAGTAGAAAAGTTTAAAAAACCAAGAAATCAATTACCAAAATTCAAAATCTAAAATATAAAAACCATAAACCATCTGAACACCGAAACACTAATAAGTAATAACCATTCATTGTCAAACTCCACATTAATGTTGTTTTCATGAATGGTCTTGAAGCCAAATTTTTTTTTTTTGTTTGGTAACGTCTTGTAGTCAAAGTGATTTTACACAAATTTGATATACAATTATTACTATTTATTTCCGATATATAATTATAGAAATTGTAGAATCTTTCTATTTTCCAAAAGGCAATAAAAATAAATGACAACCTTCCTTAGTCAAAAAAAACTTGTATATGGAAGATCCAATTAATGTATAGTAAAAACCAGTGTTCAAGAAAGCGGTCTAGGCGGCCGTCTAGGCGCTAGGCGCTCAGCAGACGCCTAGATGACCGCCTAACCCGCTTAAAATTACATACATTTTATTTTAATATTTATTTTTGATTTTTAAATTACATATAATTAAATTATTATGTTTTATATCTATATACGTAATTATAAATATTTATATGTTGTTAATATAACTTAAATAAATGTATTTTTCTTACCATTGTTTATAATTTATAATTTTTTCATTTTTATAACATATATTTTAATATAATTATATATATATAATGTTTTATGTTGTAAACGCCTAAACCGCCTAAAAACCGTCTAGGCCCCGACTAAGCGTTCTAGGCGTTAGGCGTTAGGTCAACGCCCAGATTCCGCCTAGCGCTTTCTTGAACACTGGTAAAAACATATATAGTAGACAATTCAGACTTTTTCATTCCTATAAAATAAAACTCCACGAAAGAAAAGCAAAAGACCCATAGAACCTAATTTCTAGATATATTTCAATGGGTCTCACAAAAAGCTGGATAAATGTTTTTCTTATAATAGCATTGACAATTTCGCTTTCCTATGATAATGTTTTGGCTGAGTCAGGTATGTTGTGTTTTGAGAAGATGTTTATGTTTTTTTTTTTTTTTTTTTTTTTTTTTTTTTTTTNTTGATCATTTTGAAGAGAATAGTTTAGTTTTTCTTTGTTAAGTATATATTATTAGTAATAGAAAATTACATGTATATAAGGATTTATAAAATTGAATGTGTATGTATGTGCAGTGATTGAGCCAGCAAAATTTGGTACTTGCATTTTTCAATGTGGAGGAGGTATATTGGATGATCATGCATGCATCAATGACTGTATTACTGTATATGATCGCCCTGGTGGACGATGTGTTGGAAAGCCTCCATGCTGTCGCTGCTTCATATGATATTAAACGATTATGTTCATTAATTAATTGGTGATTGATGTTGAGTTATGCGTTTCTAGTATGGTATATTTTAAGGCAATGCTGATAGATTCACAACACTCTTTCATTAATTCTGTCCGAAGCAGCAATCGTCATCTAATCGGTCCGATTTGACCTTCCACCTCCATAATTCGTCGATTAACATCACCTGACCACCCGAAGCTTCTGTCTGATACCTCCGAGGCTCCGATCTATGCGAGACTTGTGGTTTCTGAATTGTCGTTCTTCGATCCCGTCACGTGGCGGACCTACGTAGGAGGTAGGGAGGTCAAATACAAATAAAGATATTTTTCTACCTACCTAATACTTTATCTGTAGCAAAGTTGGTTTGTCCCTACTTAGCTAACCGACCTTAACCCGAGTTCGACTGCACCCTATTACACTAATAGTTTTTTCAAAACATTTTAACCGTTTAAGAAAACAAATTGCACCCCCGTAAAAAATGTTCCTCGGTCCGCCACGGACGCACCAATATGATATAGCTTCACAACACTCTTTTATTCACAACACTTTTCCTCGTCTGGACTGTATACTATCTTTGATCAAATTGACGTGTAAAATGTGTTGATGCTCTTCTTGGTGAGCAAACAAAACATCAATGCCAAAAATCAGAGTGTAAATCAACCAAACAATATTTTAATTAAATTTCAGTAGACAATAAATGTGAGCATATATATTAGAAGAAGTAGAAATATTTACACAGTCTTTATATAAATGGATCTTAAAAATAAAAATAACATCTATATATTTAATCCGATTGAAATTTTAAGTTTACATGTTAAAGTTCTTAAATCTTACTATTTAGTATTTACCAATATTTTTGCTGCGAATAATTCTTAAATGATTTTGGATGGATTCATAGACTGAATATTGACTGTATAGAGTATTGGGTATTGACCAAAAAAAGACTAAGTATTAAGTAACTGAATGTATACTGAAGATTAATCAATTGTCTTTTTGCGATCACGCTCAAATTTTTTTTCATATTATTTTATCTTGAATGTTTTTCAATGAGGTTACCAACTTACCATTGTAGGTCTTTTCATCTCTTCATTAGCTCTCTCTCTTTTTTTTTTTTTTTCTCATTTATTATTTTATTATCAAAATTTAAAAGCAACATACTAGAAATCACATAACTTGAAAGTTCAACTACTTATGAATATAGCTAATCATGGGAGCAACAACATCGTGGAGGATTTCCATCACAGTATCCATGCTTGTATCCCACCTTCCCAGTACAGTCATGGAAGCATGCATGATTATCAAGTAAACCTTCACATTTAAAAAGGCATAGACGAGATTCGGCTGGTTCGACCACTGCACATATACACACATACATGTAATTTTCTATTATTAATTCTATATACGTTTAAGAAAAGAAAAATGTGTGAAATTATTGTTGAAGAAGTGATCAAAGATGATTAAAAAATAACAAAAATAAATCAAAATCTTCTAAGAAAACAACATACCTGACCCACCCAAAACGTTGTAATAAGACGATGAAATTGTCAATACCACAAGAAAAACAATTACAGATGTCTTTGTGATAGTACCCATTATATACTAAGAAATTGTGTTCTCTGATTTCTTTTTTTTTTTTGTTAAGAGTTTTGTTTATCTACTTCTCTCCAAAACTCTCACTTTTCTACTGTCTTTGCAAAATTAATTGGATCTTCTATATATATATATATATATATATATATATATAGAAGATCCAATTAATTTTGCAAAGACAGTAGAAAAGTGAGAGTTTTGGAGAGAAGTAGATAAACAAAACTCTTAACAAAAAAAAAAAAGAAATCAGAGAACACAATTTCTTAGTATATAATGGGTACTATCACAAAGACATCTGTAATTGTTTTTCTTGTGGTATTGACAATTTCATCGTCTTATTACAACGTTTTGGGTGGGTCAGGTATGTTGTTTTCTTAGAAGATTTTGATTTATTTTTGTTATTTTTTAATCATCTTTGATCACTTCTTCAACAATAATTTCACACATTTTTCTTTTCTTAAACGTATATAGAATTAATAATAGAAAATTACATGTATGTGTGTATATGTGCAGTGGTCGAACCAGCCGAATCTCGTCTATGCCTTTTTAAATGTGAAGGTTTACTTGATAATCATGCATGCTTCCATGACTGTACTGGGAAGGTGGGATACAAGCATGGATACTGTGATGGAAATCCTCCACGATGTTGTTGCTCCCANTGGAAAAAATAATTAACTATATCAACATATATTTGTATTGATCACATGCCAATCACCTTGATTGCAACTTGCAAGACCATATAAGACCATTAATGGATAAAAATCATGTGGAGTTTGACTAAAATTGATTATGTATAATTAACTATAAATCTGAGTATCTGACTATTTAAATTAAATTTGACTAGACAATAAATGTGAGCATATTAGAATAAGTAAAATATCTACAGTCTCTTTATAAATGATCTTTTAAAAAATAGAATTAAATCTATAAATTTAATCAAATTGAAGTTTTAATTTTAAATTTTAAAATTTTATTTACCAATATTTTTGCTGAAGTCCATAGACTGAGTATTGATTGAGTAACTGAGCAAGTATACTTAAGATTAAGAAATTGTCCTTTTTGTCATCACGCTCAAATTTTGTTTTCATGTTAGTTATTTGAATGTTTTTCAATGATACGTAGTAGTAACCATGTCTTTATAGTGATTTTTGGAAGGTTGACTATGTAAATCCACATAATTTCAGGAAGTTTTCTCAGTAGAAATTAATTTTAAATTATGATTTGCTGATGTTGTTGAACACTGGAACCCTAATTTGGGGTTGAGATGCTAGGGGAGGAGATGATGGTGTTTAAGATACATCTTGCTTCGTTTCTGTTGATATATATATTTGAAGGGCTATTAAGTTTGGCTTACAATTTATAATTGGTTGGGGGAGGAGACTGCATGTGTTATCTTCTTATATATCTCTCTATTACCTCATTATTTTTGTCCATTCTTATTATCAAGAACTGAAAAGCAACAATTAAGGAAGTTCACCTTTTATATATAAAATCACATACTACAAGAACGTAGAACTTAATGCTTAAGTCGCCAATTACTTATGAATATAGCTAGTCGTGGCCTCACGGGTACAACAACAACGTGGAGGAGTTCCGATACAATATCCATTCTTGTAACCCTTTTTCAAACTACAGTCATGGAAACATGCATGATCATCCAATAAACCTCCACATTTGAAAATGCATGGACCAGATCCGCCCACTGCACATATATACAATTCCACATTAATAATATAATTCTATACATACATTAATATTGCTTTTGAAATGATCAAGGGTAACTGGAAAGTAACCAAAAAAAATTATTCTAAAAGAAACAACATACCTGATATCGCTAAAACGTTGTAAGAAGAAAACGATATTGTCAAGACTGTTAGAAAAACAGTTATAGACCTTTTTGTGACACCCATTATATATACCAAGAAATTTGCGTTCTATGTTTTCTTAGTTTTTTTTTTGTGAAAGGTTGTTTATCTACTTTTTCTACTATATTTTTATTTAATTGGATATATATATATATATATATATATGATAAAAGAGAGATTTTCATTTATTTTTATTGTCTTTTCAAAATGGAGAGAATCCCAAAACTACTATAACTGAATATATCAAAAGTTAATGATGGAAATCAAAATCATATTTGATTAATGTGGAGTTTGACTAAAATTGATTATGTATCATGCATTGACGATATATTTGATTATTTTAATTATATTTGACTAGATAATAAATGTGAGCATGTTAGAAAAGCAAGTACAGATATTTAGACAGTTTTTATATAAATGGATCTTTAAGCAATATAATCGATTTTTAAAAAACGTAATCTAAAATATTATTTTGTAATCTTACAGTTTAAAGCTTATTTTACCAATATTTTTAATGTTGCCAAATTTGATCAGTTAATGATTTTATAAATGTGTAAGAGAAATAATATGTTCATTCATTCCAGTGCATAAAATGTATAAACATCACTCGAGGGGGGAGACATGAGCTTTCGTCAAAATAAGTTCTGACATATTTAGATCAAAAAACTAACGATTATCTGATCATGTAATTAAGGCCCACATTGTAAATGTTGAGTAAGGCCCATAATATTAATTAATGATCTGATTATTTTTAATCAATATAATTGTTTTATTTGTTATGAGAGAGGGGGGGTATTTAAGTATGATTTAATTTTAGTATTAATAAAGAACCCTTTTTTGTTATCTTTGGTATCAGTATGATTTAATTTCAGTATTAATTTATCTACTCCTTACCATAAAAAAAGAAAAGAAAAAGATTTTATCTACTAAACAGATGTATTATTAAAGTTTTATGATTTATGGTTTTGGAGGAAGAATTTGTTGTCTCTACTTTTTGTTTTTTTTTTTTTTAATTTATTGAATATAGATAATTTGTAATAAGTCTTGGGAAAGGTTTTTTGATGTATTCGATGAATAGAATTCGTGTAAGAAACATATTGACCAGAGGACATGTTGATAAATTCGTGTAAATATTAGTAACATATTATCAGATGTCACAATTGTATATGTTTATTAGGTTTGTGTCAACGGGGTTAGGCCTCTCTCTCTCTCTCTCTCTAAAAAACGATTTTTAGAAATCATAGCACTCTAATTAATAAGTAAAATAACATAACTTTTAAACTTTAAATTGTAATTACTTCATAAAATAAATAATTAAATATTAGCCTTTTTCCTCTCTCTCTCTCTCTCTCTCTCTCTCTCTTCTCTTTCTCAGTTTTTGTTTACTGGGGGGTTGTGTAATTTCCCGGCAACGGAAGGAGGAGGAGGAGGAAGAGTGTAAGCAATAAATTCCTCTTCTTCTACGAAAACATTTGCCTCTTCTCTTCTCCCCTCTTTTTTTTTTTTTGCTTCTCCGATTCTTTTCCCTTTCGTTTCTTGTTTTGTTTCTCTTAAAGCTTCTTCTTTTATTTCTTGTTAATGGTTTCCTCCATCATCGCAGGTACTACTACTAACTTATTTACTCAATTTCTGCAAAATCGGTTCATATGAAGTTTTTGTGTTATGATTCATATGAAGTTTTTGTATTCCTTTATTTGTTTGATTTCTCCTCTTCATGTAGTTTTGATTGTGATTGTTCTGGGTTTTTTTAAAGCTTTGATTTTTTTTAGTTTCTTGATGTTTTGTCGCCACAAGCAACAAAAGCTTCTCTTTTTTTTTTTTTGTTGTCTATTCATCGAGTTGACCAACGTAACTGAAGAGATTTCATGGTTTTTTTTTCCTTCGATTCTGTTTCTGCTTGTTCTTGATTAGGAAAGACAACAGTAGTAGCTTGTGTTATATCATAAGTTCGAGAACTCATGATCTTAGAAAGTAAAGGTTCTGTTTTTATGTGAATTGTCATAGGATTCACATATATAGTTTGTCTCTGGTTGTTTTGTTTGTAGTTGCAGAAGGCAAAAAGATGGAGCTAGAACCCAAGGAATCACTATCTGCTGGTATCATAAGATTCTTTCTTTGTTTCCTTTTTGTTTTGGTTCTTTTACTATTTGATATCTAATTTATTTGGCTATTGTGTCAAATCTAGACATGCCATCTTTGCTGAGTAGATCATCTGAGACTTTTATTGGAGGCACTAGATATCGTTTTGCAAGTGATCTTAGCATGTTCTCAAGCTCATTGCCTACTCTTTTTCATGATAAGCGTATGTCCTAGCTTCTTTTAGTGATTCAATATGATGGAATCTTGATTTACCTGGATTCACTGCTAATATCTTTTTTACTGTTTTGTTTTTGACAAACTTGCAGTGAATATGACTGATTCAGATAGTTGGCTCTCCTTTGATGATAACTCACCCATTCTGAACAAACTTGCCATAGGTAACTCAGAGAAAGATTC
This sequence comes from Camelina sativa, assembly GCF_000633955.1. Taxonomy (NCBI): domain Eukaryota; kingdom Viridiplantae; phylum Streptophyta; class Magnoliopsida; order Brassicales; family Brassicaceae; genus Camelina; species Camelina sativa. The sequence goes on from NC_025688.1 coordinate 27,446,385, forward strand.
TTTGGAAGATGCTGAACCTGATTCTTTTCTCCCTGAGGATGAAAATGAGCTCCTTCCTGGCCTTATTGATGAGCTTAATTTTACCGGGTTGCCTGATGAACTTGAAGACCTCGAAGAGTGTGATGTCTTTTGCACGGGAGGGGGTATGGAGTTGGATCTTGAATCCCAGGATAATCATGCTGTTGATGTGTCAGGGTTGCAGATATCTGATCGCGCTGCTGCAAATGCATTTGCTCCTCGTAAACGTCCCAATACGTCTGGCAGGGTTTCAGTAGAACATCCAAACGGTGAACATCCTTCAAGGACATTATTTGTAAGAAATATCAACAGTAGTGTTGAGGATTCTGAGTTAAGCGCCCTTTTTGAGGTAACGCATACTTTTCTCATTAGTCTTAACTCATTTACCATCGAGGCTTGCTTGCCTTTGCTGACTTGATTTCTACTTGTCCCCAGCCCTTTGGGGAGATCAGAAGTTTGTATACTGCATGCAAAAGCAGGGGTTTTGTTATGATATCCTACTATGATATCCGAGCTGCTCATGCCGCAATGCGTGCACTACAGAACACACTCTTACGAAAAAGGACACTGGACATTCACTTTTCGATTCCTAAAGTATGGTCTAGGAGAACTATTCTTGCTTTGAAGTTTCAGCTTTCCATTAGTACTTTTCTAATCATCAGGTTACTACCACATGGTAGGAAAATCCGTCAGAGAAGGATATGAATCAAGGGACTCTTGTGATTTTTAATGTGGACACAACAATATCGAACGATGAGCTACTTCAGCTGTTCGGTGCCTATGGTGAAATAAGAGAGGTAATTTATGTTTCTTAGGTCAACTTGTATTTTCAAATGTGCATTTACTATGCAATGGCTTATCTTAGATATTCTTCTCTTTGTTTGGTATTTAATGTATCAAAATCATCCACTGATTGATTCTTTTCTTGTAAATGCAGATTAGAGAGACCCCGAACAGGAGATTCCACAGGTTCATTGAGTACTATGACGTTAGAGATGCAGAGACAGCCCTGAAAGCACTGAACAGAAGCGAGATAGGTGGTAAATGTATAAAGCTCGAACTTAGCCGCCCTGGAGGGGTTCGTCGACTGTGAGTTGCCTGCACTTTGTATATTTCCAAGAACTGAGTATATTCTTATATACACAGTGCACTGAAACTATATGTATGCAGCTCGGTTCCATCACAAAGTCAGCAAGATTTGGACAGACACGAAGTTACAAATTTCTTCAATCAAGTAGGTTCACAAGTTGCTAATTCCCCACCAGGTAATTTCATATTGATCATTTCTTTTTTTCTTTTTTTCTCTCCATTGGTTAGCTTGCCTTGTCAGGAATTCATTCAATCTATTTAACAGGTAACTGGCCAATTGGTAGCCCAGTGAAGGGCTCTCCTTCGCATGCCTTTCCATTGCCACATGGTCTAGGAATGGTCAGGCCAGTTAACTCAGATAATATGCCTGGGCTGGCTTCAATTCTTCCTTCTCATCCCTCTAGCTTTCACGGGTTTTCACCAGTCAATAATAATGACCAAGGGCTATTGAATCATCCAAACCAAACTATCCTGAACAAGGGTTTGATGCACAACGTTTCCTATGGGCAACCCCATTCATTGCCAGAGCATATAGCAGGGGGGATTTCCAACTCCATGAGGTTTGCTGCTCCACACACCTCAGGATTTGGGACTTCATCTGATCACCGCTATCGCTGGGGAAGCCCTCCTCAGCATATGAATTATCCTGGTTACACTGGA
>NC_025688.1:27448163-27466064 GCF_000633955.1 Camelina sativa
TTTTCACCAGTCAATAATAATGACCAAGGGCTATTGAATCATCCAAACCAAACTATCCTGAACAAGGGTTTGATGCACAACGTTTCCTATGGGCAACCCCATTCATTGCCAGAGCATATAGCAGGGGGGATTTCCAACTCCATGAGGTTTGCTGCTCCACACACCTCAGGATTTGGGACTTCATCTGATCACCGCTATCGCTGGGGAAGCCCTCCTCAGCATATGAATTATCCTGGTTACATTGGAGTGTCGTCGTCATCATCATCATCATCTACTGAACGTCCTTTCCCTGTCAGGAGTGGTTTTCCATTTGCTGAGAGACAAGTTTCATTGCTTGGAAAATACCAGCATCATGTGGGCTCTGCTCCCTCAAGCATTCATTTTAATACCCATATGAATCGCTACCCAGGATCAACAGAGATACCCCTTGGATTTGGTGATATGGGAATCAGCAAAAACTACATCAATGCTCATAGAAAACCAGGCCTTGGTGTTAGTCTACCGGGAAACTATAGCGAACGGGATTTCACTGGCTTTGGCATGTCTTCAATGCCTACAGCTCCTTTCGGTGGGAATAGAGGATTACAAAGGCCTGAGCCTTTTGCTGAGCAGGGTAGGATCCATAACCAGGAGACTCACAATCAGAATCAGTTCATAGATGGTGGGAGATATCATATTGACTTAGATAAAGTTGGTAGTGGAGATGATATGCGGACTACATTAATCATTAAAAACATCCCAAATAAGTAAGCGTTATATTGATCTCAATCTAAGATCTTCTTTAAGGTACACTTTGTTATATGTTTTAACTCTCAAATGCTTTGTATTTTAAGGTATACTTACAAGATGCTGGTGGCTGAAGTTGACGAAAAGCATAAGGGAGACTATGACTTTCTGTGCTTACCTATAGACGTTAAGGTACTATACTATAAGAGAGTGGACTCATTATGCTTTTGTATGACCTGAGAACTTACTGACGATCAAGCTTTTTTCCTGGATACAGAATAAATGCAACATGGGTCACGCTTTTATCAACATGGTGTCTCCATTGCACATCGTTCCCTTCCAACAGGTTTTTACCTTTTTCTCTTCACTATTGACCATGTATTGTGGGATATGGTAATTTTCCGATTCAGTGGCTTGAGATTGTTATAGTTAACAGATTATACGTACTGTGTGTTTCTGCAGACCTTCAATGGTAAAATATGGGAGAAATTCAACAGTGGGAAAGCTGCTTCATTGGCATATGCAGAGATCCAAGGGAAGTCTGCTCTTGCTTCATGCATGCAGACTCCAAGTCCTATGAAGGAAGAAAAGCAATTGTTTCCAGAAGTCTCCCACCATGATGACGGTCAAGACTCCAATGGTCACGTAAGTTATTAAATACAAAATCCTCTGTTTCTTGATAAATGGAATCAAAATGCAGTCTCTTTAGAGTCTTAAGTCCACCAATTTGAACTTGTATTTATGGATCATACAGGAGCAACTCTTTTCAAGCATATGGAACATAGCTGTGCCTGATTCAGATTGGTCTTACACAACGGATCTTATCGAGAATCTGAGAGAAAACGGTAACTCCAAGAACGTTGCAGAAGAGTCCTCTTAAAGCCACACTAGCTGGAAACTCTAACCCACCATCAATGGTAAACTAAGTGTACAGATCTGGCGCAGTTATGGAAGAAACAGATGTAAAGTCTTAAAAGCTTGTTTTTTCCCACGGAACAAAGTAACCGGGTTTTAGGGATTACTTCACGCCACAAAAAAAAAAACCCGATCTAAAGACATCCCTATTAGTACATTACGATTTATTCAGAACTTGTCCTTGTCAGTAATGTGTATATATAACATCCTCTTGCGTGTACATTATCCTTTCCATGTGAAAGACATGATCAGAATTTAGTTGTCCATTACAATAGATTCGTTATATGTCTCTGTCTCAATTCGTTACCATTACAAAACCGTAACACGACTCTCTCTCCCTCTATCTCAATGTAGACACCTGTCCATATTGTGTCAATGGCGGATCAGACTCTTCTTCAACCTTTCCTAGCCACCAAACCCACTACCGAAAGCTCAACATCGGAATCAGATTCAAGTATTCTTCTACGGATTTTCACTGTAATTCTCGTTGGAGCAATCTCCTTGTGGGCAAACCATGAGGCCTCAAAAGGTTTCTCCATAACTATCATCAACGATGCTAAAGATTCTCCTTCCGGTAAAAGATTCGCCCTCTTCTTCGAATCTGATGACACCGCAGTGCGGATTTTGCTTGATACGAGCTACTTTGTAGAGAGGTTTCTCTACGAGGGTGTTCCTCATCGTCTCCGGAAGCCTGTAAACCACGTGACGGTCCGATTCTGTGGAAACAGCAGTGATGAAGTCGAGAAGTTCTTGGTAACTTCAGGTGCAAGTCATGGAGAGTATGTGATCAGATTAAGCTCATCGTCTTTAATGGAAAGAAGAACGTTTAGCAACGCTGTGGAATCTGCATTGCAACGTTCTATGGTTAGGATATGGCTATGGAGAGACGAGTCGGGAGCTTCGCCGGAGCTTGTCGCCGGCATGGTGGAGTATTTGGCCGTGGAGGGACGAAAACGAAGTCATTTTGGTATGTTAGGTGGTGGGCATTGGAAGGATAAGGAGTCTAAGTCTGTGTCTGTGGTTAGCTTCTTGGATTACTGTGAACGACGTAGCGAAGGGTTCATCCGACGGCTGAACCATGGGATGAGACTTAGATGGAATGATCGGATGGTGGATCTGGCTTCGAGTGGTGCGTGTGATTCACGTAACGATGTGTTGCGTTAGCTTAAGATGGAGGACAGTGGGATGGATTATTGAGAGCCGAACATGACTGGTTCTCGTGCTGTCGTGTGTACACACATGGCTCCACGTCATTATTTATGTGTATATAATTCAACTTCTTTAAAATTTTATCGGAAAATTGATATTTTCTTTCTCTCGAGTGAATATAAGTTTAAAAGTAATGAAGTTAATATATGTTTGGTGACTTTGGTCTTGTTGATTAATCATTATTGGAGCACAATATTGGTGAGTGGAAACTTTTGGTTTTGTTAAGACTATTACTATCAAATTGACCAAGTTCTTGCCAACAAGAGAGTTGTAAGAGTAGGATTAGGGACATAGGGACCTATATATAATATTTTTATGAGCTAGTAATTTGCAGTGTCAGTGTCAAAAGGTCATAGTCACACTAATCAAGGTTTAATTTTAATATTGCAGAGTAATCAAAGGTTTTGACCTCATCAAATACATTGGATTAGATTTCTTTATGTTAAGTTCAAATATCTTTCGGTTCAAAATTATAAAATTTCTCAAATTAATCATCTATTAAGGAAAATGAAAGCAGAATTATATAGTCAAATGTTACTCTTTCTGAATGTATGACTAATGCATATTTGGGCTAATTGAGTTGGTTCATGTCGTTCAAGAAGTTTAAATAAAACAAAAAGTAATAAAAGTTTAACCATTGAGTTACAGAGTAGCATATGTTTTCATTCTTGCTAATTTCTCACTTATAAGCAGGCCTAGCTAGCTTTGAGAACATTCCAAAAAAGGTTGAGATTATAGTTCTTTTGCCACATTATATTTTTTTCTGCAACCAAAATTAAGTTGAAGATAATGAACCAATTTGTTCTGTCTTGAATATATGTTAGAAAAATCTCACATCAACAAGTGTAAGAGATGTAATGTGGTCTATAAGATCAAACTTTCTTGATCTTGCAGATCTAAGAGACGACAAGCAGTTCCAATTGAATTATCCAGCTGCTTGCACAATCTACACAGAACAAATATGTTCTTTTAAAGTTTGTTCTTCATTGTATACGATCAAGAACCATGTTAAGAATCAAACACAACTGGTAGCTAACTAGCTATGATGCTCAAAGTTACATTTTACAATTAGACCAAATACTTTGCAGCCCAATCTGCTAAAGTGTTGTGATGATGATGATGGTGATTTTTCAGAACGTCAAAGCGGTATTTGATGCAGCTAATAAAAGTAATTTTACAACCTCCTACAAAGACTCAAGAGAAAGATTGGTTTATGTCATGTTCTTTGAATGGTTTACTCAAATCTCTAGCTGTGGGATATTTTAAATATTTTTTGAACGACTCTTGCAGATCAAAATTTTGAGATTAGTCGTATGTTTCCTTATTGGAGTTTGATCTTGTAGTAGATAGAGTTGTAGCAGAGTTTGATCTTTTAAGCTAAGTCTCATGCTCATCTATGTCTAAGCCAACATATATAAACCGGATTTAACCGACTAAATCTATTGGGGAGAAGAAACCGAAATTTGGTTTTTGGCTTATATAAGCGAAACCAAATTGAATTAAACCTCAATTCCTTCGAAATGTTCACTCACTTGAACTCTCGATTTATGATGCAAGACCATGTTAACAAATAACAATCATGCTCTTTTATAATCTCGTAGATTGTTTCCCAAAGGTCAAAAACTAAGAAAATAGAAAGGAACATTAGCGTATTTATAAAAGAGCAAAAAAAAGAGAGAAAAATTGGGTTAATAAATTCTGCCATGTATTTTGGCTATACTGTATTTGCTATCTTTAAACCGGTTTTAACAGACTAAAACAGAATCGGAGAAAAATAAACCGGTTATGGTTCTTTGGCTATATAAACAGAGAAACAAAGATTGAATAAAAAATCGCAATTCATGTGAAAGATTGAAAAGCTTCTCTTTATTCTCAAGTTTCCTTTTTTTTAATCTCTCTCTGGTCTTCTCTTTCAAACTAAACTCCATGACTACTACTAACGTCGCCGTTTCTAACCGCGACAATCGTCACAAACCACCGCAAGAAACCAACCAACCGCCAATGTCGTCGCAGTCATCGTTTACGTCACTGCCACGCGACCTCGTTTTGAACATCTTAGTCCGCCTACCAAAACGGTTATACCCAATCCTCTGTTGCGTCTCCAAGAACTTGCGTAGTCTTGTTCGCTCGGATGAGATTCAAGAGACTCGATCTTCCCACGGAAAAGATTCTCTTTATTTCTGCGTCAAGGACGGAACTATAGATGAAGAAAATATTTTTACCTATACGTATCACTGCCACTGGTTCAATCTCCGCAGGGTTGAGAAAAGTAACACTGAGAATGTCCTCGTCTCCGTCGATTTCTCTTTCCTTCCGGAGCCTTGTCGTCGCTCTACTTCCGTCGTCGCCTATGGTCCTGAGATGTTCTTCATTCCCGGAACTAATCATTACTCAACAAGCTTTAGGATCTTTGACACCCAATCTGGAAATGTTCGTCAAGGACCTAGTTTGATAGCGTATCGAACTTACAATTGCGTAGCACTAGTCGGGGGTAAGATCTATGTGATCGGAGGAGGATGCAGAGAAGACGATCCTATAGCGGAAAGCTTTAATCTAAAGACGGAAGCTTGGGAACCAGCTCTGTGTCCCCATGACGAAGAGAGTCGCATATGGATTCATGGGATAGGTGCTCCACTAGACAGAAAGGTTTGTGCTGTAAGCTTAGTCCAAGGCCTGACATGTTACGATACTAGAGATGGTTCTTGTGAGTCATCTGAGTTGCCTTTTGGAATATGGTGGAAGTCAGGAGTTTGTGTTATTGACAATGTGCTCTAAGTTTACTTCTCTAGTTACGGTTTAATGTGGTATGACACTGAACTGAGGCTATGGAGAGTGGTTTATGATTTGGATCTTGGCAAACCTCAAGGCGTTGCAATGGCTGAATACTATGGGAAGTTGGCGTTTCTATGGGAGAAACCAAGTCTTCTTTTTCGTGGAAGCAAAGAGATTTGGTGTAGAATGATTGGCTTGGCTAGGAGTGAAGAAGGATTCAATGGAGCTGCAGAACCGTCTCAACTTCTCCGGATTGTTCCTCGCACCTTTAGTTTTCACCATTGTCTGTCGGTTGGTTGAACTCGAGATCTATTGTTGACAATAAATGTTTAGTACTCTCTTTGGTGTAGAATGATTGTTTTGGATAGGAGTGAAGTAAGGATTCATTAGACTGTAGAACCATCTCAACTTCTCGGTGTTGTTCCTCGAGTCGAGGCTTAATAGATTGCAGCATTATTGTCTTTCTCTTTAGGTTGATACTTGATTGTAAATGATGATATTTTCGTTACTCATTTGATTAAGTTTCAATACAGTTTGCATGTAGTCTCCAGGATTATGAATGTGCTGCTGCACTTAGCAAGTTTTGTGTGATTGTATTTTCACTCGTCAGGTACATAGGAGTTGCTGCTGTTTCTCTTGTCTCTGTCTACTAAACCGAATCTACAGAACAAGTTTATATTTCATAACGATTCTTCTTCAATCTATGATGCAAGACCATGTTAACAGTCATATATGCTCTTTTATAATCTCATAGATTAATTGTTTCCTTAGGGTCAAGAACTAAGAAAATAGATAGGAGCAATAACATATTTATAAAGAGTGCAGGTAAAAAATACGACAAGTAAACGAACCATCGAGTTAATGCTTTTTGAGTTACAATTTACACTTGAGGCAAAACCTTTGTATCTCAACAAAGACATAGGAAACAAAAAGAGAGAAAGATTGGGTTAATTCTGCCATGTATTTTGGCTGCTTACTCAAAAATCTAAATTTCTCACTGGCTTTGGTATCTTTAAAATATTTTTAGTGTGTTTCTTCTATGAAAGACTTTTTGGGATCAAATGTGCACATTTAGTATGAATAGTTACTGTATACAAGTTCTTACTGAAAACAGAGTTATTGTATACAAGTTCTTACTGAAAACAGAGTTATTGTATCCAAGTTCTTAGTTCTTACTGAAAACAGAGTTATAAAAGCTAAGTCGAATACCAAAAAAAGTTATAAACCGGTTGTAACAGATTAAAACTGAATCGGAGAAAAATAAACCGGTTATGGTTTTTTTGGCTATATAAACGGAAACACAAATTGAAAGATTAACAAGATTCTCTTTTATGCTCTCTAGTCTTCTCAAGTTCTTTTTTTTGTTTAATCTCTCTTTAGTCTTCTCTTTCTGATGCAGGGAGCAGCTAGAAGCTTTCCTCTTTACTCTGCTTCCTTTTTTTTCCTCTGTTTTAACATATCAGTTTTCACATTATAATTATGTATTACTTCCTTTTCTTTTTAGTTAAGTTTCTTCTTTTCTAAGTTAGAATAGGCTTTGTATTCTCTATATAAGAGAACAACCTATTACGATGTAAGTCACCTTATTATTGAATTATAATCAAGAGCTTTTAAACTCTAAAACTTCCTTGTTACGGCAGAACTTACGAGTTCTCAACGCATCAAGAGGACATTGTTCTTGGGAATTCTTTGACTAAACAAGGACTTTGTGTTATCGTAGCTACTGCTACACCACTTTCGAACTAAAACTCCATGACTAACCTCGCCGTTTCTAACGGCGACGAACCACCGCCAAAAACCAACCAACCGCCATCATCTTCAATGTCGTCGCCGTCATCGTTTTCTTCACTGCCACGCGACCTCGTTTTGAACGTCTTAGCCTGCGTACCAAAACGGTTATACCCAATCCTCTGTTGCGTCTCCAAGAACTTGCGTAGTCTTGTTCTCTCGGCTGATATATACAAGACTCGATCTTCCCTCGGAAAAGATTCTGTTTATATCTGCTTTATATCTACTCAGACTTATCACTGGTTCAATCTCCGCAGGATTGAGGAAAGTACTACAACTGAAAATGTCTTCGCCTCCGTCGATTTCTCTTTCCTTCCTGAGCATTGTCGTTGCTCTTCTTCCGTCTTCGCCGTTGGTCCTGAGATTTTCTTCATTCCAGGAACTAGTAATGCCTCATCAAGCTTTAGGATCTTTAACACCCAATCTGGAAAGGTTCGTCAAGGACCTAGTTTGCTAGTGAACCGAACGTACAATTGTGTTGGACTAGTCCGTGGTAAGATCTATGTGATCGGAGGATGCAGAGGAGACGGTGTTTCAGCGGAAGTATTTGACTTAAAGACGCAAACTTGGGAAGTAGCACGAATCCCTGAGAGACAAGGGCGTTTCACATGGATCACTCCGGCAAAGGTTTCAGTAGACAGGAAGGTTTGTGCTTTAAGCTTTCATCATGGCATGACTGCTTATGATCCTAGAGATGGTTCTTGTGAGACGTTTGAGTTGCCTAATGACAATTGGTGGAAGACAGGAGTTTGTGTTATAGACAATGTGCTCTACGTTTACTTCTCTAGATTCGGGTTAATGTGGTATGACTCTCAACTGAGGCTATGGAGGGTAGTTTATGATTTGGATCTTGGCAAACCTCAAGGCGTTGCAATGGCTGAATACTATGGGAAGTTGGCGTTTCTATGGGAGAAACCAAGTCTTCTTTTTCGTGGAAGCAAAGAGATTTGGTGTAGAATGATTGGCTTGGCTAGGAGTGAAGAAGGATTCAATGGAGCTGCAGAACCGTCTCAACTTCTCCGGATTGTTCCTCNGCAAAGGTTTCAGTAGACAGGAAGGTTTGTGCTTTAAGCTTTCATCATGGCATGACTGCTTATGATCCTAGAGATGGTTCTTGTGAGACGTTTGAGTTGCCTAATGACAATTGGTGGAAGACAGGAGTTTGTGTTATAGACAATGTGCTCTACGTTTACTTCTCTAGATTCGGGTTAATGTGGTATGACTCTCAACTGAGGCTATGGAGGGTAGTTTATGATTTGGATCTTGGCAAACCTCAAGGCGTTGCAATGGCTGAATACTATGGGAAGTTGGCGTTTCTATGGGAGAAACCAAGTCTTCTTTTTCGTGGAAGCAAAGAGATTTGGTGTAGAATGATTGGCTTGGCTAGGAGTGAAGAAGGATTCAATGGAGCTGCAGAACCCTCTCAACTTCTCCGGATTGTTCCTCACAGCTATAGTCTTTACCACTGTCTGTCTCTTGGTTAAACTCTGACATCTATTGTAGACGATAAGTGTGTAGTACTTTCTTTGGTATACAATAAATGATTGTTTTGGATAGGACTATAGGAGTTAAGTAAAGGTATCATTTGACTGTAGAACCATCTCAACTTCTCGGTATTGTTCCTCGCGGCTATAGATTGCTGCATTGTCTTTCTCTTTCGGTTCAAACACAATTGATATAATGTTGATACTTGATGGTGAATGATGATGTTTTCGTTAGTCATTTACAGTTTGTGTCTACAGAATTATGAATGTGCTCTGCTGCTTATCAAGGTTTGTGTGTGTGACTGTATCTCACTCAGTTACATAGGCGTTGCTGTGTTTTTCTTGTCTCTTTCTACTAAACCGATTCAAATGAAAGCAAAAGATTATAAGTTTCTCTAAATTAAAGACTCTTTTTTCCAATGTATGATTAAGAAAAATGTCAAAGATGAAGCTCTTTTATAACCTCCAAGATTGTTTCTTTTGAGGGTTCAAGAACTAAAGAAAGACGTAACACTTATTACACCAACTCAAATTATAAACCGATTTTAACCGATTAAAACTGAATCATAGAAGAAATAAGCCGGTTTATGGTTTTTGGCTATATAACCAAATTGAATAAAAATCTCAATTCCTCTGAAAGATTCTCATTCTCTTAAGTCTTCCACTTCAAACTAAGCTCCATGTCTCACCTCGCCGCTTCTAACGCTGACGAACCACCGCGAAAAACCAACCATCCACCGTCGTCTTCGCCGTCATTGTTTTCACTGCCATTGGACATGGTTTTAAACGTCTTAGCACGCGTACCAAAACGGTATTACCCAATCCTCTGTTGCGTCTGCAAGAACTTGAGAAGTCTTGTTCGCTCGAATGAGATTCAAGAGACTCGATCTTTACTCGGAAAAGATTCTGTTTATATCTGTTTCATGGACGTAACCTATCGTCCCATATACGACTACTGGTACGCAGCGTACGCTCTTCGCAGGACTGAGTACAGTACGACTGAGAATCTCTTTGAATCGATAAAAGACTTCTCGAATCCTTCCGAGCCTTTTCGTTCTTCTCACATGATCGCCGTTGGTCCAGAGATCTTCTTGATTCCCGGATCCGACATTCCTTCATCAAGCTTATGGATTCTTGACACCCTATCTGAAGAGTTGCGTCAAGGACCTAGCTTGTTAGTGAAGCGACGGTACAACGGCGTAGGACTAGTTGGAGGTAAGATCTATGTGATCGGAGGATGTAGAGACGGCGATATTCCAGCGGAAATATTTGACCTAAAGACGCAAACTTGGGAAGCAGCTCCGACTCCCGATGAAAAAGAAAGTTGCATATGGAAATATGGGGTAAATGTTACACTAGACAGAAAGGTTTATGCTCTATGTCCTCGTGAAGTGACTACGTATGATACTAGAGATGGTTCTTGTCAGAGATCCGAAATGCTTAATGATGAGTGGCTGGCCACAGGAAAGTGCGTGATTGACAATTTGCTTTACGTTTACTTCTCCAGATTCGGGTTAATGTGGTATGACTCTAAACTGATGCTATGGAAAGTGGTTTATGGTTTGGATCTTGGCAAACCTCAAGGCTATATTGCAATGGCTGAATACTATGGGAAGTTGGCATTTTTATGGGAAGAAGAAAAACAAAGTCTTGTTAGTAGTGATGAAAGCAAAGAGATTTGGTGTAGAATGATTGTTTTGCTTAGGAGTGACGTAGGAATTCATGGGACTTCAGAACCCTCTCAACTTCTCGGGACTGTCCCTCATGGTTATGAAATGTGTCATTGTCTGTCTCTTTCGGGTTAGACATTGTTGATGGTGAACATCAAATACTACTTCCTCTTTGGTCTTAAATAGGAGCCAAAGAAGGGTTCATGTAATGTAACTGCAGAACCTTGTCAACTTACTTATGCTATATAGATTTCAGTACCTGTCTCTTTCATAAAACTGATGAATATTTGAATGTAGTTGATGAGATCAATACAGTTTCTTTACATGATTATTTGAAGGAATGGCAACATAAATGAAATTTTAGTGCCAGTAGTAAAGTATAGTTTTCCTTTTATTTGATTTTTTTTTGAAAACAAAATCGTCAAATAGATTTTGGGGTGCAGAAATAAAGTGTAAGGAATCAAACTGAAGTTACTCTTTTGGGATTAGATTTTTTTTTGTTACGTTCAAATCTCTTTCGGTTCAAAATTATAAAATTTCTCAAATTAGTCATCCATTAAGGCATAATTTACCTAGTCAAATGTTATTCTTTCCAAATGTATGACTATTGACTAATGCATATTTGGGCTAATTGCGTTGGTTCATGCCGTTCAAGAAGTTTAAATAAAATAAAAAAAGTAATAAAAGTTTTGACTTGTGAGAAAGAAAAATATTCAATATTGGAAAGAATTGGCAACATGAATGAAATTTTACAGTCAGTAAAGTATAGTTTTCCTTTTATTTGAAATAAATTTTAAAACAAAATCATCAAATAATAAATTTTTGGGGTGCAGAAATAAAGTGTAAAAGGAATCAAATATTGTCAGCGGAAAATAAATTAAAAACGTGGGCTTTTGGGAGAAAGAAAGAAAGAAAAAAAACACTTTAAACCCTCTTTTTTTGGGTGTATCCGATTCCGTAGCAAACACATCCGAACTCTTGCACGGCGCTCACTAATGTCTGAGAACGCAGCCAACAACAAGAGCATCATGGAGACCAAGATTTGTAAAGACGCCATCGTCTCTGAATTACAGAAGAAGAAAGTTCATCTCTTTTACTGCTTAGAGTGCGAAGAGCTTGCTCGCAATATCGCCTCTGAATCTGACCATATCACTCTTCAATCCATCAACTGGAGGTGATCTTTCTTCCCCCTCCCTCATTTTCTCCGTTCTCTTCTTTGATATGTTTTGATGGGTTTATGTGAGTTTAGGTTCAGTAAAAATCGTATCTTTATTCTGAAATTTGGGTTTAACTCTGCTCAAAATATTCCCTTTTTGTTGTTCTGCTCCAGATTCTGTGTTTTGTTTGTGTGGCTGTTTGATATTTGTGGCTTATATATATTGGATTGAATTGTGTTTTGGTCATTTGTTATATATATATATATATATATATATATGATTTTCAGGAGTTTTGCTGATGGATTCCCCAATCTGTTTATCAACAACGCACATGGCATCCGAGGACAGCACGTTGCCTTCCTTGCTTCATTCAGTTCTCCTGCGGTTATCTTTGAGCAGATCTCTGTTATTTACTTGCTCCCTCGCTTGTTTGTCGCTTCCTTCACTTTGGTGTTGCCTTTCTTCCCCACTGGCTCTTTTGAGAGAATGGAAGAGGAAGGAGAGGTAGCAACTGCTGTTACCATGGCAAGGATTGTCTCTAATATCCCTATTTCACGTGGAGGTCCGACTAGTGTTATCATCTATGACATCCACGCTCTGCAGGTTTTGTTTATTTTTACTTCTGATTTATCTCCAAGTTTTGCTACATTTATTTGTGGAATTCAGGTTCATCACTCTCTCTCTATATATATGTTCATGTTTTGCAGGAAAGGTTTTACTTTGCTGACCAGGTTCTTCCTTTGTTTGAGACTGGTATCCCGTTGTTGACTAAACGCCTTCAGCAGCTTCCCGAAACTGAGAAAGTTAGTTCATGAAATCTTTGTTAGTTTTATCCAGTTCAGAAGGGGCAAAACTGTTACTGATTGTGTCCCAGTTGTGTTTTTAGTGACTATTCTTTGTGTTTGTTTTTGTCTCCTTCAACTATAGTTGATTCCTTTTGTTTGCAGGTCATAGTTGCATTTCCAGATGATGGAGCCTGGAAGCGTTTCCACAAGCTCTTGGATCAGTACCCCACGGTGTGTAGCTATCTAATCTGATATTTCATTCATCTTCATTTGAACATATTTATGACCTTCACGATATCTAATGGATCTCAATCTTGGATCATAATAGGTTGTGTGCACAAAGGTTCGTGAAGGCGATAAGAGAATAGTCAGGCTGAAGGAAGGTAACCCCGCTGGTTGTCACGTTGTTATCGTGGATGATCTTGTGCAGTCTGGGGGTACACTCATCGAATGCCAGGTATCGTAACCCTCATGAACAATCTCCCTGCATTTTGCATCTACCTATAGCAATCTTCAATGACTTCTTAAACACACAAGTGTTAAGTTAAAAACTAAGGACATGCTTTTATGTCAAACTTAATTAAGTCTTTCATTCTAATTTGTGCTAACATTCCAAGTTCAGACTAGTTTTGATCGAAAATACTTGTCATTTCTTTAATCTGCAGATGATGTTTTATGAGAATCTAGTCTGAAATTGTCAAGAGAATGGCGGTTTCATTCGTCTTAACTGTTTCACTTTCTTTTTTGTCACACAGAAAGTATTGGCAGCTCATGGAGCCGCGAAGGTGAGTGCTTATGTAACTCACGGTGTCTTCCCAAAGAGCTCGTGGGAGCGTTTCACCCACAAGAACAATGGTAAGTATCTGTGTAAGAGTAACTGACTTTGTTCATTGTTCTATTTACATTTTGTTTTATTTTTTAAAACTGAAGTCTGCATTATTGTTTCTTCGAATTAGGATTGGAAGAAGCGTTTGCTTACTTCTGGATCACGGATTCTTGTCCACAGACGGTTAAGGCCATAGGAAACAAAGCTCCTTTCGAAGTCTTGAGCCTCGCAGGATCCATTGCTGATGCTCTGCAGATATGAAGCAATAGAGAGATAAAGCCTGGTTCTTTTGCTCGTTTTGGTGATTTTGCCTTGAACTTGTACTCTTAAAAGAGATTTGCTCCTATCCTAGCTGGTCAATTTATGAAATAATCATGTCACTTTTGCTGAAATAACTAGACACATTGTTGAAACTTCGTACTCTCTTCTTGTTGATTGAATCGTTTAAGTTCAGAAAATTCAAAAAACCCAAACACGTGTGGTTCTGTTGTCCAATATTCCCACACGTGTGGTTCTGTTCTTCAGTATTACCACACGTGTGGTTTTGTTGTTCAATATTCCCACACGTGTGTAATCTCCCGCAAAAGGATAAGTTTTTGTTTTTCCCATAAATGTCTCACCTTTAAACTTCCGGCGGGTGAAAAATGTCTCCGACGATCTTATGCTACTCAGGTGTGACAGTACCGGCGATTTCGTCACCGGCTTCTTATCTCCGATTGATAGACACACAATGTAGTACGATGAGAGAACTCAAGCAAGTTCACGCCAATCTCATCAAAACCGGTTTAATCTCAGATACTGTTGCCGCGAGCCGTGTCCTCGCCTTCTGCTGCGCGTCTCCGTCAGATATGAATTACGCTTATTTGGTATTCACAAGGATCATTCACAAGAACCAATTCGTGTGGAACACTATAATCCGTGGTTTCTCACGGAGCTCGTATCCAGAGATGGCGGTTTCTATTTTCATCGATATGTTGTGTTCTTCTCCGTATGTGAAGCCGCAGAGATTGACTTATCCTTCGGTGTTCAAAGCATATGGTAGACTTGGGCGAGCTCGTGATGGGAGGCAATTGCACGGGAGGGTTATTAAAGAGGGGGTTGAAGACGACTCATTTATACGGAATACGATGCTGCATATGTACGTGACTTGTGGGTGTGTTGTTGAAGCTTGGAGAATCTTTATGGGGATGACTGGTTTTGATGTTGTTGCTTGGAATTCGATGATGATGGGTCTTGCTAAAAGTGGATTGATTGATCAGGCACAGAAGCTGTTCGATGAAACGCCGCAGAGGAATGAAGTTTCTTGGAACTCTATGATTAGTGGGTTTGTGAGGAATGGTAAATTTAAGGATGCGTTGGAGATGTTTCGTGAGATGCAGGAGAGAGATGTGAAACCTGATGGGTTTACAATGGTGAGTTTGTTGAATGCTTGTGCATACCTTGGAGCTAACGAGCAAGGGAGATGGATACATGAATATATAATTAGGAATAGATTTGAATTGAATAGTATAGTTATTACAGCACTCATAGATATGTACTGCAAGTGCGGGTGTATTGAGGAAGGTCTAAAGGAGTTTGAGTGTGCTCCTAAGAAGAAGCAATTATTGTGTTCGAATTCTATGATTCTTGGTCTAGCGAATAATGGATGCGAGGAAAGGGCTATGGATTTGTTCTTGGAGTTAGAGCGTTATGGCTTGGAACCGGATTCAGTCAGCTTCATTGGTGTTTTAACAGCTTGTGCTTACTCTGGGGATGTACATAAAGCTGGGGAGTTTTTCAGATTAATGAGAGATAAATATATGATTGAGCCATCAATAAAACACTACACTTGCATGGTTAATGTGCTGGGTGGAGCGGGGCACCTTGATGAAGCAGAATCATTGATAAAGAAGATGCCAGTGGAGGAAGATGCTATTATATGGAGTTCTTTGCTTGCAGCTTGCAGGAAAAACGGTAATGTTGAGATGGCTAAACGCGCAGCAAACTGTTTGAAGAAGCTGGATCCAGATGAAACTTGTGGTTATGTGCTCATGTCTAACGCATATGCTTCTTATGGCTTGTTCGAAGAGGCAGTTGAGCAGAGGCTTTTGATGAAGGAAAGACAAATGGAGAAAGAAGTTGGCTGCAGTTCGATTGAAGTGGATTTTGAAGTTCATGAGTTTGTATCTTGTGGGAAAAGACATCCTAAATCTACAGAGATTTACAGCTTACTCGGTATTTTAAACTGGGATGTCTCTGCAATAAAATCAGGTTTGCTACTGCTCAGTTCGATGAATTGTTTGATGCTACAACTAGGATCGGTTACACTTATCTAACAGAGAAATAAGCAACTTCATAGTTCTGATCTTCTGGGGATGTAGCCGAAGATAAGGTATTATACCGATTTCTTATATTGTTAATAATGCATAGTTCATATACAAAAGATACACTCTCTTAAAACCACACCTGATAGTCTTATTCTATAGGTTTCGTCCAGGTCATGCTATCTGAGCAGCAATATAAGCCATGTATGTGAATACAAGATTCCACAAAAAGCTTCCTAGGTGAGCAATTAGCAATCTTTTCTCAAGCCCATTTTAGGTTCCAAATCACTCTTGTAAAGTAGGCATATGGATTGTCCACGCACCAGAGTGAGTATGTTGGTATGATGCTTGTGTTCTGCTGTGCAGCAAGTCTACTAGTCGCTTCTGCTGTTTTTTTGCTACTGAAATAACCGCTATGAGGGTTATTAATATCTTGTCTTCATTTTCTGAGAAATTCTTGCTTTTTGGTATAATAATAAGTTAATGGAGAAACTGGTGATGAAAATATTTTGATGATGTTGCTGGTTGTTGTCAGTCTTGTACATTTGCATATGTCTATATTGTTGGTCGGAGACGTAGTTAAGGCCTATGCATGTGTTGCACTAACAATGGAAATTTATGGCAAGCATGGTTCTGAGTCTTTATTTCTAATCAAAGCCATGGCATGCTTTGCAGTTCACTCTGACCATGTATAGTACCTATGTTGTGTGTGATCAATACAGGGAAGTGTCCAAAAGGGAATATTTCAATAGAAAACTTGATAGAGAAAGTTGATTTGGATATGCACAAGTGATTGTTCCAAATCCAGAACAATCTTTTGGAACTCCGTCTACATGTTCTTGAAGGTTAGTTTATCATTCGGGTTTTCTATGCGTTTATGGTTTATCTACTAAGTTTTCCGTGAGGTAGAAGGAGAAAAAATTCACATATTTTCCTCTTTACTGGCTAGATATAAGTACATGGAAGATAAGCTTCAGGTTCACCAAATATGTTATTCTACCTACAGAACTACAGAAGTATTGATTTTAATTCAAGGTAGTTATATACTGGAAATAGGATAATAGGCTATGATCTTCAAGGAAATAGACGTACTAATGTTTTTGGCATTACTCATGAAAGTATCCAATCATAAACATGAGAAACCGCATGTATCCAATCATAAACATGAGAAACCGCATGTATTTCTCATAAGTATCCAATCATAAACATGAGAAACCGCGTGTATTTCGTAACTCCCCCAGATATTTGAAACCCCAAGAGTTTGAATCTTGTTAGCAAAAGCCTCAAAAATCCTCTAGAGATTTAGAGATTAGATAACATGTTGAAACTGGGATGAGCGTAAAGTAAAATCAGAAGTTGGTTGCAAGCTTAGTTTCCTAAATAATTGCTGGAACGGTACAATTGCAATTGCTATGTCTTGTTATTACTGGATTTGGATCAAGGATAAAATTGTTGTAATATTTGCGTATTAAATTAGAGGATTCTGCTTAAGATTCTTAAACAGTTACTTGTGTTTTTTTCAGTTTCTTCTTTTTACTGTTGCAGGTACAAACTACAGAAGAAGATAAAGCTTCAGTTTTAAACAAACTTATGGTTCTGTCTACCTACAGAAACATCGATCTTTGATTCCAAGGTAAATTAGATAATAAGACTCAGGCACTCTGATATTATGATGAAACGTGGAGATTAGAGAGCTGTATTAAGGTTTCGACATAGCACGCTGTGCAGGCCCCCAAGAGTAAATATCAGAACCGGAGTTTCCATTAGTGAGCAGATTTTGAGGCAGTCCATGAATGTCATCTAAAGGACGGGATCTTCCATTCTGGTAGTACTGCTGGTTTTGCATAGAAGCAGCTTCATCATCGTCCATAGGAAGACGATCAAAAACAGCATTCATGAAAGATGCAGCCATGATAACAACAGGACCAGACGCGATTAACCCACCAACCACTCCTCCACCAACAACCTGTCCTTGAGGTCCGGCTAAGTAAATGGTCAGACCAGTTATTCCAAGTGGTGCTGGTGGAGGCAAGATTGATCCAAGCAATGAGAGGATCTCGTAACGTCCGTGTAATGTCACAATTGCTCCTGATGAAGCTGGTTGCCTTAATGTCACATTGGTGACACAACCATTGGCACTGAGTATGCTGAGACCTCTCTGTTTCCTTCTTGCGAAATCCGATAAAGTCTCACAGATGTCACAACCTGAGCTGATCTCGACGGCATTAGCTCTGAGGGAATTTGGACTGTCGTGAGTCACAATGAT
>NC_025688.1:27468858-27486678 GCF_000633955.1 Camelina sativa
CCATTCTGGTAGTACTGCTGGTTTTGCATAGAAGCAGCTTCATCATCGTCCATAGGAAGACGATCAAAAACAGCATTCATGAAAGATGCAGCCATGAGAACAACAGGACCAGACGCGATTAGCCCACCAACCACTCCTCCACCAACAACCTGTCCTTGAGGTCCGGCTAAGTAAATGGTCAGACCAGTTATTCCAAGTGGTGCTGGTGGAGGCAAGATTGATCCAAGCAATGAGAGGATCTCGTAACGTCCGTGTAATGTCACAATTGCTCCTGATGAAGCTGGTTGCCTTAATGTCACATTGGTGACACAACCATTGGCACTGAGTATGCAGAGACCTCTCTGTTTCCTTCTTGCGAAATCCGATAAAGTCTCACAGATGTCACAACCTGAGCTGATCTCGACGGCATTAGCTCTGAGGGAATTTGGACTGTCGTGAGTCACAATGATTGGTGGTTTGGGCTTGTTTTTGGAGCCAGCGGGTCTGCCACGTGGCCTCTTAGCCATCTCTCCTTCGATTGATGAAACCGGTTGGACCGCTTTGGGTAATGCTTTCAGGTTGCTGTTGTTGTTATTGCCTCTCTCCGTTGCTTCATGGTTCCTCATTGGAACTGACTTGGATCCTACAGAGGTTGGTGTTAGAGCTGTACCTCCAGCCATTGTTATGATTGTTATTATATTTTCAGCTGAAAGATTCAGAGATCTTTGTGAGGAGTTTGTGGGTATAAGTAAGGAGATTTTGGTGAATTATAATATGGTAGAGACACCAAAAGAATGATTGTGGAGAGTAGGAGATGGTTAAGTTGTCACCAAAATTGTGATTAATAGTTAACAAATTATTTTGCAAAAAAAAAAAAAAAAAGTTTCTGGCAGCCTACTTCTCAACAGATGATTATGCATTTGATTCATGATAATTGTCTTCTTTAACAGAGAGATTCATAATAATGTTTAAATCCTTTTTGGTACAAAATGTACATAAAAACTACTGAATACTGATTGATAGTTGGAGAACAACAAAAAAATGAGAGTCATCATCACTCACTTGCAAGTGGTGGGTTTCCAAATTTAAAATCCTGGATCAGTTTCGAAAGCTTCATTCTCTGCTTAAGATTACACCACGATGTAAAATACATAAAGTACATTAACTCAATTTTGTTGTAAACACAAATTTGGTCTTTTATCATGGTTTTTGATCGGATATGGTCCCAGACTGAAACAAAACACAACCAAGGGAACCAGACCACAATGATATAGAAAGTTCAATAAAAAAACCAAAGACAGCTCCCTATTCAAAAGTCTGATCCAAACCAGTTATTAAAAAGCACACCAATATAAGTCTTTCATATAATTTATATAGTTTTCAAGATCCAAGATTCAATACTTAACAACCATTCTGTCTCTTCAGCTCTCTTTTCCTTACTCCTGTAAGAATAATCAGATTAAACTTGTTAGTAAAAACGATCATAGATAGTGTTCAAGCTTATATATAAGCAAAAGAGAAGAAGAGCATATAATAACCTCATCGTCGTCATCATCATCTTCTTCCTTCTTCAGACGGGTGGAGCCACCTTCCTTGATAATAGGAAGCTTCATTGCCCCAAATGGTGTATCAACATCGACATTACCTTTGATAGTGTACCCAGTTCCTTTCCCACGGATCATGTCCCAAAGAGCAGAACCAAAGTCCTTTGGTCGGAAAGTCATTGGCACATTAATCAACCCACTTCCATTTTTGTCAAGCTTGATCGAGTCAGATATCTCAGCTTTCCCAATGCTTACATCACACAACCAAACCTCACAGTCCAAGTCATTGAGCCCCAAGTCAAAGTCATTCATGTTCTGAAGCCTCACGTGGAGGATCGCCACGGTTTCTTCCAAAGAGAACTTCTGGAACTTAATCTTCTCGATATCAACATCCGGTTTCTTAGGAATAGGGATCTCACCACATTTCTCAAGAGGCAATGTCAGCCTTCCCAGAACAGGCACGTCCACAATGAGATCAACCTTGATCCTGTAAGGTATGATCATCCCGGGGTTGATGTCGTTGTAAGTGTTCTTGATGTCAGCATAGATCAAAGTCAATGGTATCTTAACAGTTTCTTCACCATGAGCTTTGAGGGTTCCAGCATCAGGGATCAATCCTGAAACAAGTTTCCTGCCATCGCTCTCGACAAGGTAGTTGACATCGATCAAAGGGATAGGAACTGGATTAGGGTTCTTGACAAGCACATCAACAACAATATCAGCTCTCTCGAGATTGATCTTAGGGATATGAATAGCAGAGACATCAGCAGTAGGCTTCCCAAACCCAATGGTTTCCTCGATTTTCTCACCAATGTCATGAATGAAACCTTTCACCTTATCAAAGAATCCACCTTTCCCTTCTTCGTTTTCCTCGTCCTTATCCTTTTGACTTCTGTCGACGATTTTCACGTCACCCTCATCAGGACCTCTAGTTAGGATCTCCGGTTTATCCTCAGAAGTAGACATACCTACCTACCTAAGCAGCAAACAAACAGTAATCAGTAAGTTGTAAAAGGCTGATGATACAATACAATGCTGATCTTTGATCTGACACTCGCATCACAATAAAGATCTAATCAACTAGGGATCATAACAACATATCCTAGTGGTATGTATAAGCTTAAACCAAACAACAAACAATGCCAAGAAACGATCAGAATGTTGGATCTAAACAAAGATAGAACTAGATCAACCTAAGTGTCAAACAGATCGGTGAAAATAAGGTCAGGATCAGAAAAAAAAAGCTCGATCTAATATCACCAACGTTCGTTATCTCTGATGAAATCAATCATAAAAGTATCAGCACAAGAACAACAAAAACAATCAAAAGAAAAGTTGAACCTGGAGAGTTGGATTGGATGAAATTGAGTTGCAGAGACAGAGACGAGAGCAGAGTAGTGGTGGTGCTCAACCAAAAATGATTGCAGAAGAAGACGAAGAAGATCGTTGAAAAAGTAACTCCCACTCGTATTGGGCTTTTGTTGGGTCCTTAAGGTCCAGTGAGGCCCAAATATTGTTGATGTACACGTGTGTGTTTTTTGTTTTGTTGGTTGACCTATCTGTGCCTTCTAGTAATCTAAGTCCTCGTCTCGGGCGTGTGCCACATAATGCCTATCTCTCTCTCTCTCACTCTCTTTCTTCGAATCGGTGCCATTCTTAGGAATATTTGTTGCGTTTGATTCCTTGAGCTTAAGGTTGCGTTTGAATTTCGTTTAATTTGCAGCCTTAAAATTTCGAGAGAGAGAGAGAGAGAGACGACTGGATTTATGAATCAAAAAAAAAAAAATCTGTGATTGAGAGTGAAATTGAATTTTGAAATGATGAATGCGAATAACAACAACAACAACAACGGGAATAATCCAGGTTATCATAATCTCTGGACCAATGGCCTTATCTGTGCTTTCGAGTTTTGTCAAGGTCCTCGTCACAACAACAGCACAAGTGTACAGTGTTGTTATGATAGGAATAAACAGAATTGTAAATCAGACCAGTTTGGTTCTACTGAAGGAGAAGAGCCTTTGAGGAGTTGCTGGCGAGGAATTGGATGGGATAGGATCTCTGAGCTTGTTAAGACTGTGCAAGTTGATAATGATTGGAAATTTCAAAACATTGGTATAGATGAGGAGGATAAAGCCACAGTTGCTGAGCTTGCTGCTCCTTACTGGGAAAGACCACTTGCTGGTCCGACTTGGTGGTGCCATGTTGATCCTACCCATCCAGGTATTGCCTCCTGGTTGCGTAATGCGCATTGGTTACATCCTGCTGTAAGCCTTGCTCTGCGTGACGAAAGCAAGCTTATTAGTGACCGAATGAAACATATTTTATATGAGGTAGAAGTTTCTTTTCAAGTATGTTTGCTTCTTTGTTTTGTAATGTGAGGACTGTGCTTTGGTTCTACTACAGCTGTAACTGATCAAACTTGTTGTTGTTATATTATATGTTGGTGGTGGATAGGTTCCTGTTAGAGTTGGTGGTGGGCTGCTGTTTGAGCTGTTGGGACAATCTGCTGGTGATCCTTTTATTGAAGAAGATGACATACCTATTGTTTTAAGGTCATGGCAAGCACAGAACTTTCTGGTGACTGCTTTGCACGTTAAAGGTTCTGCCTTGAACATTAGTGTGTTAGGTATTACAGAAGTCCAGGTTTGTTCTTCTCATCTGATTTATTGTTTTCTTTCATTCGTTTGTCAATTAGTCAAAACAGGTTTTTCAGTCTTTTGAGTCTTCTTCTATGCCTTTCTTTCTCTTAACAGGAAATGCTTATTGCTGGTGGAGCCTGCATTCCGAGAACCATTCATGAACTAATAGCACATCTTGCATTCCGCCTTGCACGCTGGGATGATAGGTATTTGTCTTCCCGCGATCTAGATCAAGTTCTAAAAGATTGTATGCAAGCTTTTAGCAATGGATACACGTTTTACCTGGTCTACTTACGATATAGGCGATGAACTTGCCAAGCCTTAGTATTGCTTTGCTGAAACTTGAAAGATGCATCTTCTCCCGTACTAGATTACAGATGTAGATTCGTTATCTGTTTAGTTAAGATATAAGAACCTTTTGATTCTTTTTCATCCTCTGAATTTAAACCAATGATGATTGATATCGGTATCCTTAATGTAGGCTATTCCGGAAGTATATATTTGGTGCAGCTGATGAAGTTGAGTTGATGTTTATGAACAAGTACTTCAACTGAGCCTTCTCTTACTTTGGTATTTTCTTTCTTAGGTGCTCCTTGACATATATGTATAATGAAACAGAATAAACTGTTTTTGTTGATATCAGGAGACTGCACGAGGATCTAAATCTATTCACTACAATCTTGAATCAAGAGATCAGAAAGCTCTCGACCCAGGTAAGGCTTTCTTGCTTGACTACAAGATGAGATCAGCTAGCTAATCTGAAGTAGTGTTATTTATTTCTTCATACAAGTGACTTTATAATCACTACAATATTTTCATGTTCATCATTTATCAGGTTATCCGGGTGAAATGGTCTCTTCATGCTAGAGAAGAGATTGTGTTCGAGCTTCTTCAGCAACTAAAAGGAAACAGAACAAAAGACTTGCTAGAAGGAATAAAGAAGAGCACCCGCGGTATGATCAATGAACAAGAAGCCGTTCGTGGTCGGTTATTCACTATCCAGGACGTTATGCAAAACACGGTTCGAGCATGGTTGCAGGTGAGATTTTCATTTTTGGAGATGATGACCACGCAAGTAGAAAACTCTCCAAGCCATCTTAAATTTGTTTAGTTTGGCTTGGTTAGGACCGGAGCCTCACGGTTACACACAACCTAGGAATCTTTGGAGGAGTGGGTCTTTTGCTTTCAATAGTGACCGGTCTATTTGGAATCAACGTAGATGGGATACCAGGAGCTCAAGATTCTCCACATGCCTTTTTTATTTTCGCAGCTGTTCTCTTCTCCTCAGGCGCTGCGCTGGCGTTCGCTGCTTTACCCTACCTTGGACTTAAGAAGCCAGTGGCAGAAAAGAATGTGGAGACTAGGAAACAAGAGCTTGACGAACTGGTAAAGAAGTTTCAAAGAGAAGCCGAGTCTCATGCTCAGGTCTGCAAAAAAATTCCTCAGAACATAGAACGTACGACAAGTAGTTGTAGAATAATAGTCCATGATCCTAATGGATATGCTCTCTTGGATTGAAATCAATCCGTTTTATGATTTGTAAATTTTAACCCATGGCAAACTCTTTTCTTAAGAGAAACTTCTTTTAACATGGAAAAATCCCAAAACAATAGTATCTAATATGAGTTGTGGCGGTAAGCGAGAAACAGAGCATTTTAAATACTAAACTCAAGACCTAGAGGAGACAAAATAATAGCGGAAAACTACAATAGACATGTGCAGCGAGCAGTATAATTGGGATCTTTGGTCCGATTGATATCCGCGAAGTTGTTTTGGGAGGCAGAAGTGGGAGCCAATTCTCAATGAAAGGAGATATGACCAAAGTGTCTTTAGAGATGCAGCGAATGAGGTTAGTGCTTGGATAGAATTTCAACAATCTCTTTTTATTGTCATGGAAGAAGAGATTCCCTTGCTTGGAAACCGCCACCGGCCTGAAATGCACATCCGCAGGACAAGCGTAAAGATTTGAACACGAGTATAAGCGTATGGAGTAAGTCAAGGTCCATCCATCTTCTTTTTGTGCATCCATGGTCAATATCTCTAGTCTCCAGGGCGAAGTGGCAGTTGTGGATAGAGCTAGACGGCCATCAAGGTTCACAAGCTGCTCCGCGCATATGAATGTAGTGGAATACCGTGTTGAAGGAACATCACGAAACTCTAGTGTGTGAAGATCCAAAGCTAGTAGTTTCAAAAGATCAGAACCTAACCAGTAAATTGAGCCATTCACACAGGCCGACTTCCTTCTGGCATCGACCACATAAGGAGGGGGACGTACTGATCTCCGCCATTCACCAATATTGACATCAAGAACCTCACAGTAATGGTGAGGATCAAAGAACATCCTCACAACTTTAAAGCTCCCATTGACTTTGTCCCTACCAAATCCCATCGCCCACAATGCAGGGAAAATATTGCACCCCTTACCTACGATTTTCAATTCTTCTAAACCAATCAATTCCTTTAAAAAAAAAAAAAAAAAAAAAAAAAAAAANAAAAAAAAAAAAAAATCCCATATATAGACAGACCACATCGACCTCTTCGTCACCTTCGAATCGCGACTCGCTCGTCCGTTCTACTCCTCCAGCAGCAAGGATTTGCCGGCGGCTCTTTCGAAGATTCATACGCCTCTCCGCGAAACTCTTCGATTCCACGATTGATCTCCATCCTTTGGAGACGGCTCTGAATTTGCGGATGGATTTCAACGGCAATCGAAGGATGATTTCTTCCAGTAGATCGGGAACTAGGTAGAAGATCATCGGATTAGGGTTTTGTTCTTCTTCCGACATCGGACCGAATTGAGATGGTTTAATTTTATTTACTTTACCCTTCTGTTTCTTTTTTTTTTGTTTTAAAATCTTTTAATTACTTTCAAAAAAAATTGTTAGCGGATAAAATTAATATCCGGTTTAGAATTTTAATGAACTGTTTACTTTGGTAAATGGCTTATGATTAGTGTTTGCCTAATTATCCTCAAATAGTAATTAAAACATAAGTATACTGTATATGATTAAAATATGCAGCAAAAAGGTCAAAAAAATATGGTAAATGCAGGAATCGAACACTCCACCTATCCTTTCAAAGGTCATATAAACATTACCAACTGATACAATAGATAATTGTTGTACATAGATATTAAATAAAAGATAATAATCAGTACAACAAAGATTCGCCATTGTTGGCACAAGGCACAAAGATCAATTCATGAGGCTAATTATTTTATTTAACGATTAGCTTTAGTTTCCAATATATACAGTTTATAAACATTACACCGAAAGGTTCTTTCAATTTCTCCAAAAATGATTTTGATTTAAGAAAACATTATACTTATTAATGTTTTCTTAAATTAAACATTTGATTACTCACAGTTTCACAGTTTTCGAGTTTTTTCACTTAAATTAATGTGTTAATGATGAGAAAAGAAAAATAAGATAGGATTAACTAACTTAACTACTCGAATATACTTTTTCGATCATTCTTATTCAATAATACAATGATAACATATTTTTGGTCAAACAATATTTAAATGAGATATGATTATATTAATTCCTTAAAACAAATTGTTGTGAATATATAAAGTTAGTTTTTAGTCTGACTTTATTGGTACAATTGAATCATTTTCCCATATAATTTTAATATGTTGACTTCATCAATCAATTTGGAAGAACGTTTTTAATTCTAATTAATCATCTCGAATAATATTTATTTTAATAACTGAATTTAAATAATATGTTAGTCTTTTGCGTTTGTTGGACAATGAAAAGACTAATGAGTGATTTATCAAACAATAATTAAGGAAAATATTTAAAAAAAATTGTACGAGAGATGGCTATACTTATATAAACGAATATTTCTATAATATAAATAATTAAATAATCTATTTATTTAATAAATTACTAAATTCTTTTAAAAATATTGTTTTATCTGAAAAATAACGATCTAATATATAAACATTTTAGTTAGTCATCATTTCACGAGATGATGTGTATAATAATAAAACTTGGAGGTTCATCCAAGAATGGTCAGTGCATTCAAATCATTGCAGGATCGGTATGAAGTACTTTCACTTTCTAAAGACTTATTGTTTCTTTTCCTCGATGTGATTATTTATTTATTTTTGTGAAAATACACTAGTTTGATCCAATTTTGGTAATTAACACTCCATCATAACTCATTACTAGAATGACACAACTTTTATGTAGAAAGACCAAAAACTCACTAATTTTTAATTTCATTTAGAAAAAGTAATAATAATAAAAAAATGTTTTCAAATATCATTTAAATATATGATGAATGAAAAAATTTATGAAAATATGATGTTTAAAAATATATTTTTAAATATGATTTATAAAAATAAATTATAAAAGTATGATTTAACAATATAATGTATAAAAATAATATTCAGAAATATGATGTTTAAAAATTTATACTAAACGAATATAGTGTATAATAATATTACTAAAGTATGCTTTATGAAAAATATAATATAATGTATAAAAATATGATATTTTAAACTTATTTAAGAAAAAATGTGATTTTAAAAGATATGATGTTGAAAAGTATTATTCAAGATATGATTTATGAAAAATATAATGTATAAAATATGAAGTATAAATTTTGATGTTTAATAATATTTTTAAAATATGATTTCTAAATTAGTTTATGACTTTGTTTTTTTTTATCTGCAAGACAATCATAGCGGTTTAACTTACATTCTAGTTGGAAAATTAAAAATACATACATCATTGAAGAGGACTAACCGGATTAGTGAATTACTGTTATAGCTTTTTTAACTGGCCACGTGATGAGAACGTGTCAAAGAATCTAATTCAACTTACAATAATTTAGTGATATGAGAAAGTGAGAGTCACAACAAAGAAAAAACAATACGACAAGTACGACGCAACAGTTGACAGATTTGCAAGAAAAAAGCTAGTGGTTTTTATGGACGTTAGACTTTGATTAGTAATTCAAAATTCGTATAGCTTTGTCATCTTTCAATAAAGTTTTCACATTCTCATACATAACAAATAACAATGGGTATTGTAATAAGGAAAAATAACGATGTCTGGCTTTAAGCTAAGCCACTAGCCGTTATAATTGAACTTAGTTTTGTCTCTTTCTTATGTCTTACGTCTTCAGTCCATAGAATTACAAAGACATCTCTCTCTCCTTCTCTCGTCACATAAATCTTAAACACATGTTTTTGACTGACAAACGTTCCGTACCGACAAGACAGGAATAATTAGCTCCAAAATATTTAAAAAAAAAGATAAAAAGCCTCCTAAAGTTGCCGCAGCCATCAGTCATCACTCCACATGCTCTTTTGATCATCTGAGAGAGACAGAGCAAATCAAACGTGTGTGATCATCAATCAATTAGTTTGCTAAGTAGAAACGAAACATCTCAAGACTTGAAGAAGCTGCTGTCTCATTCTATTTCTTATTCACCAGTCTTCTCAGGCTTTGTAATGTGAGTATCTGAACTTCTAGGACCAAGAGATTCGTCTTTGGTCTCAACAATCTCCATGCTCGCTGTTTTGCTCCTTCTGTTCCTCCTCTCCTGCCATAACATGAAGATTTTGTATGAATGATGAATACAGAAACATATATATTTATAACAACTGTTACAGCTTTGGACCATCATATACCTTGTGAAAAGGGTGTTCATCGGATTCAAGCATCCGTGCAACCTGACTCATTCTAGGACGTTTCTCTGCTTCAGGATCAACACATCTAAGGGAAACTAAAAGTGCGCGTTTCAGAGCACTTTTACTAGGTCTAGGTTCAAGTCTTGGATCCACAACTTCTTCAGCTCTTCTTGTTCCAACCATCATCTTTAGCCATTCAACAAGATTCACCTGCCAGCCAATACACAGACCGATTCATGATATTCAAGAAACGAACATATTCATAACCAAGATTTCCAAACAATGTACAAAATCTATACCAATTTTAATTAGTACCTCATTAGCAGGACGGCCATAATCAACTGGATCCCGACCAGTTACAGCTTCAAGAAGCAAAACACCGAAGCTATATATATCGCTCTTTTCGTTTAACATACCTGTATTAGCATATTCTGGTGCTACATATCTGAAAAAAAAAACAAAAACAAAAAAAACAGCAATTAAGTCTTTGTAAGGACATCATCTGAGAAGATAATAATGATAACCATGCCTAAGGAAGGTACAAAATTTTGGACTTTACCCAAAGGTACCCATGACTCTGGTTGTGATGTGACTCTCACCCGAGTCCAAGAGCTTGGCCAACCCAAAGTCAGAGAGTTTTGCATTAAACTCATCATCAATCAATATATTGCTTGCTTTTATATCTCTGTGGACCACTTTTGGTTCTATTGCTTCGTGTAAATAAGCAAGCCTGTAAAGTTGTACAAATTGCAGACCCTTTTATTATGCAAGCATTGAACATATCCAACAAAAGCCAAACTGTTTCAAACCACTTACGCTTGTGCAGTACCAGTAATGATCTTCATCCGTGCCTCCCAAGTGAGATTTCCATGTTGCCGCATTGCTCCATGTAGCCATTGTTCTAAGTTACCACTATTCACATACTCATAAACAAGCATCCTGCAATCATCATCATAATTCGAGACAGTAAGATCCTTTTGCTTTGGCAGTAGAACTGTAGAAGTATGTTCAAAATGATAAAATACAAGTGAGACTCACCGATGAACTCCCTCTATGCAATATCCTAAAAGCCTAACAAGATTCTTGTGTCGTACATGACCAATAGCCTCAACTTCTACCCGAAATTCCTTCTCAGCTTGCCCTCTAGCGACCAAAATTTGGAGATGATTATTATGGAAACCAAACATAGGATTTACAAACATGTCATAGTCCAGTTGAGTTGAAAACTTACAGATTGTTCAGAAGCTTCTTTACAGCAACTTCGGTACCATTAACTAGTTTACCCCTATAAACTACTCCATAACCACCCTCTCCAAGAACATTCACTGCAGCAAAACGGTTCGTAGCCAGCTCAAGATCCCTAAGAGTAAACCAGTGTCCCCAACCAAGATGTGATATCTCTGGTAAACCAACCAAAGGAGATGCTGTTACAGGTCCTCCATACTGTCTACCAGCACTTCCAAAGCCTCCTTCTTCACCGGAATGAGAACTACAAGCTCTCTCATGATGATTCACAGAACTACATTGACTCAAAGTATCATTATCACTAGACTTGGTTCTTCCCAAGTGAGACAGCATCGTTTTTCCAGTGGATTTATCATTCATTTCGATATATAAACTTTCAGCGTGAGGATTGTGATTCTGAAACCTAGCCCTGTCCACTCTGATATCTTTGGACTCATGTGGTGTCTGGTTGAAAGGAAACTTGCTTGAGGATCTTTTAGATCTCCGGCGGAATGTGATCCAAAGAGACAAGATGCAGAGAATCATAACTATGAATACTCCAACAACCAAACAAACCCATACCCACAACTTCAACCCCTTCAAACCAAAAAAAGATATCTTCTTGGACATCTCAGCGTTTAAAGAATTCTCAGGTGGCATCTCTGGTCCTGTATCAAGCTGCTAAAACCTTCTCTTATAACCACCTAGACAACAAGAGAGTGTCTGACAGTTAAACACTTGCACACATCATACAAAGACTAAAAAAGAGATATCTTTTTCCACACTTCTCAGTTGACAATTTAGCCATATAATCAACACAGAAACCGTACAAAGTATAAAATCTTGAAAGCAATGGAAGATAACTCAATCTGATGGGTGTGAGTTAAGTAAGAAGAAGGAAAAAAAAAAAACGCACACTTTCTTATTGGTATAAGCAAAAAAATTGCGGCATATCAACAAAACAAGGTATGGGGCATTACGTGTCCCCACGAAAGATGGGAGCTCGAAGAAACAAAAGAGCATCTTTGGCTTTTGAAACCATCGAAAAAAGCATCACTTAAGTTTGAAGCAAGAGACAATCTACAGAGAATCTAATCACATAATGCCATTTAAAGAAAACATACAGGGCAACAACAAACAAAAGAGAGAGCATATAAATTTTACCTTAGAATGTGGGGAGAGATAAAGCTTTGTCCTTTAGATGTTGTATCTTCATCTTAAAACAGAAGGAACGATGAAAGAAAGAAAGAGAATAAAAAAGGCTCCAACTTTTTTTTTATCTGTTTCTGAAGCAGAACCAGAGGAAGATACTGAAATCAATTGGCGTAGATGTACCAATAATGAATTGGAGATTTTGGGCTAACCAGAGATAGATAGATTCATCTAACCCAGAAGGAACTCTCATTAGAGTTATGGTTAAAAACCCCAAAAGAATATATTAATATAACGAGGAAGTGTGTATATATAAATTACACAGTGGTAATGGGTTAATGAGGAAATAAAAAAGTTTGGTGGAACTGGTTAGTGGGAGAGAAGCTTTGTTTGCAATGGAGGAAACAAGAGAGAGAGGGGAGTGAGCAGTGAAGGGAAAGCAAAGACAGTGGATTTGTCAACTGTAACATTTATAGCTGGTTGAAGAAAATAAATTAGATATTTTCACAACTTTTTTTTTTTTTTAATTATCAATATTAACAACCAAAAATTATTGCAAAAAAATTGAAATGGATAGAGAGACAGATATGGGTAGGGGTAAAGCACAAAAGAGGGAATTCCCAAACACACAGGCTTTGGGATTTTTAGGTCAATATTATTCAATATTGTACCTTTTTTTTTTCTTCCTTTCACATGTCAAGGTTTGGATTCTATCAAATTTACATTTTTGTTTTCTAGGTACTTCCAAATATTTAATTATGATATATACGCTTGTTGAAGACTTTATACTATTATTTTTTGGTCGTGGCGAATAATATATGGCATTCAATTGCACACAAATAGAAATTTATGTCTTTGTTTTGGGGAATGTTACAACTCATTAGTCATATGTGTAAGAAACCAATGTGCCTTTCTTGGAGAAAATGAATGAGTTCATTAGAGGAAGAGAGAGATTAAAAAAGCCTTTGATGGAGGCTTTACTTGGACCATAACTTTTGGATAAAGTTTTATGCCAAGAAAATAAATTAAATCTTATAAGCTTTTTAACATAATGATAAAAGATGATTTTGGATATGGTATAATTAAGTCCCTAATAGTAATATAAACATTGCACTTGCTGACTTGCATGTTGGTCGTCGTGTGATTGGTTGATGGTGGGTGGGGGTGTTGTTACAGGCTAAGGCCAGGTTTTGGCAGAGGAAAGAATGGCCAAATTTTTTTCAGAATACTGTTGTTGCCGCCATGTGATCATGTGCTCCTCACGTGTCTTACACCTCCTTTTAGTTAGATTCGTCGTCCTCAAGTGTTATCCCTCCCCAAAGTTTATGTGATTTTGAGGGCAGAAAATGTGATGGGAAGTCAGAAAAGAATGATTAGTCTTGATCAATAATCAATAGTAGATTTATATTATTTCTCCATGTGTGCGAATTTAGGCTATTATTGACACCCATATGTCAAATTTCCTTTTACAAAATAACATCTAGTGACATATATAATGAACCCCCATATGGGGTGATAGCGCAAGTTGACAAGTGTCACTAGAAGAATCTGATCAAGAATTCAAAAGACTTTTAATTGATTTAACTTAAAAGTACAAAATTATGGCATTGAGTTTTGGTAAGGAGGATGAAGTGTTCAAGCTCGATGGAAAACGAAAGAGATTCAATAACCTAACAATTATTATTGAATTTAGCTCTTAACAAGGTAGTTGAAAACTACTTGAACCAAACTAGAGACACATAATTGATGATTTTGCTTTGATTTGTCTCAGCTAGAAACCTCAAGGTATTCTCATTAAAACATTGGTTGGTCCGAGATGTATATATAGATGAATCTCTCGTAGTAAAAAGTTTTGCACAAATCGCATCTATATACATCGAAAAGTGTACTTTAATTCTTCCCCTATCATTTAGCATAGTTGAACTGCACCAATATATAGAAATACAGTGCCAACAAAACAAAAGAATTGTCACATATAGGTAAGCTTCAATCGAATTATTTAAAACAAATCAAATTGTCGTATATACAATTGTATATGTATTGCGTTTCCTTTATGTAGGCCTTTATAGATAAAGATGAAAGATAGATATAAAGAGGAAAAGTTTTTCTTTCGTTTGATTCATCAATTCCTATGTCTGTCCTTTCAAACTTTTCTCCTTTGCTTGACCACCAAAAAAAAGACATAAGCATTCACAACGGCTATTTGGAGACCGACAATCACAAATACGATACCGTATCATAGCTCAATAAGCATATGAACAATAATAAGACAACGTTTCTAGTTCCGTATCAGTTTCGACATCCGAGTCTCAATAATAAGACAACGTTTCTAGTTCCGTTTTAAAACGTTTATGTGAACAAAAACACACATAATTAAAATGTACTACACTACTATGTGTTGTTTTTGTCTAAAACGACTTTTTAACAATGAAACTAATGCAATAATTTACTGGTAAAAAAAGCTTAAGATACTATATACGCAAACTGTTACGGAAGTTAAGGGTCATATCTAAATGATCAAACCCAACATTAAGAGGAAAGCGAAATCCATAAATCCACAAATCCCCAACACACATCAAAGAAGCATGAAAAATACACATTTACATATTTTTCACTCTTAACTTTAATAGATAGGTAACCAAAATCTTCACTAATTATAATTGTAAGTAATCAACAAAGGATAAATTTAACTAAAATTTTCATGTAAGAAATCTTCATCTTTTTTTTTCAAGACAAAAAGTTAGCTTGGTTTTGAGTCTTTTGACTTTAGACTTCAGTTGATTTTTACTCTGGTAAAAATCAT
The DNA here is from genome assembly GCF_000633955.1 of Camelina sativa. Classification (NCBI taxonomy): domain Eukaryota; kingdom Viridiplantae; phylum Streptophyta; class Magnoliopsida; order Brassicales; family Brassicaceae; genus Camelina; species Camelina sativa. The sequence continues at coordinate 27,483,847 of NC_025688.1, forward strand.
CGATAAGCGGAGAACCGACATGAAGGACTCCATGGCCCAATGGATAAGGCGCTGGTCTACGAAACCAGAGATTATCCCCAGTGGAGTCGTTTGTTTTTATTTTGGCGGTTTAGTTTGGTCAGACTCGGAGAGACGTATAATTAAATTATTTTTGTTTTCCAAAATAATATTTGCAAAATTTTCCTGACCTCTCAACGAAATTGAAATTTTGGAATCTCAAAGAGGAACACAGAACAGTAAAGAAACAACAAAAAAATTTGCAGTGGGAAGCTTCGATTTTTTCATGTTATGGCTTTGAACTTCTTCTCCGCTTCTCTTCACCCAATTTCAAATCCTTCTTCTTCTTCTCATCGATTCAATCAGAAACACCTCCTTTCCCCAACACGTGTCCGCTCTGAGAGGAACGAAATCGGCGTCACTGACAACGACAACAACAACGATCCTTCTTCATCTTCCTTCTCCGGTACATGATTCAAATTTCTGATCTTTCCGATAAGGGTTTAGTGGAAATTTGCCAATTTGGGAATTGAGAAAGGAACAAAATTGATTCTTGTTTTGTGTGATTTCTATGTAAAGATTAGATTTTTTTTTCGTTCTGATAAGCATTTGAATTCGTTTCCTTTTGAAGGTTCTTCTTCAACTTCATCTTCTTCATCAGTACGCACACAACTAGATCTCCTTGAACAGCTAACTTCAACAAGTGAAGGTACATTACATTACATGGTTTTGATTAGGTCGTAGTAGAATCATTCACCTGAGGGTTTATTATTAATCATCATCAGGGTACTTGAGTGATGGTGGTGGTGGTGGTAGCTTGAGGGGACTTACTATACGTGACCAACTGGCTGGACTTGTTGGTGACAGAGACGATGATTTCTCCATTCCCTTAGGCAAAAACTTAAAGAAAGTGAGTCCTAAATTCTTAACCACTTCTCAGAAAAGGAACATTAAGAGACAAAGCTACCTTAATGAGGTCTCTCGCAGGAATGATTCTGTTTTCTTTGCTACTATTGGCGCCTTTGTACTCCTTCCTCCTTTAGTGATTCTAGCCATTGCTATCTTAACTGGCTACGTTCAACTCTTCCCATAAGTATTAAAGTTTAAACACTTTTGTCAAAAAAACAAAATTGCATATAGCAGGAGTTGCTTGTAATTACATTTGAAATAATATCCAGTAATGAACATAGCTTGATCTTATTGGTATTATTGTCTACTCTTTGTTTGAGAAGGATTATCCTAAAGGATATTCCTAAAGGTTCTGTGTACAATTATGTTTATACATCTATTAGAGGTTATATATCAGCACAATTTGTGGGTGCGTACCCTAGTCTAGACTTCTTTGTATCATAGAGTATATGGAAATTTTGTTGCTGGTAGTTTCCAATGATGGAAAAGGATGATTTGGGAGTTCCTAGAATTGCCAAACAGACAATATCCTCACTCAACCTGATGAAGGTGTTCTCAACGGGGAACGTCCAAACTGCTCCATCTGCGAAAGCAATCCCGAGCTCAGGCAGCTTGATGTTCTCCTCTACGCCAGACACATTGAAACAAGGATCAAGGATATGGAAATCTCCAAACACCGGGTACTTCTCTTTTATTTTCTCTGCAAACTTGTTTTTGATGATCTCATATGCTGGTTCTGCGAAATAACTTAAGGTTGTACCCGAATCAATGATGGTTCCACCACCACCATCTGATGAGATGTTCCATGTTTCTTCAGGTATGTCATCAAGAGCTTCACCGTCGACTAGAATGGATTTGATCTGTATATAGTAAAATGACTCCACAGAGTTCTCCTTCCCGTTCACAAAAGAAGTGAAATTCAGATTTGGGTGGTTCAGCAAATCCTTGTCTTCTCCAAAGATCAACTTGCTGCTTACATTGGTGTCGCTGTTTCTATCCACAAGACAGTAGGAAAAGGAATGACCGTAGAGAGAATGAAGTTGAGAAGAAAACGAAAGAGGTCCTCTACCTAACCCAAGCAGACCTGAAGCACCATTGAAGAGACCTCGGTTCCAATGGCCACACCCAAACATCATGTTTTCCACCTTGTACACTGAGCTTTCTCCCTCAGTGGTCATGAGATTAACGGTGAAGGTCTCAACCGCGAAATCTCCTGTTGTGTTTGACCTGTCTCCATACCAGTAGAAATAAGGGCATGATTGGTTATCTGATTCACACTGTACTGGAGGATCGGGTGATGAGATGAGGCTGCATCTAGGGTCATTGCATGTTATGTTCTTGAACGAAGTGGATGATTTGGGGTCATAAAATGCACCGTTTTGATGGAAACAGTCGTAGCAAGGCAGGCATTGGAGCCAGTTTAAATCACTCCCGGTGTCAAGAATTAATGAAAAGTGTTTTGGTGGTGTGCCAACAAGCACATCCATGAAATATTCGCCAGAACCGTGCATCATACCAGACTGAAGAGTTGCTACCAGCTTCCCTGTTGAAGAAGCCTTTGGAGCTCCCACCAAAGAAATATCCGATGTAATCTTCTTCTTAACCTTCTCATATTTCGATTTATTAACCCGTGCGTGAAGCGTCTGAATTCTTGTGAGGTCTTGGATTTTAAGATCAACAACTGAATGTCTTGTTCCCTTTGTTTCTTGATTAATCTCCCTGCGTTTTAGTTGAAGCTTCACCAAATCTCCTGTATGATCCTTGGCAGGTTCATGTTCCATGGAGGAGAAACCGCAATCGTTGCTTGTGGAAGAAGAAACAGAACTGAAACGCATCAGATCTTGGGAATTAAACCCGTCAAGGGATGAAGAGTTATACTCATGTTTCTCTGAAAGAGGTCTACAGTCCCCGGAAAGTGGTGAGACA
>NC_025688.1:27491165-27493589 GCF_000633955.1 Camelina sativa
GCGTGAAGCGTCTGAATTCTTGTGAGGTCTTGGATTTTAAGATCAACAACTGAATGTCTTGTTCCCTTTGTTTCTTGATTAATCTCCCTGCGTTTTAGTTGAAGCTTCACCAAATCTCCTGTATGATCCTTGGCAGGTTCATGTTCCATGGAGGAGAAACCGCAATCGTTGCTTGTGGAAGAAGAAACAGAACTGAAACGCATCAGATCTTGGGAATTAAACCCGTCAAGGGATGAAGAGTTATACTCATGTTTCTCTGAAAGAGGTCTACAGTCCCCGGAAAGTGGTGAGACAATGAACAAAATAAGGCCAAGGGATATACTTATAAGTTTGGTCGACATTAAGCTGCTGAGATTATTAGAAATCTCCGGCAACCTATGATAAAAGAAAGAGAGACCTATGAGAGGTACGAGTTATAGATGATAGTCTCTTAAGGACAAAACAGGAGGGAGCTAACAATAAAAGAGCAAGGGAAGTATAGGATTTTTTGAAAGTCAATGGGAATCAAATCGAAGATCAAATTTAAAAAAAAAAAAAAAAATGACAATTCGATATCTATTCGAATGAGACTCTTAAGCCGTAGCATGTCAGGACAAAACAAGAAAAAACAATCGCAAATAATATTTTAGAGATAACAGAATATTGTAGGTGGTGGTCTTCTCTTCAGTGAGACCAGACCGGTTCAAACATGTGGAATCTTTATAAACAAAACATTTCTGATTTGTACGTTTGCGTTGAAATGTGATATTTTTGGTTTAATAGTAGTAGTATCAAACATAATTTGGTAGTACTTCATTAGTAAAACTTGAAATATGTACTTTTTAATAATAGGACTTACTATTATAAACAACCTAATTTGCAGTGTAGTAGTATTGAACTAAATATTTGGTTGAATACATACCCTCTACGTACGTGTTAAAGCTCTTAAGGAAAATTCACATAATTAGATCAAACGCACATCCACATATAATGCGACTTTTTTAACTAGAAAATTATATATCATCATTGAGAGCACTTTAAAATATCAAATAGGTTATTATACTTTAATTGACTGTAGAAGAGTCTTTAAAATTCTAAGTGTGTCTTTGACTGTGACTAACTAACCACATGCATATAAAGTTATTAACAGTTATTCAAATACTTTGTTTAAAAAAAAAACTGAAAGATTGTGGAAACAAGAACCCATGTTGGAAAAACACCAAATCTTTGGAAAACTTAAACATTTGGAAGTTATACTTTTTTCTTTGCAACATTATTCTTGTACTCGAATAGAGCAAGTTTAGGAAAATGTAATCATTTTCACCTAGATGTATTTTTGTAAATGAAGCAAAAGATTCGAATTTGACTTTCACATTTGTATACTGTGTAAGTGCAACGTGTTCCTAACCACACTATGAGCAAACTGATTAACGACATTTCAGTTTGTTATAATCCAAACCAAATATTCATTCCAATTGTGTGCACGTAATTCCAATATATTTCCATCTCTATTGTTCAAAACTACTTTTTTTTCTCTCTCTCTTATTCGCCAGTCATCGGTTCAAATCTACTTTTCGTGTTCAAAAAACAAATGCTACATGTGTTTTGAAAATTTAATATTTCATTTCATCGGTGTTGTTATAGTGTAGCCGATATGTTTGACGTTAAAAAAAAACTTGGCATTGTAGCCAAACTGTTTGTTTTTCTAATATGAAAGCATCACGAGTCAGTGAGATAAGTATTAGCTAGTAAACCGATTAAAACACTCTACATGCATGTACACACGAGAAGACAGGGAGTACCTTCAACTATGTTAATTTTCTAATTCATCTGCATAGTCAATTTTTGTCTTTTGTTTACACATGTTAGAAAGCAGCCTTACTAACCACCTCATGTCAATCACATATTCACATTCGTAAACAACGTTCACCAAATTTGCTAAAAACTAAAAAGGGGTTGACTACATAATAAAACACGATTTGCCATCTCTAATCAGTCACAAAATCTTTTCTCTAACTAATGGTTTTAAGATGACCTCTAAACCTTTAAACTTGATGGTGACGGCTTGACCTAATTATCTACAGCTACCAAAACATTTTTTAAAGATATATAATTGACGAGGCTTATATGATTGTTACGAATCATGCGGTTCACGGGGTCAGACGAAATCATAAAGTTTGGAGGTGCAACCACCAAAACTACGTACATTATTATAAGCTTATATAATTTATATGTACATCTATTCTACATGTTTCGTTTCATTTATTATCTCACCACCCACTTTTCTCACTATAAGGGCATCATTAATGGGAGAACTTTTTTTTGTGTTCTTAGATTAAATATATAGTGAAAATAATGTTAGATCAGTTGTTAAGATCATAGGTAAAAAAAATGGGAGAACTAATTATGGTGTTCTTAGAATAAAGATATAGTGAAATAATATTC
>NC_025688.1:27494480-27509934 GCF_000633955.1 Camelina sativa
TACTTATATAAAAGCAATTGTATACTTATAAATTAATATAATATTCTTAAACATATTACAATTATAAAAACTTATAAATTAACATTTAAATTGCTTCCTTATATAAATGAAATATTTTTTTTTCCATAAAATCTCGTCCAATCACATGAAGTCACGTCAAATAAGAACTGGGCTTAGATCAGTTCTACATCAAGAACTAAAAAAAGTGTTCTAAGCCACTATTCATTATTTTTATAATTTTTTTGGGCTAAGAACACCCTTGGTGTTCTCCCATTAATGATGGCCTAACCAAAACTTAATAGAGAAATAATACCCCATTCCACACTATTTTCTTAATTTGTCTTTCTACATATCCAATTATTTGTGTTTTCTCACCTATGTTGTACCAGAATTATCACCTTGCATTGATGTGGTGTCGCATAGCTTATATTTGATGTCACGTTTACTAGATATCAACCAAATTTGAATGTGGTATGTAGGGTTGTGAAAAAATAGTGTTAGTTTTAATTTACCGATTTAAATGTACAGATCTGCTGAAAAGAAATTATATACATGACTGCTCATTGTAGGTAGATATCTGTTAATGAGCGCACTGAGCATGTATGCATTATATATCATACACCTACCAAACTTCGAATTCAATAAATTCTTCCTACTCTGTTCCTTTAGTTTGGTTCTTTAATCAAATTTATACAGAGTACTTATGAGAACAAACAAAAAAAAATAAGCTCAATTAAAGAAAGGGTAAAATATCAATAACGACAATATCTTAAATCTTATGTTCCTAACAAAAAATTGATTCTATACCACCGAATTCGAATAACTTCTAGTACACTGAAATTAACACAGTTGATAATACAAGAATTCATACAAGAATTCTGATCGAGATAGCCGAGGTGTTCTTAAAGGATCTTTACAGACTCGGAGCTCGGAAAATGTCTTTCACCAATCTCGCCTATGGGATGTCTACCATTGGAGAGAGTGACGAACCTTGACGACCCTTTTAGCTGTGCTCAGAGCTATAATAACCTGGCTGTTGATTTCAACGGGAGATTGAGAAAATTGGTGATGAAGTTGAATAGAGAGCTCACTGGAATGAGGATTTTCTTTGCTAATCCTTACGATATCATTTGGGATATTGTGACCAAACCTGATCTTTACGGTCTAGAGGTATCTAGTTCTGCATGTTGCGGCACAGGATTGTTCGAGATGGGATTTCTTTGCGGCCGGAACAATCTGTTAACTTGCAGTGATGCGAATAAGTTCGTTTTCTGGGACGCATTTCATCCCACCGAGAGGACTAATAAGATTGTGTCCGATCACTTTTTCAAGCATTTCAAGAATCTGTTTCACCGATCCTAAATTCCTATTTAATTTCTTCTTTTTTTTTGAATAAAATTCCTATTTAATTTCTTTATGAGTACATTTGCAATTAGTGAAAAATGCAGACGACTGATCAAATAAAGAAGTTGAAAAAAGGTTAGAGAAATAACTGGTTGCTTGAGCAAGAAGTATCAGAAAACCCCCTTCCTCTAGAGTGTTAGAATTGTTGTTTTAGTAATTTCGGGTTAGATAAGAATTTTTTGGTTAAGTAGATCCGTTTAATATCAAAATCAAAAAAAAAATTAAATGGTTAAGTACGTCCTTTTAAATTTTAACGCTGTCCAAGTTTAAATTTCTTTCCTTTTAACATATGGTGCAAGCAAACTATATATCTAAACTATTAAAGTGTCATTACAGATACATCATCATTATTATCTAAAAACAAAAGCAATGGTTTGTTTTATCTTTTTATACAAAGCTCATGAGAAAAGGAAAATTTTACTAGGGTTTAGTGTTGCCATCTATAACAGATCTAAGTTCATCCCAACTTGCTGAGTCTCCGATGAAATCTCCACCGTTGACGTTCCAGAAACTGAGGAGGTTATTATCATTACAAGATGTATATGCCGGTTGATTGAAAGCCACCGTATGTTGGTTCCAATAAGGATGATTATGTGGCTGAAGCGGCGGCTCGTGGGACAAGGAGTCTACTACGCGGTGGCTTGTGTGGTCTGAATCTAAGCTGCTTGTCTTAGAACACGTGTCGGTTAAGGTGATAACTGGTTTTCGGTTTGGTGGTACGATGGTTGGGTTTCTGTGAGACGTGACCCGTTTGAAGATTCTGCATAGTGTCCATACCTCCTGTGAGAAAAACAAGACGGACCCATTATAAATTTATTCCAACTGTAATAATACCTGATAGCAATTTATGAATGCGTGATGCACTTTTGTTATTATTACGACTATCGAATCTTCAAATGCTATAAAGAAATTTCAAATATACATAACTGTCCATTAATTGCCATTGACTCAATGAAAAGTCTGAATTTCACTAAGAGAATCCGATTCTAACAACAATAGGTCAATATGTACACGAAATTACATAAAACTAATGGATGATATCATTATAGTGGTTATAGTTATGCTGATGAATGGATGAATTCGTTATATCCAAGCTAAATTGTTAAGGAAACGAAACTTAATTCATTGTAGACATTAGAGCTTAATTAGTGATCTTCGTGTGAAACAAAAATTTAGTTGGTCTATTTTTAACAAAAAGGTTAGGGGCCATACTGAGAAGAAAATGTGGTGTAGCTTTCTCAATAGCTCTAGCTCGTTTGGAAATGTGTTCGTGACTGACTTTTTAAAGCACTTAATTAAACGCTAGGAATTTTAGAAACTTGTCTCTTCAAAAATGGACAAGATGGCTTAGCCTAATGAGTGATGATACCTTTCTTAGTTATATAAACGGGTTTTCTTTTTCAATTTTGTTAACAGAACAATGTAGATTAATTACAAAAGAAAAAATATTTAAAACAAAAACAAAAACACTCACAGCTTGTTGAGCTGGCGAGTCGGTTTTTGTGGTAGAGGGGAGGCGGAATTCATGCATCATCCAATCGGTTTTGGTGCCTTTACCGGCAGAACCAAGATAATAAACCAGAGATTTCTTGAGACCCACACAATCTAGTTTGGAGTAAACCGGTTTATCAATACCAGTGGCTTTCCAGAATCCTGAACCGGTGACTCGATTTGGTCTAACGCTATTTCTGTATTTCCTACCTCTCATGCAGAAGAAGTACCACTCCTTTTCCCCGGCGCTGCTCACTCCTGATAAGATCCACCGTAACAGCTCTTATTAATTTCGTAAAAAAATATTTATAGAAAACGAAAACTAAAACAAACTATAAGTCCTAGCTAGTAGTGTATAATTACAATTGCGCCTTCACTACCTAGTTAATTGTGTATGCATGTGTTGCATTTCCAAAGTTTCAATTGGCTAGCAAATTGTGTAATTCAGATTTTGAGTTTTGTATATTACTATATTTGGTCTATGAAGTTTAAATTAATCATCAAGGGTGTTCAAGACAAACTATATTTTCGTTTGGCTTGACACAAACCAAATTTGTTTATGAGCGATCAAAAAATAATCCTAGTCGGCTATCTTATTTATGTAGATATCTAGTAGCTATCTATCGAAATTGAAACCAAGTCGGTTTTTCGAATATACTTTTTGCTATTTTGTATGTGTCTAACTCATAGGAGATCAAATTGGACATTTCTTACTACTGAGCTAATAATCAGTGGTTGGAAAAGAAAAAAACAACTCCATTCAATTGTATGATCCTAAGATAGGATATCAATATATAAAGAATTATAAGAATTACCAATTAAAAAAAATGGGTGATCCGATAAAAAGACTTACTAGTAAGATCCCAAGGATCGAACTTATAGATATCGATCTGTTTAATAAGTTCGAGTTTGATGGGTTTGTTCTCTACTTTTCTTCGAAGATAAAACCCTAAAAGCTCTTCGTCCGTCGGATGAAATCTGAATCCAGGAAGTGGTGCTCCTTCTTCTTCTTCTTTTTCATGATCCCTATCTAAGTTACCTTCGCCACTCATCTTCACTACATCGGCCTCTCTGTAACACCAATCAAGTCTCTCTGTATGAAAAGTTCTTTATGCATATATGTGTGTATATATATAGGGAAACTTTTATCTATTAATGATTATTTCTCTGCCATTTAATTGGTACTCAGTCAATTACGAATGACTTTGACTATTACTATGCACACAACATCTTATAGACTTTCCCAAATATGAAACGGGTTTAATTAATCGTTCTCATTATTTAAAAATTATTAATTCAATGAAGTTTTTTCTTACAATATTTAAATTTTGCGTGAGTCGTTTATTTCTTTTCAAAATATGATACATGTAGAGATAAAACTTGTTCTGGTTGTGTTTAAATATATTTCTTAAAAATAGATAACAAAACCATAAAAAGTGTTATATAATTTAATAATGTTGATATAGATGGCTATTAAAAATTATGCGGAAAAGTCCAGGGAAATGGAAAATAATTAACTCACTGATTGCAACTAATTTATATGTATGATGTAATAAATAATCGAAAATCAAACATGTCGTTGTCCGTAGTTGTTACGTCTACTATATTACAGTAATAATATCAGATTATCAATAAACTGTAAATTCAATACATACGTGTAAGGGATGTCACGTGGTTTGACCATATTAAAATTTTGCAAAATATCGAAGATGTAAAAGGTACTATACTATTAAACAAAGATTTTTATGAATGATAAAACCAAAAGATAACTTTTAAATATGCCTCCTTTATAGACTCCATGCACTATTTTGATAGCCGGGGAGCCAAATACAATGGTAGAAGGTAGACCAAATCGATAGACGATAAATAAAAGTGTACGTGAGTATATATATTTTAGTCAGAGGACGCCTAATTTACTACTTTTCCTGTTATAAATCCAAAACATGTAACAAGTCTTTTGGACCAATCAACATATAACTCTCTGTAGACATATTGTAATAGGCAGAAAACCACAGTATAACGTACGTACGTTTTGAATGATGTACAGGTTACTATTATTTGTTCTTGGGCGGCAACAAATAGCAAATAGTTATTTCACTTTTTTGCCACACCAATATTGTTTTATCCTTAAATATGTACTTAATTTTATCATTTCTAATGACAACATTTTCCACTTACAGTATTACTAAAACAACGTTTACAGTTGCGAATAGGAGCCTTGATAGATCAGAAACTGGTTGAACATAGTAAATCATGCATGATGTAAATATGACGCCTACATGATCTCATAATGAGTCATTAACATTTAACCACTCCACTTAACGTTGGAATGATTAGTAAAATAGTCCATGCCCAAATTATCGTCTTTGATCTCAAAACTAGTATACGTTTTCTTAAACCAATAATAATGAATTTAAGAAAAAAAAACAGTAATGTTAAGAGATTTGATTATTTCCCATGACCATGGTAATGACCATTTCAGCAGACTGCATAATTAATTTCAAATTATAATATATTCATGCATTTTGTGTATTGTTTTAACATAAAAAAAACTATGCACATCAATCATGTATGATGATAGTAAGGATAAATGATGGCATATATTTTTTTTTTTGGTAATGTGGGTTTATTGTAAATTGTAACAGAATAATCATGTTGTAATAAACGAATAAAAGAAAACAAATAAAGGTTGAAAAATCACAAAACAAAAATTAGAAGTTAAATATGTAGAGGACAGAAATCCGTAGATGGGGTTTAAAACGATGGCAGGCATAAAGAAGAAATAAAAACTATCAAAGAAAAGACAAACGATACTATTGTGGCCAAATGGGAAAGTGACGCATTTGATCTATATAAAACATTCAAAGTCCAGATTTTGACTGTTGAATGTTATCATTATAATCCATTAAAAAATACAAATACTAATAAAAGTTGCCACACCAATATTTAGTACCCATCCAATCTTCTTGGGAAGACAAAAACGAAAAAAGATTAACAAAGGTTTTCAAAGAAGAGGAAGAGAGTCAAAGGAACATAATATCCAAGTTTTCAAACTCCATAACTTTTTTGAATTTCTTCGACACGAAAAAGAGAGAAACATTGAATGATGGTATATATATCAGCATCAGGTTTCTATAAAAAGTATGTTCATACTAAAACAAAGAAAAAAAAGGTAAACAACAAGCAGAATTAGCTAGAAAAAAACAACAAGAAGAAACTTATGCATTTTGATATGTGGGATATGAATTAGCACATCATCACGATCCACGAGACACGAGGTTGGTAGAAGCGGCATAGCTCCGGATTGGTGCGGCGAAGATTCTTAACCGCCAAGACTCTGACGCAACTTGTCTTTGTATTCTATCTAGTAAAGTACTTTTTGTTCTTTTTTTGGTCCCCAGAAATTTTTGACCAAAACATTTTGGGCCTCTCCGTATAATGTTTTTTTCTGAATTTTGCTGAAAGGCCCATTACTCAAATCATAAGTGGCTTATTGTTACTGGTTTCGACGCTATTGTATGGAATCTTTGAAATTAAAATGCAATTGAAGTTTAAATTTTTTTTTTTTTTAAACAAAATGAAGACATCATAATTTATGTCGTCTGTTTGGCTAATCAGCCTATCACAATTATTTTGAATCTGTCAAAATTTTAAATCCATATCAGAATAAGATTTTTGAAATAATTTTGCTAGAGAATTGAGATTTCATCTTTGCGGTGCAGTTAAAAGAGAAAGATAGTATACGTTTGAGAAAGATTAGCATGAAGTGTGATCAACCGAGCGGTGTGGGATATGGTCCATTACAGGAGGCACGATGGTCCACGAATAATTGTAACTACGACAACAGAATCAATTGCATATCTAATACGATATGAATCAATAACGACGAACACATAAGATCTTCTCCAAATTTACAAAAGGAGAAACAAATTCTTAGGTGGACGTTGAAAAGATTAAGGTTATGATTATTATCAGCTAACTGATATTTTTGTAGTGTGAATTAAGTAATTTCAGGAATAATTGTAACTCCACCAATTACAACAAAAGATATAAATATGAATATGAATATATAAGCGCCAAAAAACGTGACATGAAGTAGTATATATAAAATCGTTGAGACTCTTCTCTGCCTCGAAAATTAAATGAGACCATTGAACTCGGATGATAAATCACCCTTTGCTTTACATCATATCGTTGATAACACAAACAAAAACATGTAATTTAATTTGGCGCATAGTGAAGACTTGAAGAATAAAACGTCAAAACTAAAGATAATTATCAGGAAAAAAAAAAAAGCCATATGAGAAAAGGTGTCGACAAAAAATAAAACCATACAAAGATGATAGTATATGATTTGACAAAAACACCCTCAAATCATTGTTTTCAGAGTTCTTTTTTTAGATAAGGTACAGATCAGAAATCACCTCTAGAAATCGAGCAATGGATCTCATTCGCTTAAAAGAAGAGAGAGAGATCTATTCTCTGCTCGTGCAGCGTCCCACTGATTCCAACATAATGTCCCAGAACTTGCCACGTGGCGTTCATTACAAAAGATTGCAGTACTGTTGTCCTTAGAGAATCATTATCTCTCTCGCTGTAATATCATATCTTTATGCTCCTGTCACTTTCTGTCTGTACTGTACCCAAAAAGAAGTAAAGACCCCTCTCTCTCATCCTCCTTCCTCTCTCTGTTTCTTTCATGTTTTATGAGAGTTTTCTAAAACACTTTCTGCTCTTTGGGTTTTTATCTAGATTGAGTAAAACGAGATAGAGTAGAGAGAGAGTTGTTGGTGTTGGGCGTGGAACTTAGACTTTCCACAGATCAGCTGTATCGATCTTCTCTTTCAACTTCTGATTCGTCCAGAAGCTTTTTCCTAATCTGGTCAGTACTCTGTACTCTTCTTTTACAGTCTTTTATTCTTTCGTTTTAAAAGATGTTTCTATATTTGGAAATAACTATATTTGTAAGCCTTCCTAGATTGTTGGAATATAAAAAAAAAATGTTTATCTGGAGAACGAACTCATGGACTTGCTTTAAATTTAATTATTTTTTAATCATTCTATAATGATTAGAGTAAATAAACTATTGTGACTGAATTATAAAATCCGACTTTATTATGATGCTCCTCCGTGTATCTCTTATTCATTAGGTCTGTTCACTTACATCAAATACTATATTCTGAGGTTAATAAATTAATTTTTTTTTTCTTCTGAAATGTCTCCAGAGATCTGACATGGAAGACCAAGGTTGGGGTTTTGAGGAGAATTATAGTTTGTCCACTAATAGAAGATCTACAAGGTAATATATATATATATATATATATATTAATCTTTGATCAATTCATTTAGCATTTTCCGTACAAAAAACCCCATCTTATATAGTCTCTGTTATGTCTAGGCCACAAGATGAACTTGTGGAGTTGTTGTGGCGAGATGGGAAAGTGGTTCTGCAGAGCCAAACTCATAGAGACCAAACCGAAACACAAAAACAAGATCATCGTGGTGGAGCCCTAAGATCCAACACCTTTCTTGAAGATCAAGAAACTGTTTCTTGGATCCAATACCCTCCAGATGAAGACCCATTTGAAACCGACGACTTCTCCTCCCATTTCTTCTCAACCGTCGATCCCCTCCAGAGACCAACCTCAGAGACTGTTAAGCCTACGTCCGGTCCTGACCCACCTCAAGTCATGGATAAGCCTAAGGCCTGTCCTGACCCTCCTCAAGTCATGCCTCCTCCTAAATTTAGGTTAACCGATTCATCGTCAGGGAACATGGAACTAGGAAAGGAACAGTACTCGGTGATGACCATTGGACTTAGCCATTGCGAGAGCAACCCATCCCAGAGCGATCTTGATGTCTCAATGAGTCATGCTCGAAGCAAAAACATCGAAGATAAACTTTATCCGAACGCAAGTTCCTCATCCGGTGGCTCCTCTGATTGCAGCTTTGCCAAGGATATCAAAGAAATGGCTAGTGGAAAAAGCATCACAACAGACCGTAAGAGAAAACACATAATGGACACTGATGAATCTGTGTCTCAATCATATGTATGCTTTAATTTTTAACTCGTGATGATAAGTTCTTGAAAACGTGTTTTTTTTTTTTTTTTCTATCCATTGCTCAGAGTGATCTTGATTGTTTATATAATACGTTTTGTAGGCAATAGGTAACAAGTCGAACCAACGATCAGGATCAACACGAAGGAGTCGAGCAGCTGAAGTTCATAATCTCTCCGAAAGGGTACTTCATCGGTTCGTCTATAAATGATATAATATATAGTTTAATGTTAAAAAGATATCATATAACATTCAGACAAAGAAAACAAATACAAAACTCTGTTTTTTTTCTTCTTCTTCTTTTCTAAATCCAAATAGAGGAGGAGAGATAGGATCAATGAGAGAATGAAGGCTTTGCAAGAACTAATACCTCACTGCAGTAAAGTAAGTTATTCATATATCAAAGTGAATTAGATATGAAGATATTTGAATTTAAAAGTGTAATATTTGGTTTGTTTTTTGCAGACTGATAAGGCTTCGATTTTGGACGAAGCCATAGACTATTTGAAATCACTTCAGCTACAGCTTCAAGTGATGTGGATGGGGAGTGGAATGACGGCGGCTCCGATGATGTTCCCCGGTGTACAGCCTCCACCGTTCATGCGTCAGATGCAGAGCCCGGGACAGTTACCTCGATTTCCGGTTATGGATAGGTCCGCAATTCAGAACAATCCCGGTTTAGTTTGTCAGAATCCGGTACAAAACCAGATATTCTCTGACCGGTTTGCTAGGTTCATCGGGGGTTTCCCACAGATGCAGGCCGCGTCTCAGGTATGGCCAATATGGCAACATATTGATATGGGTTGTATTTATTAATTAATACGAAGCCGTAGGTGCCACTTTAATGTTGAAAACGACTTAGTTTTTAGCTGACACGCTCTGTGGTTTTAAAACTCAGCCGATGGAGATGTTGAGATTTGGGTTACCGGCGGGACAGCAAAGTCAACAACCGCCTGCGCCGACCAAGACCACCGACGGTCCTCGTGTGGATCACTAGGTTTTTTGGGTGGCACTTCTTTCTTCTATTAATTATGGTATGTTTGTTTTTAATAACTTTCTGAACATAAAATTAAAACGTTCAAGGATGTAATATTATAGAGTACGCTTTACGTTATTTTCTGTATATGCGAGTTTTACATATGTCAAAATGACATTTTATTTTCATGTTGGACCCGTGGTATACCACCCCACAATTTTTTTAAAAAAACTTTTGAATATATTATAAATAGATCAAGTTTCTTTGAATTTTAATATAAATATTACATTGTTATATATGTGTTCTCACAGTAATTAATAAAAAAGTTAAGATAGATATTTATTATATATTAAAATAACTCAAATGTGAAATAATCTATATCCGAATATACTTGTTTGGGTACAAAAATTCTAAAACAATTTTTAAAATATATATTTGTTCATAAAAATTCAAATCACATCATATGCTAAAAAGAAAATCTAAAATTTTATTAACTTAATGTATTAAATAGTAATTTAAATAATTAAGTATAAGATTAAATAAAAGTGAAAGGAGAATTATATTTTAATCTAACATATTGCTTTAAATTAGATAGATAGATTTTAGGAAATTAATATTATCAAATAAGGAAATCATTGTGTTTGGTTGTAAGGATTGTAGAAAATTTAGTTGGGACATGTTTGTTTGGATACAAA
Organism: Camelina sativa; assembly: GCF_000633955.1. NCBI lineage: Eukaryota > Viridiplantae > Streptophyta > Magnoliopsida > Brassicales > Brassicaceae > Camelina > Camelina sativa. The sequence continues at coordinate 27,505,106 of NC_025688.1, forward strand.
GATAAGAAAAGATGACACAAAAATGTACTCCAAAAATGTTAAGATAGATATATATAAGTTTTTGTAATCATGAAAATTTTGGAATGCGCTTTCTTTTCTAATCAAATTAAGGATATATACTGTACAACGTGTAATTAACTATGTATGCATTTATCTAAGCTGTCGTTTTCTTTTCCAAAGATTGAACTACCTCAGATAACACCTCTAAATTATACTATAAGATCATACCTATTTTTCCAATGTAGCTACAATTCCATTCAATTTTTATGTTCCCCTGATGATAAACATTCTGTGTCTTTTTTTTTGTTTTTTTATTATAAATAGAAACATTATGTTCATTTATAAGAAACACAGAAAACACTATGAGGGGGGTATTGAATTAGAATTTTAAAAGATTTTGTAGGATTTATGAAATTTTGCATTTTGAGAGAATTCAATGAGATTGTATGATACTTTAGTGGATTTGTTATTATTTTTATTTTAGAAAAGACAAAGTAGTTTGTGATTTTGTGAGATTTATTGGAAGATTTTAAGAGATTCACACACAAAGGCAAATAAGTTCATCGACTTCTCAAACACAAAAGTCATGTCTGTGTAATTTTCTTAGCAAGATGGGGTTTGAGTTTCTCCACATGAGGGTAAAGCAGCTCTCCGATCATTTGCTTTTCCCTCCCAATTGTATCAGCCTGTCTTTGTTGGTTTAATTTCTTCATATCTTTCCCACGACCATAGGATCTGTTATGCTGCATCTGCTGGTTCGAAGAATCTCTTGACAAAGGAAGCATTTGAGTAGATTGATACACATGGGGCACATACGAAACAGCATTGCTATACAACTGTTCTTTTCTGTTTTGCTTATTGTTTCTTGGCGCATTACCACTGGAGGATATGTGACTACTTGAACGTTAGGGTATGATGAATTGATCAGATTTGGGGCGTATGATGGATAAACCATCCCCGTATGAGTGTTTGTGTAGTAGATTGAAGGGTATGTCCCTGGTCTGACAGAAGGTAAAGAAGTGTTTCTTCCTGCTGCCGGCACACTTTTCCCAAATTGAACCTGTAATTGTTAGAAGCAAAAGCTTCTCTCTCACAAAGAACCAAACAAGCGTACTTGTTGCTCTGTTTTATAGAAGATAAAAACAGAGTATTAGTTTATTAATAAACTGAAAGAACTTGTTATTAATCTCAAACTGTAATTTTACATCCACGATACAATAAGTTTATATAGTAAGCAAACAGACACAACATGTGAACATTTGTGTATTGTAGTTCTTTAATCAAACGACACAACTTAATCTAAAAGTCACGACTTTAACATAAACTCAATTATCGATCAACAGTAATTGCATCTGCCTATCTTCCTTCTTTTGAGCAAATAGCCACATAAAGTGGTTTCCCATGAAACATTTGCCCATGAAAAGTTTTCACAGCATCAATAGCTTCTTCAGGTGTTGAGAAGCACACAAATCCAAACCCCTTGCTTTTTCCTTTCTCATCAGACATTAGCTTTGCAGAAGTGATTGTGCCACATTGACTAAAGTGTTTTCTCAGCTCCTCCTCAGTTACATTTACATTGATGTTTGTTACATATATGCAGCATCTCCTTATCCGCAACAATGGTACCGTTCAACTTCTCAATAGCAGCATGTGCAGCATCTTCTTGCTCAAATTGAACAAAACCATAGCCCCGACTCTTTCCATCTTCAAATGTAGCAATCTTACAGGATACAATGTCCCCAAATGTCTTGAACATACCTTGAAAACCCGCATTGTTGACTGATTCAGGCAAATTCTTAACAAAGACATTTCCAACCCCATTGTTCCGAGCATCAAATTCTCGAACTGACCACATGACTCGAATCATTTTTCCATTCAACATACTGTGATTCTTTTTCTCGATGGCATGGTAAGCATCCTGACGCGAAAGAAAGTTAGCGTAACCATAACAGAGCGAACGACCAGTAGAGGAGTCTTTACAGAGACGAACAGAGGTTAGACTCTTAAACTGGGCGAACGCGTCGTAGAGTGTACCTTCGGTGACGCTAGGGTGTAAGTCTCCGACGTATAACGACGCCGGTACCACAGAATTCGATCCCGAAAAAGCATTCCCCGCGGCGGGAAAATGAGCGTATAACGACGCCATTTTTGCCCTGAACCCCCTCTAAACGACGAAAGAGAGAAAGAGAAAGAGAGAGATAGTGAGAAAGAAAGAAAGAAGATGACAAGATTAAAAACGAAACCTTCTTTTTCTGAGAGTGAAAGAACAAAGGAAGAGGATGCCTTTTTTTTTTTTTTTTCTTGAGAACTATCCAAAATCTTTTAAAATCAATGTTAAAACACTTTTACAAAATAAATTGTCAAATTTGAATAACAGTAGATTTTATAAGATTTTTATAAATCTATGATTGAATAACAAAATATTTTAAATTACTTTGACTGATTTTAAAGAAATTCTAAATTCAATAATACTGGATTTGGATAGTGATTTAAAAATCATAAATTGAATAACAGAAGATTTTAATAAAAAATAAGAATCTTTTAAAATTCTAATTCAATACCCCCTCTATATCATTTTCTCAAAACACTATACGTCTAGCTCTAAGAAAAACAGATAGTTGATGATAACTTGTCCGGCTGGAGTTTGATATAAATATGTACTTCTCTTGTAGTGTCATATTGTTCGATGAGAAAATACATAAATAAATAACAATGTCTTTAGCCAATAAATTTAAATAATAATGATGCAACCTCTTCTAGTTGATTGTCTAAAAATTATAGAGATGGGAAAGGCAAGTCACATGTGAAAGAGCAGATTTCAATGAAAGTCATCTGTCAATTGTCAAACATCGACATTATAAAAGTTTTAAGCCATGTGCTGGAGTACTGGTCAGAATCTGTTTTAGCAATTATTGAGTTAAATATCTTAGATATTTTCTGCATACTGTTTTTTTTTATGTATAATTTATTCAAACAATTGAAACAGTCGATCGAAAACACTTCTATTATAGCAATATATAGCCAAAGAAATTCGAAAGTGGAACCCGTCAATGGTTGGATGCATACATTCGGACAGACACGGGGTCTGAGACACATATGCTTAATTTAAAATCTTCGTTGAACATCAACATAACATTATTTTAGTGGCAAAAAAAAATAAAAATTAGAACAGTACAAAGATGACAAATAATAGTAGTATATATTAGGTTTACTAGTCTTCAAATCATGTGAATTTGTAAATCATTCACGAATCACTACTAAATATATGTTTGAATCAAAATGCTAAGATGAGTTTATTTCATTTAGAGTGACTTTTGGTTGGAGCACAAGTCCATGGATATGATTTTAGTGGTTTGATATAATTGTGGCTGATCGACCCGGCCAACATATCTTTTCGCCGTTTCTTTTTCTTTCAATCTTTTTTTCTTTGAATTATGTGGTCCATTTTGTATTTTCAGTTGAAAACAGTGATCGTGTTTGGCAAAACATCAAAGGCTGGTTAACAATTTTCGTTTATTTGTTCGTTGGATGATCGAACATAAGTAAATGCGTCCCTTTTAGTCATTTTCATGGCGTTGCGTGATAAAACAATGATCATGCTTGGTGAAAGTTTTTCTTCAAATTTATAATCACATTGTTACATTAAATATTATCTATATAAAAAAGAATTATTATTTATTTAAGCTGCAAAAATCACTGTCACAATAAAAATCAGTCATCTAGCCCAAAAGTCCGACCCGGAACACATGTATATTGCAAGAATTTTGATACATATCATATTATAATGTTTGAATTTTTCTTGTAATTGAGTAATTTAGTTGTAAATAACAATCCATAGAATTAAAACTAAAAAAAATTGTTTCAAATATTAGTTAATAACTTAATATTAAATGGATGAAAACCGGTTAATTATTATTATTATTATTTTTTTGTCTTCAATTCTTACCAAACTCATGACGTGTTATTGATTTTGAATGTCGACGTATAATTGCATGACACGTGCTCCCTGTTGGACCACTAGTCCTGATAAGTTACGTAACTTATCAAACGTGCCAAAACACGTGATTTCCACTCCCTGAAATTCACACAATATTTGATTTAAAATAAAGGTTGTGATAATAATTAATAAAAATACATTTTAATAATAAATGACTAGTATTTAGAATCTTAAAATAATTAACTAGTAAGAATGTTGAAGTTAAATATTTTACATGTATAGGTTTAAATTAATGATATTGTTTGATTAATAATATCTATATCATCAAATAGTATATTAAGTTCTTTTATTTGGTATAATATATTAGTTGTATTTAGCTCTTTTTAATATTAATTTCTTAAAATTTATGAATTTGTACTACAGTAGATAACAATAAAGTTAACATTTTTGGGTAATTCAACAAGAACATTAATATAAAATTTAATGACAATATTTTAAATTTTTATTATTAATATATATAATAAACAAAATGAAAAAAAAAGATCTACAGTCCAATAAGAAAATTATTAAAATAATATTGATAATTGAGGGAGCATTATGCGACAATATAAATTACAACCAAACCTACTTTACCGACCCATACAGAACTCCAAAGCCTAAAATAAAAAATCTCACCTTTTTTTTTCTTTTTCTTTGGTCTCTCTCTCATCTCTCTAGAAGTCTCTCCTCTGTTTTCACCTTGCTCTTTCTCGTTTTCTGGGATTTTGATCTCCCCCCCCCCATTGTTTCGCTTGAATTACGCATCCGTTCTCGCCGATCGTCATAGATCTACGTTGATATTTGTCCGGCTGAGTAAAACAGAGTGAAACAAAAAAAAAAAAAAAAAAAAAAA
>NC_025688.1:27510368-27515996 GCF_000633955.1 Camelina sativa
GGGAGGTTTAAAAATCCTGAAGAAAAGAGAAATCGCATGAATTTGTTTGGAGGCCTGATCTTTTCATCTTCGATTTCGAGCCACTTTACGACTTGTCTTCTCATCTTTATTCTTCATTTCTCTCCCCAGCTTAATAGTAATAATAATAATAATAATAGTAATCGTAATTATAATAGTAATCGTTTGATCTATTGAAGAACAAGAATCATGGAGTCCAGAAAAAACTCTGATCGTCAAATGCGTAGAGGTATTGTATTTTCTTTTTACCTCCATCGGAAATTTCGGATTTTTAAATGTTTGTTGATTGTAATCGTTGATGTATATGAAGAATCTAGGGTTCTTGGGTAATTTGGTTTATCTGTTTTTATGGTTTTTGTGTCCTCAATTTTGCCCTCGTGCTTATTTCTCTGTCGGTGACTTGAAGTTTTGTCCTTTTTTTTGGTTTGGTGGGGTTTAAAATCGTTGTTTAATCGTAATTTTGAATTGTTAGTTTATTGGATTTGAACGGTCGTTGATTCGTGCTTGCTGTGTGTGTGTGTGACAGCTAATTGCTTTTCAGCTGGTGAAAGGGTGAAGACAAGGTCACCGTCGGTGATTGTCATCGGAGGTGGTTTTGGTGGAATCTCAGCTGCTCGCACTCTTCATGATGCTTCCTTTCAGGTTTCTAATTTATATACACTACCACTGCTATTTCAAGTTTTAAGAACTGTTTGATTGGGAACTAAATTGTCACGGTGTTTAGGTTATGGTGCTGGAGTCCCGTGACAGAATCGGTGGACGAGTTCACACTGATTACTCATTTGGTTTTCCTGTTGATCTTGGTGCATCATGGTAATAATAGAAACGGCTCTTTATTCTTGTCATTGGATGATGTTTTTGTTATATTTGGTGAAACTTTGTTAACACAGCAACATCGTTTTGTCACAGGCTGCATGGAGTATGCAAAGAGAATCCTCTCGCACCAGTTATTGGAAGACTGGGACTGCCCTTGTATCGTACTAGCGGTGACAATTCTGTCTTGTATGATCATGATCTCGAGAGGTGTGCTTGAATTTGAATATTCCGGCTTTGTTATCTCGATCTTCTATATCTTTTTATTCTTGTTTGACACCTTAAATTAAACTTATACTGCAATTCTTTTGGTTCTGTAGCTATGCTCTGTTTGATATGGATGGCAACCAAGTTCCTCAAGAGTTGGTAACTCAGGTTGGCGTCACTTTTGAACATATTTTGGAAGAGGTATGTCCATCACATTCATTTTATTATTATTATTATTATTCATATTCCGATTCTCGTTTTTGTTGATGTTGCAAGTCTTAGTTTTATGCTCATCTTAACTAGATTCGTCTTTTGCAAATACAGATCAATAAAGTCAGGGATGAGCAGGATGAAGACATGTCCATTTCTAAGGCTTTCTCAATAGTCTTTACTAGGAAACCCGAGTTGAGGTTTGTATACATAATGTCCCCACTTTTTAAATTTCTTTAGTCTATGCACTTTTGGTAAGCTTGGTTTCATGATTGAATTTGAATTTCCACATCCAGGTTAGAGGGGCTTGCACACAATGTACTTCAGTGGTATGTATGCCGCATGGAAGGATGGTTTGCCGCAGATGCAGATACCATCTCTGCAAAGTGTTGGGATCAGGTTAGTTACATTTTTTCCTCTTGAAAGTTAATGGTTTTATCACATACCGTTTCTTGATTTCTGGTTTAACATTCTGAGAATTGTTCAGGAGGAGTTACTGCCAGGTGGACATGGTCTTATGGTTAGAGGGTATCGTCCTGTCATCAACACTCTGGCCAAAGGTCTTGATATCCGAGTAGGCCACAGGTACACCTTGCCTATTTGAAGAGTTTTGGCCATTTACTTAGTGTTTTGCAGTCATAACCTCTGGTGTTTTTCCTTGTCTCAGGGTTACGAAGATAGTAAGGCGGTACAATGGAGTGAAGGTAACGACAGAAAACGGGGAAACATTTGTTGCTGATGCTGCTGTCATTGCTGTTCCTCTCGGAGTTTTAAAATCCGGAACCATAAAATTCGAACCGAAGCTACCTGAGTGGAAACAAGAAGCAATCAACGACCTAGGAGTAGGTATCGAGAACAAGATCATACTCCATTTTGAGAAAGTCTTCTGGCCGAAAGTGGAGTTTCTAGGAGTGGTAGCTGAAACCTCCTACGGTTGCAGTTATTTTTTGAACCTGCACAAGGCCACAGGTCATCCTGTCCTTGTTTACATGCCGGCTGGTCAGCTCGCTAAAGACATTGAGAAAATGTCTGATGAAGCAGCTGCGAGTTTCGCCTTCTTGCAACTCCAGAGAATTCTTCCGGATGCATTGCCTCCGGTACAGCATCTTGTATCAAGGTGGGGATCGGATGTGAATTCACTGGGATCTTATAGCTACGATATCGTGGGAAAACCTCATGATCTCTACGAGAGGCTAAGGGTTCCAGTGGATAACTTATTCTTTGCCGGTGAAGCAACAAGCTCGAGCTTCCCTGGCTCGGTTCACGGCGCTTATTCAACTGGATTGATGGCAGCTGAAGATTGTAGGATGCGAGTTTTGGAGCGGTATGGTGAGTTGGATCTGTTTCAGCCTGTAATGGGTGAAGAAGGACCTTTCTCTGTTCCTCTTCTTATCTCTCGTCTCTAAACTCCCCCATCATTGACTAGAAAGAACCTGAAGTGAAGATGGATTGTCTTGTGTCTTAATTTGAAACTATAATTATTCTCGTGTCGTCGGATCGTTTAAAACATCTTTGGTTTGGTATTCAATAAATTTGAACATTATAATACATCCTTGTGATATTATTTATATATGACAATCATCTTTTAAGAATTCAACTTGTGCTAACTAATATAAACACTAATCTAAAAAGAGGTTAAATTGAACATGAGAAGAAAATAAAGAACGAGATGAACAAAATTTGAATTTCCAGGACCGATGTTGCAAAATAAAAACAACTGTTTGTTGTAAATATGAGTATCTCCAGGGGTATAACGATAACATTTCGTAAATTTTTATTAGATTGGAGAAGATAAGAGTGGCAAAAACAGAGCTTTATCCTCTTCTCTTCTTCTCTGTGAGTATCTTTGAGAACAATGGCGATGGCTATGGCGGTGGTTTCTTTCCCATCTCTACTCAACAAATCAACTTTACCCTCTTCGCTCTTCACTCCAACCTTCCTCCCTGCGAAATCCTCTTCCCTTCTCATCAAATCATCACCCAAAACCAGATTCGTTGTCTCTTCCTCCATGGAAGCTGGAATCGGAGTAATGGGTTCAAAGCTCGGAATGATGAGTTTCTTCGAAGACGACGGCACAGTTGTTCCAGTAACAGTCGTCGGATTCCGCGAAGGCAACATCGTGACCCAAATCAAAACCCTAGCAACCGACGGTTACGACGCGGTTCAAATCGGTTACCGTCGGGTACGCGACAAGAAGCTAACTAAACCGGAAACCGGTCATCTCCTAAAAGCCGGTACGATCCCAATGAGACATCTCCAAGAGTTCAGGCTAACGAACGTGGAAGGATTCGAAACGAACCAGAAGCTCGTGTTCGACGAGATATTCAAAGAGGGGGACCTCGTCGACGTGGCGGGGACGACGATTGGGAAAGGGTTTCAAGGAGGAATCAAAAGGCATCATTTCAAGAGAGGTCAGATGACTCATGGTTCCAAGAGTCATCGTGCTTTGGGTTCGATTGGTGCTGGTACTACTCCTGGAAGGGTTTACAAAGGGAAGAAGATGCCTGGGAGAATGGGAGGGACGAGGACTAAGATTAGGAAGCTTAAGATTGTTAAAGTTGATAAGGAGCTTAATGTTGTTATGATCAAAGGTGCTTTGCCTGGTAAGCCTGGCAATCTTCTTCGTATTACTCCTGCTAAAATCGTTGGACTTAATATTCCCAAGAACTAGTTGAGACTTCAGACAACAACATCAAGACTTGCTTTGTTTTGTAATGTTTGACTTTGTTTGAATCTATATCTATTGTATCCAAATTGCGGAATCTGGATTTTGGTGTTAGAATTGGAGTTTTTGTATAAGTCAATGTTCTTCTTGAATGCGGTGAAATTGTGTTTAGAACTGCGATTATATTCATATTCAAGGATCTTTCCCAGCTCATATTCAAATATTCAAGGAACTAATGTAAGGACAAGAGTAGTCAAGTAGACAAGTAGTGACAAAACAATATTAGGATGACATACTCAAAAAACATATATTTATAGTTTTAAGGGGTTTAAATTGTACATGAGCTATTTATGATAGGAAGAAAAAAATGAACAGATAAATATAAATCTTTATGTTACGTTTTTGGGATTTTAAAGAATGGTTGAGAAGCTCTCAATAGGATCAGATTCTTCAAGCATAGAAGCAGCTTGGAAGCAATCAGTAGCATCAGCTATACGTCCATCAGATTTATGAACCATTCCTAGGTAATACCAAGCTTTTCGGTTTGTTGGATCAATCCTCAATGCATCAGAGAGCAAGCTTCTCGCCACGGGGAGAGTCGGCTGATGATCTTTCCCTCTTTCAGATAGCAATGCTCCAACCGCTACTTTGCAAGGAACCGATGATCCGTCTAGTAATAAACCATCTAAGAAAGCTGCTAACGCGGGTTTAAACTCCTTTCGTCCTTCCCACATTCGACCTGATCATCCCAAAGATTCAAACCGAATTTGAGTAAATCAAGGAAATGGATTCTAAGAGATTAGTTAAAATGTGTTCTTGTTCTTGCCTTCTGTATGCAGCATTGAAGCAGAGTATTGTTTCAGCTCCCCGGCCTTTTTCAAACAGACTTCCACGTCGTTCCAGTGCGAAAGGCTTGAGTAAAGATAAGCCAAGCCATGCCACACTTCAAACTCATTCACTTTGTCTTCCTCCATCTGTGTTATTGTCAAATGTCTTCAATAAAAGAAGGAAGGTTTTGATTGATGATGTGAATAGATTAGAAAACAAACGAGACTTAGAAACCTGAGAAAGAGTTCTGAGAGGTCCGAAAGACTTCCTCTGCGCTTGAACCAATGCAAGAAGGTAACGATAAGTCTCTACAGCTTCTGTTGGATTTGACTGAGAGATTTTCAGCTTTGCTTTAAGTCTCAAGAGAGGTCCTTGATCCCACTTTGCGGTTTCATCTAAAGCAGCATCGGTCACAACTTCAGCTTCTGAAAACCGTTGCTGAGCCGACAAAACAAGCGCGAGAAATCTCCATCCTTTTAACACCGACCCTCCCGTTGCATCGATGAACTCTTTGGCGTAACGTGACGCGGCTTTTAAGTTCCGTTGCTCAGCGTATTGAACACCTAACTCAAAGATCAAATCAGGATTGTTGTGCTCAAACGCTATAGCTCCATCTAATGCTTTCAATGATTCTGATTGAAGCCGAGACCTTTCGAAATCCGACGTGGGAACCTTAGCTTGCTTCCCTAAACAAAGTCCTAACATCCTCAAACCAACGCCTTTCAAATGCTCATCCATACCTTGTGCATTGTTTATAGCTCTCTGCGCATAACCCGAACCTTCTGCAGCTAAAGAAGGCTCTTCACTGCAAAGCTTAGCAGCTAACAAAAGTGCTACAAGATCATCAGGTTGTTCGTGTTTATGCAGAGACTTTCTAAGAAGGTTAA
>NC_025688.1:27516688-27517534 GCF_000633955.1 Camelina sativa
CATCTAAAGCAGCATCGGTCACAACTTCAGCTTCTGAAAACCGTTGCTGAGCCGACAAAACAAGCGCGAGAAATCTCCATCCTTTTAACACCGACCCTCCCGTTGCATCGATGAACTCTTTGGCGTAACGTGACGCGGCTTTTAAGTTCCGTTGCTCAGCGTATTGAACACCTAACTCAAAGATCAAATCAGGATTGTTGTGCTCAAACGCTATAGCTCCATCTAATGCTTTCAATGATTCTGATTGAAGCCGAGACCTTTCGAAATCCGACGTGGGAACCTTAGCTTGCTTCCCTAAACAAAGTCCTAACATCCTCAAACCAACGCCTTTCAAATGCTCATCCATACCTTGTGCATTGTTTATAGCTCTCTGCGCATAACCCGAACCTTCTGCAGCTAAAGAAGGCTCTTCACTGCAAAGCTTAGCAGCTAACAAAAGTGCTACAAGATCATCAGGTTGTTCGTGTTTATGCAGAGACTTTCTAAGAAGGTTAATCGCAGCACTGTTTTGACCAGCTGCACTATATGAAAGAGCCAAAGTGTTCCAACGCTCAATACGGCTATACACACCAGGCATTACTTCTTCAAGCTGCTTAGCGAGAACCGAGGTCTGACTACATAAAGATAACGCAAAGGTAAGGTGCTCAAATACAGACGGATCCCATTTAGCTTTCCCGAGGTTGAACTTCTTTAAAAGAATCATTAGAAGAAGAATGGCTTCTTCTAAGTTGTTTCTAGGTATGTAGGAGCCCTCCATCTGAGAACCTAAGCTCGGGGGACTCGCTTCGACTCCAGAATGTAGAAGAAAGACTGCAAAATCTTTCTGAATCCTTGCACAACAGTCAT
>NC_025688.1:27517629-27529988 GCF_000633955.1 Camelina sativa
CGCAGCACTGTTTTGACCAGCTGCACTATAAGAAAGAGCCAAAGTGTTCCAACGCTCAATACGGCTATACACACCAGGCATTACTTCTTCAAGCTGCTTGGCGAGAACCGAGGTCTGACTACATAAAGATAACGCAAAGGTAAGGTGCTCAAACACAGACGGATCCCATTTAGCTTTCCCGAGGTTGAACTTCTTTAAAAGAATCATTAGAAGAAGAATGGCTTCTTCTAAGTTGTTTCTAGGTATGTAGGAGCCCTCGATCTGAGAACCTAAGCTCGGGGGACTCGCTTCGACTCCAGAATGTAGAAGAAAGACTGCAAAATCTTTCTGAATCCTTGCACAACAGTCATTATCAAGATTCCATTGGCTTAAAAGAGCGCGTCTATAAGAGGATATTGCTTCTTGGTAGTCACCACATTCTTTCCATAGCGCAGGAAGTAGTTCAACTGCGTGGCTAACGGTTTCTTGAAGTTTGTTGTCCACTTGAGCATCTGGTATCCCTTGCTGGAATATTTTCTCAACAGAATCAAGAACACTCCTGCATTCGTGTGCAGCCTCTGCAAAATAAAACAACCAGCAAGGAAAGATTCAGATTTATAGGTTATATCAAGAAGAACAAGGCCTCAGATTCATCAGATTCACATTTTCTCAAACTGTCTTGTAAATGTAAAAGCAAACAAAATGAGCCTCACAGTTAAAAAAGAGAAAAATTACCGGTTATTCTCCCAAGCTTTTGAAGAGATTTGGCTTTCAAGTAGATAGCTTCAAGGACCAAGTTAGCAGCATGTTGGGAAACTAATTGCTGCGGTTCACGGGGACGGTTTTTCTTAGTAGCTGGTTTCTCAGGAGGTACAGAAACCTGTAACCGCTGGATAGCAGCTTGAAGGTCAATACCTTCAAAGACACGAAGTGCACCTTCTAAATTTCCTCTTTGGTATTCCAATCTACCAAGAAGTGCTCTTGCTTCCTGTAACCACAAAAACAAGCGAGAAATCTAGAGACTACTCCTTTGCTTCCTAATAAAGTTGGTGGTTGATGGGAGTTTGGAAATAAAATAAAAAAACAAACCTCGAAATTGAGAGATAAGCCTTCTCTCAAAGAAGTTTCAGCTTCTTGGATGTTTCCTTCATCAAGCTTTGCTTCAACTTCAGATGTTTTAATGCAAATCCCATTTGCACATAGTTGTCTGATGATCTCATCATCCCCATTCTCGCTAAAATCCGCGGACTGATTACCGAGCATTGTTTCTTCCACCTTTTTAGACTTAATAAACCCGCATCAAAGCAAATTCTCTATCTTTTCAATACTCCATAGATCATACATCCATCGTGACTAGTAGCAACTGCATCACTTGGAACAAATAAATAAAAAACATGATTTTTCTAAGTCAACGCAAGTTCCTTTTGCTCGATCACAATCAAAAACTTTTCCAGAGGTAACAACAAACCAACATTTTTTCTTTCTTGAGACAAAATCCAAAGAAATTGAAATCATTATCTTGAAAGGACCCACCAAAAATGGAAGCTTAAAGGACAAAAAAAAAGAATAACTTTGTCATCATCTTTCTGACTTTTTATTTTTCAAACTTAGTGTAGGAAACATTATAATTACCTTAAAAACAATTCGAGACTACTACCTACATTACATTCCCTTGATCTGTTCATCAGCAAAACTATATATATAATGACAAAAATGAATTTCCTAATTCTTCGTTTGCTCCACATTCAACCAAAAATTAAAAGAGATTGCAATGTGGATCCTTTACAAATATACAAATTCACATTATAAGGAATTTCAAAAACAATGATGAAATCGAAACTCCCATATAATTTCAAAATCGATCAGGAAAAAAACAAAAGCCAATTTCGGGGGGCGAGGGAGAATGAATCTACCGTACCTACGATCATCTGCTTCATGGTTCCTCCAGACACCCGATCGAATCAAGGACGCAAAGAAGATGAAGAAGCTGCACCAACGAATTTTGCGGCGAAAATTCGGATCTGAAAAAAACTTTGAAAAGGGAAAGAAAGAGAGGACACTTTTTTGATCTTTTGGGATTTTTTTTTTTTTTTAAATTTGGTTATAATAATAAGAAGAATGTGTTTTTTAAAAAGGCGTAACAGAGTCTTAGGAGCCGTACGTGCTTCCGGTGTTGCACAACGTGAACGGGGGAGGTAATAGAAGAAAGAAACACCCAAAACACAACAACACAAGAGACCACTGTTTTGTCTTAAAAGCTCTCTCTTTCTCTCCTCTCTCTTATGTAATTTCGCATGTTCATTAGGGGTAGTATTGTCTTCTTGACGGTTACTTAAGGAACTTGATTGAGATCAAACCTTTTAATTCATTAAGAGGCTTTCACGCACCACTGATGGAAAATAAGTCAAACGAGTCTATTTAGGTGCAGCACAGTCTAATTTATCTAATGGCTTAGCTTCAAAGCCAAATAATCGTTGTTGTGTTTTTTCCACACTACAAAAACCATTATTATTTGTTATATTATCAGAATGTTAAACTCTTATTAAATGAGGAGGACAAACTATGCAAATTTGAATTAATAAATTAAGTCTAACGAAGACAATAACACTTTGGTTCTCAAAGATTTTAGAACAAGTTGTACTACAATTCTTCTTGTTCAATTACACAATAGAGAATGCTTAAATACACAAGAAAATAACTAACTAGTTAAGAACGTGGAATGTGAACAAGAAAACATATTCCCACTCATTAATACTCTCTCTCTCTCATTATATTATGTAAGAGTTACATAAGTTTTTTGATCATACATAATTAAATTAATATAGTTTGTGCGTAGAAATTTAATAAATCTAATAAATTAGAATTAAGAAAAAAGCCTTTTGAACCCAAAAAAAAAAAGGTCTACATGATCTTACATATTGGAACAGGTGGAGTATAGATAACTAAAACTTTAGGCCACTTCTTCTTCTTCTCCCTCAAGTGGTCTCTCATCAGTTTCACCAATACCTGCTTAGAAATTCGAATTTCAGTTGTATCGTTTAGAAATCGTATGGTAGGTGGGTCGGCAAGAGATACACGTTGCAGTCTTAACTTACGCACAACTCTTTCAGAAAAGTTATGGACGTTTCCACTTTCAAAGAGGATACGAATTACTTTTCCGTCAACCGAACAGGTGGATATAGCATGGTATGGTAGCCACAACAAGTCCAGTTGTTGTTCAATTAAGATGGCTCGTTCCCGAGCTTCCCCAACCGTGGAAGGGTCAAATTGCTTCACATTGGTTTGCAATTGGGGACGTAAACCGGAAATAAACCGGCTGGTCAGTTGTTGTTCAGACTCGTGAACGTTGTCGATTTTATCTGACATCATGTCGAAGAATTTTGTAGCATAAGCTTCCACTGATTGAGATCCTTGCTTCAGATTGCGAAATCTCTGTACAAAAGCCTTGCGCACCTTCTTCCACCAAGCTAGAGCTCTTCCGCTAAACCGTGATGATGTTACCATACTGAAAGGATCTTGTCTCTTTTTTTCAGAGGTACGGGAATGATTCTTAAAAAAAATCTTTGGAACCCTATTTATAAACCATAAACGTGCAAAGAGTATGAAGTTGAAAAAGGAAACAAATAATAAAACAAAACAAAAAAAGGAAATGTCTGTTGAATAGCTTAAGTTAGAAGTCATCCTATTCCTAACCAAGATATAAGTTGTCAAGAAGATAAGAATCAGGTTTTGTTTAGGAGTTATCTAATACAAATGTTTTTCTATTAGGAATAGGATTAGTGTTATATAAATAAGGGTGTCGAACTATGACATAAACTTTAAGAGAGTTTGTGAAATTGAGAGCTTTAGTTTTGAGTAAATTTTTGAGTTTTGAGTAAATTTTCTAAAGCTAATAAAAAAAAGTTGTTCTTTGATTTTGATCTCAAAGTTCTGTTAGCATACTTGAAAACTAGAATGTCGAAAATGTAAAATTGAAAAGTTTCAATAACTGAAAGAAGGAAAGAAACTTTGATACGAAAATGTAAAACAAAAAGGAAGAAAAAATGCTCTGTTATTTTTAGCCACTGGTCAATGACGGTCAGCAACTCCGATTGGGCCATTAAAGTGCATTTGGCCCAAAATCAGTTTAGATGTGTTTTTTTTTGCAAACACAGCACATAACACTTACACCAAATCTGGGTGTTTCTTCTTTCTCTATGTCTTTTTTGCCAATAATATACCAGCAACTTCTTCATTAGAAGACTCTTTTATAAATATATAAATGAGAAGAGTTTTAATGACTTTAGCATTTCCTACTTAATGATACTAGTATAACAACAAAAGCGCTAGGTAGCAATTACACTTCTAAGACGATTCAAATCAATCATATTCAATCCCCTTAACCCAAATTCTACTTTTCTTTCTTTTCACATTTTATTTATTTATTATTAACTAAAAAAAAAGAAAATCCTCCAAAGTAAATAAGTTTGGAATGGTGAAGCATTTCAATTACTAGCAAAGCGATATTCTCAATTCTGTGGAGAATATAATTGAAGATATGTACCTAACTAGAGTTCCACAAACCCACGTCATTAGTAATTGTTACAAAAGGTGCAAGGACCTCTAGGATTCGAATAATTTGCTAGCTTTTTTTTTTTTGTTTTTTTTTTATTAAAAATTCATCTACTTATCACATTGAAATGTGCAAGCTTGGTTTTTGTTACTAATAGAAATTAATTAACTCAAAGTACATGTACAGTATATGTTAATTTAGTACTCAAATCACTGACTGTCCTTTTCATCACTCTCTTTGGCATTGGGAAACATTTAAGGCCTCCATTCATTTGTCTTAATTCAAAATTATTTTAAGTTAGTTCTTACGTATAGTCAATCATCAAATCATGTATAATTATATAATATTAATTTATATCTATCAAAATACTTCATTGTTATCTTTATTATTATTATTATCTCATATATTATAAATCATGTATTTATCATGTATTTTGTTCTCCGATAGATTAATAAATTTGAATTATTTGTAGTATTATACAATTTATACAGGTACATTATTGCGTGAATTAGTTGTGCATGCATTTATTAGACAAGACCTTGACCTCTTGGCTTAACATCTTAAGTCATCGTATAAAGCTAGAGTTTAGTGGCATCCTTATCAAACAATTGTTAAAAACAACTATCGAAATATTAATACTTTTAAAATTCAGAAAAAAATAATATCAATACTAGTATTTATTTACTCATACGATCAGACTCATATATATTGCATGCATAACAAAACTTTTGTATGATGATTATTTTATAACAATTTTTTTCTTCTATATATAATCTTTTTGCTAAAATATTGGTATATATGTCAGTTGCATGAATATTATTTTGACAACAAGATGTAATATGTTTTTCTTTCTATATGAAAAACCAGAAGTTGGAGAATTTAGAAATAACAGTGTTTTACCCTTTAAATTTTAAAAGTTTAAAGAACACAAATGTGTTTTCTTTGTTCCCGAGGCTGCCAAATGGGTGAGTAGTGGTGACGTCTCGTCGTTGAATTTTCTTTGAGGAGTACATAAGATGGATCCCATTTTCTTTGTCTGTTTAAGTTTGGCCGTATCATTAGCCATGCACATCACGCGATGTAATGAACCATATTTTCCAAGAAATAACATAACGTTAAATTCAGGAGGTAAAAATTCAAAGAATAAATTTTGGTTATTTTCTTTGTCACCAAACAACTTTTTTTTCTTTTTGCTTGCTTGTCATATCTAGATCGATACATATTATAAGTAGATTAGTCGCATTTGGATATACCATTGGGTTGCGCGGGCACGTGTGTGAATTGGAACTTCTTTAGTACTTATCAAATTGTTAGTACGTAACATCATACTGTATACTATGGTTGAATACTTGAATTATATTGTTTTCGGAAAGTTTTTACTTTGAAATTCCAAGTTAGGAATTGGAACTTCTTTAGTACTTATCAAATTGTTAATACGTAACATCATACTGTATACTATGGTTGAATACTTGAATTATATTGTTTGGGAAAGTGTTTTTTTTTTTTTTGAAATTCCAAATTAGGAAAAGTTAGGAATTTATATATAATACGCGGTTTTGCTTTAGAATGTTGCACTTTTGTTGATCAATAAATAAATGAATTTCACATACAGATTAACTAAGTCATACATAAATTAAATATACTAATATACTTATATTCGCGAAAATAAAGCACATACGTTATTGTTTATACGTAGCTCTATGATTAAAAAAGCAGCCAATGATTGTAAATATTACGAACAGTCTGGCAATCTAAAGCCTTCTTTGTATTGCTTCACCCCTAAGGTTTAAGTTTAGTGAACTAACTTTATACAATCTGTGAAACATGTATAATCCATATATATTAACCACAGTACTTGTGAAATATTAAATTTGATTGCATCAAGATTTTTATTTTTATTTTTGCAGATAAAAGATATGACTGGTGACTTCCTCTATTTCCTATACCCGGCAACCAGAGAAATAAATAAATAAAATGTGTCCTACGTACTTAATTACTTATGCTTAAAAAATATTATAGATATATTGTGTGAAATCTTGTGCTGGAGAGTAATCAATTGAGTCATTACAGATAACTAATGGATAGAGATCAAGCTTGGTAAAACATCAAATGTTATGATACACCACAAAACTTACAAAATCAGTAATTATCAGGACGTAAAAGATTAGAATAGGCACTATCTTATTATACAATAAAGATCAATATGTACGTATACATCATAGTAATATAGTATAATATTTCGGAAAATAAAGTACAAGTTGTGGTATGTGGTTTTGGTCGAAACTTAAGAGTAGTAAGAAATTAATTAACAACAACTCAAAATTAGGATAGTAACGAACAGAAAAATGTAACTATATATACATGTATCACGTAGCTGCTGCTACCACAACAACTCACAAGTCTATAAGTTTCATGATAACTACAATGGCTTTTTCATCATCAATATCAAATCACAAGATTCTAAAAACACTAACGTTTTTGCTGATCGTAAACTTCTTATACCTAATTCAAACCACTTCAGCTGTGACCAGATCCAGTTCCAACTCCCACTTCTCAAGATTCTCGAGACATCGTCAAAGCTCACCATCATCAAGAACCAAACAAGGGTTTCTCGAATCGGTCCAAGAGAGTAAGAACCATGCTCTCTTGGCTCGTTCTCTCGCTTTCAATCTCACGCTTTCCCATAGAACCGCACAAACCCACACGTTTGATCCCATCCACGACTGCCTCGAGCTGCTCGACAACACACTTGACATGTTGTCTCGCATCCATGCGGATAACGACGAAGAAGATGTTCATACATGGCTAAGCGCAGCACTCACGAACCAAGATACTTGTGAGCAGAGCCTTCAAGAGAAATCCAAGTCATACAAACACGGACCCGCGATGGATTTCGTCGCAAGAAACCTGACCGGTTTGTTGACTAACTCGCTTGACTTGTTCTTATCCGTGAAATCGAAACACCGGAGACTCTTTTCAGAACAGGACTCGTTTACCACGTTCGTAACTTCACCAGAGCAGCGAAGGCTTCTAGAAGCTTCGGTTGAGGAGCTGAAGGTTGATGCGGTCGTTGCTGCCGACGGAAGCGGGACACACAAAACCGTAGGAGAAGCGTTGTTGTCTACGTCATTGGCGAGCGGTACCGGGGGCAGAACCGTAATTCACCTGAAAGCTGGGACATACCATGAGAACATCAACATTCCGACGAAGCAGAAGAACGTTATGTTAGTTGGTGACGGTAAGGGCATAACGGTCATTGTTGGCAGCAGAAGTAACAGAGGCGGCTGGACTACTTACAAAACTGCCACCGTCGGTAAGTTTCAATAAATTTTACTTTTATTTCGATTTAATCTTTATTCTCGGTTCGGTTCGGTTCGGTTCGGTTCGGTTATTGATTTCAAATGATTTGATACGGTTTTGATGGTTTGAAAGCCGCGATGGGAGAGGGGTTCATAGCGCGGGACATAACATTCGTGAACAACGCCGGACCTCAATCGGAGCAAGCGGTGGCGCTCCGTGTCGGAGCAGATAAATCCGTCGTGTATCGATGCTCCGTCGTAGGATACCAAGATTCACTCTACACACACTCTAACCGACAATTCTACAGAGAGACAGATATCACCGGAACCGTCGATTTCATCTTCGGAAACTCCGCCGTCGTGTTCCAGTCATGCAACATCGCCGCGCGTAAACCGTTACCGGGTCAGAAAAACTTCGTGACGGCGCAAGGACGGAAAGATCCGGGTCAGAACACCGGGATCTCGATTCAGAACTGCAAAATCACGGCGGAGTCGATGACTTATCTCGGTCGGCCGTGGAAGGCGTATTCGAGGACGGTGGTGATGCAATCGTATCTCGGCGGGTCGATTGACCCGGCGGGTTGGTCTCCTTGGTCTGGTGGTTTTGGTCTCAAGTCTCTGTATTACGGTGAATTTGGGAATTCGGGTCCTGGATCATCGGTTTCGGGTCGGGTTCAATGGAGTGGGTACCATTCGGCTTTGACGATGACGGAAGCCGAAAAATTCACTGTGGCGGGTTTTATTAACGGGAATATGTGGTTGCCGTCAACGGGCGTTAGTTTTGACTCTGGACTTATCAAGTGAAGTGAGCACTCTCGTTTGAATAATTAATATCTCAAACTTTGTTGGTTATATATAGTCATTAATGTTGAATTGTGATTAAAGGTAATGGGTGTGATAAATAATTCTTAACTAATTACACTGTGTGTGTATAAATCATATAGTCCCTTTTCGTTTTATAAATTGTATATTTGGGTTTACACTAAAAAAATGTTCTCCAATTTAAATCTTAATATGTTGCAGAATTGTTTATACTTCTTTAACAAAAAAAAGAATTGTTTATATTTTATACAGTAAAACCTCTATAAATTAATACTCTATAAATTAATAAACACTATAAATTAATAAATTTTACTAGTCCCAAGTCGGGACAGTGTAAAAATTAACAAAATTCGATAAGATAATAAGATAATATTTTTTTTGAAATCCCCATGTAAAATATAGTCCCAATAATATCATAAATTAATAATCATGTAAATATATATATATATATATATATATATATACTGATATAGTAAAGTATGTTTCTCTTAAACCTTATATATAAAAAAATTGTTATGTTGTATCTTCAAACTATAATGATATAAAATATTCTATAACATTTCATAAAACAGCTAAAACTTTTTAAAATTTTCAATTTCTAAATATGCATCATTTACATTTTTATAGTTTGATAGACTATTAAAATACGAGAATTGATATTCTTATTCATAAATTTGAATATTTATGTCATATGTATAAGTGAATTTGTCTATAATATTTGTAATTCATTGTCAATAATATTTTTTAATTATTTCAAATTCAATTCCAATACCATAAAATTTACAACATCCAAAATTCTAATCTTATTTTGCAAAAATTGTCTCAATTCATAGTTTTTTAAAAATTAAACAATTAAAAATATACCTATAAATTAATAATTATTAATTTACACTATAAAATAATAATTATTAATTTATAGATAAATTAATATCACTATAAATTAATAAAATGTCTTGGTCCCAACATTATTAATTTATAGAGGTTTTACTGTACTAATGTTTTAAAGAATCTTCATTTGTTGAAGTAAACGGTAAGAAACATGTAGATTTTACACACTATACATGTAAGTGTAAATTAAACTTCTGTGAATCATTGATAAATTGGATACAAATGACATGGATGTGGATAAGTGTTTAGCCCGTCCATCAGTGGTTTTAAAGCCTGCATCATATAAGTGAGGATAAAGAGATTTTAAAAGCCCATTGTTATAACCATAAATAATCTTGGATTATATGTTTTTTTTTTTTTGGCAAACGGATTATATGTACTCTTCTGTTCTTCTCTTTTGGTCAACTTCTTTCTTTTGTTCGTTTCTGTTAAGGCAAATATTTGGTAGAACGACCGAATTAAATTGTGATATAGTGTATCAGTGTATGTTGTTCAAGTAGTTTTTATAGAATTATTTGGTCAAATGGTTGGTCTATGAATCAATAATATATCTACATAATGTATGATGCTACATACGATGTCTTTGTGGTTTCCGGAGATATTTCATGTATACGCCCAAAACTTATCAAAAGTATATATGATGCAGGTTCTTTTGTATTACAACAAAAGACTTCTAGAGCAAATGTAAAAACAATCTGCAAAACTTATGGAAAATTGGGTATTTTGGTCGTTTAAACCATGCATGATTTGCATCATAATGGAAGGATTTGACCTTCAATTTTAGACCACCATGAGAGTTAGCGTGCATGGTTTATATTGTGCACATATTCCAAATTTATTTGTTTAACTATTAGTAATTAGCTGAGAATGATTTCTTCAAATATAGTTAATTAAATTTGTATGTTTTGATATTGTGGGCATGCAAGTTGAAGGGTGTAAAGATTTTCTTGTTCAAGTCTACATATAAAGATATTGATTGCATGCACTTGCGGTTGCGGGTAGCGGATGCATATAGACGCGTTGGAACTTGTAATTTCGAAGCGAATAGAAAGATTTAAAAGTAAGTTTTATATTGTGTGAGATACTTTACCTACTAACCATAATTGACGAATAGTGTGATAAAGAATAATTAAAACTTTGGGATAATGAATAGTATAAAAGAGATAAATTTAATTAGGGGAAGTGGTCTTTGGTCTTCCGTCTTCGTTTTGAGTATTAAAATCTTGCCTCTCTAACCATAGGCAAGATTGTCCCACCTTTATATTTTTCCACGGTTCCGTTTTCTTTAAAACTCAAATTACAATATTAATCAAATAATAATGAGCTATATAAATAGATATTTGCATGTTCGTGTGTATACGTATGTGTACATTAAATTTATCGATCCCACGTGCAAACCTTTTGTTTCTGTCGATTTATGTAGTTTATTTTTCTGTTTTTAACTAACCAACAAACTTCTCAGCCTAATATATGGTCAATTCTTTATTTTGAGATCTTTCATACGGTCGAGTTCTACAATTTTTTTTTATAACATTGGTCTTTCTCTTTCACATTTGTAAAAACCGAGACCTGATCGTCAATCCCGTTTTATTTGTACACCTCTATCTTTGTTGATTTTTAGCTAGAACAATATATTCTTCTTTAACAAAAACAATATATATGTTCTTGAACCACACACAGGTCGACACAACACACATATTTAACGAGTCTATACAAGATCTGAATGATAGAAATTTAAATAGGTTCACCATCCTACAATTCTTGAGTACATGGTTTGGTTCGTCGGATAATTAACACGTTTGAGGGTTTGAATATTTAAAAAAAGGAATGAAAGAAAAGGAGCGCCGTCATGTTATATCTACCGGAGAAAGTAAAAACGGAACCACGTCACGTCAGCAACAAATTACAGTGTAAAGTCGCCGACAGTTGTAACGTCAAGCTTAATCACCAGTCTTCTTCTTTTAACATAACGCAATGAATAAAGCAATACACACACTTCTTTTTTTAACACGAAAAAAATATTGCATCTGAACAAAAAAAACATGGCGTAAGTAATGACGTGTCTTTTTCACACGTTTCCGAAATAACAACGTCAGTAATGATTTTAGAACTACTTTCTTTCTTGAGTTTAACATTTGTCACACTATTACTTAGTGACCAATAGCATTTGTTCTTTTAGTATTTGATTTACTTTTATAGTTGGATGGTTTAATCAACAACCAGTATATAAAGTTTCTTTGCCCCAACGACTAATTATAAAAAAAAATTAAAATTAAGAGGAGAATCAAAGAAAACGAATGGTGTAGACTTGTGCAGTTAAATATTAATTAAAATAATTAGAACAAAAACAAATTAAAAGATAAAGAAGATAAGAGAGAAAGAAAAGTTGGGGGTGGGTAAAGGCCATAGCCATGTGCCTTCATGTGGTGGTTGGCCCATTTAGTGTCCCCACGCTACCACTTCTTCAACTCCTTCTCTTTGTTACTTCTTAATACCTTGTTATTCATTTAATTTGGTTTCACTCCTAAATTATCAATTTTGTAAATTGTTATTTCCTCAAACCTGTTAAACTTTATGATAGATGTAATTATACTGAAAGCTTGTAGAAAACTGTCTGGTATGTTAGGGATTTTGGAGCTGAATTTTGAAGAAGGAGAATGTGATAATGATAAATATACAAAATAATTAATGGCGTGAAAAATACGTCCGGCGGCAAAGTGGTAGGGAGAGAGTGATTAACACAAAAGAGATGGGACTAATGCTAAATTATAGCCTTAACCAAACACAAATCGTATTCCTCAAGTCTCTCTTCTCTTTTT
>NC_025688.1:27530508-27552761 GCF_000633955.1 Camelina sativa
TTTTTTTTTTTTTTTTTTTTTTTCTTTCTCTTTTGGCTTAGCTTATAATATTCTCATGAGCTGTCTTTTCAAAATTAGTTAGTAATATATATACCTTAGTGAATATAAAAATAAAGTTTTCATCAAACAATTGAATAATCTCATATTCTACGAGGCGATATACATAACTTGTATATTGGTTGTTGTTGCTCTCTTGCATGGTGAATATTTTGTTATATCTAAGATCACTTTTTAGCACCTTTTATCTTTGATGATGCGAGCGACTAATTGATTAAGTTTATTAATATTTTTTTTTCCTCAAAAGAATCATATACAGTTATTCTTTCAATTGCGTTACTTTACGAACTAACGTATAGTTTTGATACCAAAAAATAAAAAATAAAAAAAATAACGTATATGAATCAGTCGGTTTACAAGCGTTGGATTTTGGCTTGAATTATGTTTTTTATGATCATATCGAGAAGGTAATGGAATCAATTAATTGATATTTGGAGGGTTTTGTAAAATTTAATTCTTTTGTAATGATAACGAGCTTAGATGTTTTCCACCATCATTCCATCTTAGTCGTCATTAATTGTCAACTAATGGTTTAACATAAATACATATAGCTTACCTAATATATTATCATAATAGTCTCTATTAGCTGGTCACGTTAATTAATCCATACGCATTCGTCACTAAACCTTTTTATAAAAACAAACAAATAAACATAAAATCGTGGTTGGAATCTTATTCCATAATCTGATGTTTGCTCCTAATTGCTCTTTTTTCCGTTTATATATAACACAGCTACGAACCAGAAGTGCTTTGATCAATTTGCGTCTTGTAAACATCTTCCGAATTATAATTTGTTTTAGTTGAGATGTATATATTACAGCTAGCATTAATGCCATATATGTTAGTGTATTTATATAATTAATCTTCGTATAGTGTTATATTTCAAATATATACATACATATTTCAAAGTGGTCAAATATATGTATTCAAAATGGCCAAGTTCTGCTCATCTATTAGCATCACCTTTTCTTCTTCAAGCCAAAACATCGTTTTCCATTAATTTCACATTTATATGTATATTCAAGACTTTATAACCCTAAGGTGTATATTATACTTATCCGAAATACACGGGTTTTGCTAATATATAATTCACATTTTATTTTAAAATCATAACACATAACATGATATTACACATCTAATTATCCACCAGTAAACAATCTAACAGCCAATCCACTAAACCACAACAGACGACTAGCTCTCCAATATTTTGAACTACTATTTATACAATTTTTGATGAAACATATTATACAAATTTAAAATAGTTGTTAGTAAACTCCCTAAAGTAAACCATACAACTGCATTTATCTTGTCTCCACTAAAGAAAACTATCACTCAAACTTTCATTTCTCATATTTTTAGGCAACTAAATTCGACGGACCAATTAAGCTCCAAAATTCAATATTTCAATCTGTTAGCACATCTATTTTTCTTCATCTCTTCACGTTTTCTTTTTTTCAATCCTACTCATAATTAAAACATGGATTAAAAAGTATCCTAAGAAAATATCTCTACCTAGAGATTAACTTTCAACTTAATAGATAATTTGAATAGTTGTGCGTCTTGTGACATAAAAACCATATTTGTAAAATAAAAAAGGTTAAGTAAAAGGAAAATAAACGATATTATTCCTCTTTCTTTCTTTCTCTCTCTCTCTATCTCTCCACCTCTTTGTTTTTATATTTAACCCTAATATTGTGTCATTCTCCCCAAAAAAACGAAAAAGTTTTATAAAGGTTCTCAATCTCAAGTTCTCTTCTCCAAGAACCCAAACAATGGCCTCTGCAGACAAAACCATAAACACAGACGTCCCTGAAAAAGACGTTTTTGCCATCCACTTCCTTCAATCCCTCTCAAATCTCAGAATACAAAACCTTTTTAATTCACCGGATACAACAAACTACCGTGTGAGGAAGATAAAGAAGGCTGCGTACGTTTCCATGGCCAGAGCGGCCGGAGGGACTAGCCGCCTATGGAGCAGAGCCCTCTTGCGCCGAGCCGCCAAAGGAAACAACAAGATCGTAAGATTTCCGAGGAGAAAGAGAAAGGTGACGTGGAAGATATCGTCAAAACGAAGGAGGAGTGACCAGAGAGCTCCGGTGGTGGAGGATGCTGCCGAGAGGCTGAGGAATCTTGTTCCGGGAGGCGGAGGAATGGAGACGTCAAAGCTGATGGAAGAGACCGCTCATTACATCAAGTGCCTTAGTATGCAGGTCAAGGTCATGCAGTGTCTCGTTGATGGCTTATCTCCGAAATGATCATCAACTAATCATCATCATCATCAGTACGTGATCGATGTATATAGAGAGAGATACGACACATACATAGTATTTGGATTGGGGTATAATCATAACGCATATATATGTGTATATATATTCTTATATATAAACATACGTGTAAGATAGGATACATATATGAAATGNCATGTAAGCAGCCATCTCGATTAGCAAGACAGGTTACGTTGCTTTCTTGTTGGGAAAAACAACAGAATTCAGATCGTTCACTCTAAGTTAGTAAAGCGTGGACTTACCTATTCCATAGCCGATAGTCAACCAAAGGAAGTACCCATTTACTACTACCCTCTTTTTTATCTTGTCATATCTGAGATCAAAGAGTAGAGAAAGCATTAATTGTGGAGAGGAGTGAACAAGAAAATCGTTTAGGAAGAATCCTGATGTATGAGTTGAGAGATTTAAAAGACAGTTCAGAGAAAGTATGGGCAAAGATGGAATTCCAAGTTTGTTCTTGAATCTAAAACTGACTAAACGTACCTGGAAGCAAAGGAAATGAGCAAACCGGGGAAGAGGATGTCCCCAAAACCAATCATGTCATAACCACCCCAAGGATCAAAGAACCGAGGAATCCTTAATAGCATCGGAATGGACTCCCCACTGCTGCTGTCCCCTTGGGCAACCTACAAAGAAGGAATCTCAAATAAGAATATCACTAGCTAACTTGCAATGGTCTAAAAGATTACTCAGCTTATAAACTTGGATACTATTGATAGGTTATTGAATTATAAAGTTATTTGTGTATGCAGTTGACAAAACGACAAAGGAATACACCCCTGCAACTTTGCATTGATGTACTGTGACGGACCATACAAGATTTCTGTGTCACAAAGTAAACTGCAAATAAAGCAGTGATACCTTCCAAATTTTCATAATAGATCAGATATAGAAGCACATTTTTTTGTCAGAATTGTAGGAAAAAATGATATCACACAAGAAGCCCAATTCTATGCTTACTGACTGTAGCAATAGGAACGACAGATTATTACGGACATTGTAAGAGAAACTCACCACAATCATGACGCTCTCNAGCAATATGGCCGCTTTAAACATTAGGGCTTGTGAACTTGCTGTTGGAGCTAGGCACTAGCTACTTCTCTCTCTCTCTCTCTTTTTTTTTTCCTTCTCTTTAAAGCATATACTTGGTTGCTCAGGATTGTAATTCATGAATGATGTTTCTATGGATGGATTATATATTTTGTTTTTATCATAAAACATAACTTAAAATTTTTATGTATAGCTTATACATATATATGTGATTGCTAATATTTTTGAAAACATATATGATATACGTAGAGCTAGTAAATATAAATACACATATAATTTATTGAATCTATGATCTTATATTAATTAATTGACTATTTTCTTCAACTAGCTAGTATCACTTGAGTACTTGACATACATTAGAAGTTAAAGAATTTTGTAGAAAAATCATTGTACTCTAGTTTTTTTCTAACTCACACACTAGAATACTACATTAATTAGTAATGCCGGAATGAATCCAAATGGTAGCATAACAACATTATTAACAAAAAAACTACAAAAGACTGATTATTTGTGTTCTTTCTAATCACATCTTCCGTTGGAAGGATTTATCAACACGTCGTATAATAATATTATGCAGGTTGGTCATACTTCTATTTCATATGATTGTCCTACTTTGTCAATTATTATACACGTGTACATAAAAATAGACTGGTTTGGTCAATTTCCACATATTTCACATCAAACATTAATTCGTGCATTTGTTTCGTTTAGAATTCCATTCCATGAGTCGAAATGTCGAATAAGATTGGAAAACTTCAAAGTTTTATGGAATTAGTATATACTATATTTATCCATAAGTGTAAAAAAGAAAAATGATTTCACAAAAAGGGAATTTGCATTATACTTGAAATACTACAAAATGATGAATCCAAGAGAAGGTTATTTATAAACTCTGTACAAACATGTCATAAGT
This sequence comes from Camelina sativa, assembly GCF_000633955.1. Classification (NCBI taxonomy): domain Eukaryota; kingdom Viridiplantae; phylum Streptophyta; class Magnoliopsida; order Brassicales; family Brassicaceae; genus Camelina; species Camelina sativa. The sequence continues at coordinate 27,534,814 of NC_025688.1, forward strand.
CTTACTACAGAATCTTTCTTTCTTCTTCCCCAAAACAAGAAAATACGATATAGTGCACTTTCCGATGTGTCTTGAATTACTTATGGTATCCGATTAACTTTGGCTTTGCAGAAAACTTACATCAGCTTTTGTGCATCTCCCACAGATGGAAATCTGATAAAAGCTTCTCTCGATGTTTTGGGGAATAGCCGAATAGCTAATCTGGTTTGATTTTATAACACACCCATTAGATTGTTGAATCATGTTATTATGCCGCAGGCAATGGATCCTCCGGTGTGTGAGATTCTGATTCTTCGATGCCGTAATTCCATAGTTCTTTAAGCTCTCCTCTTATCAACCCCAGTATGACGACCAAACCTAGAGAGAATACACGTCAGGTTTTGTTCGAAGACAGAGTGTTCGAGAATAGAGGGAGGAAAGGAAACTCAAGCTTCTGATTTTACCAAGTGTGCAGGGAACGATGTATAATAGCGCAGGCTGGCCATGTCCGTCCATAAGATACAGACCTAGATATGTCAGTAACAGACCTACAAAACATAACAAGAAGAAACAAGACAACTTACGTTACTTTCTATATGTAAGTTTCAAGATTGTACATGTAAGCAGCCATCTCGATTAGCAAGACAAGTTACGTTGCTTTCTTGTTGGGAAAAACAACAGAATTCAGATCGTTCACTCTAAGTTAGTAAAGCGTGGACTTACCTATTCCATAGCCGATAGTCAACCAAAGGAAGTACCCATTTACTACTACCCTCTTTTTTATCTTGTCATATCTAAGATCAAAGAGTAGAGAAAGCATTAATTGTGGAGAGGAGTGAACAAGAAAATCGTTTAGGAAGAATCCTGATGTATGAGTTGAGAGATTTAAAAGACAGTTCAGAGAAAGTATGGGCAAAGATGGAATTCCAAGTTTGTTCTTGAATCTAAAACTGACTAAACGTACCTGGAAGCAAAGGAAATGAGCAAACCGGGGAAGAGGATGTCCCCAAAACCAATCATGTCATAACCACCCCAAGGATCAAAGAACCGAGGAATCCTTAATAGCATCGGAATGGACTCCCCACTGCTGCTGTCCCCTTGGGCAACCTACAAAGAAGGAATCTCAAATAAGAATATCACTAGCTAACTTGCAATGGTCTAAAAGATTACTCAGCTTATAAACTTGGATACTATTGATAGGTTATTGAATTATAAAGTTATTTGTGTATGCAGTTGACAAAACGACAAAGGAATACACCCCTGCAACTTTGCATTGATGTACTGTGACGGACCATACAAGATTTCTGTGTCACAAAGTAAACTGCAAATAAAGCAGTGATACCTTCCAAATTTTCATAATAGATCAGATATAGAAGCACATTTTTTTGTCAGAATTGTAGAAAAAAATGATATCACACAAGAAGCCCAATTCTATGCTTACTGACTGTAGCAATAGGAACGACAGATTATTACGGACATTGTAAGAGAAACTCACCACAATCATGACGCTCTCGTGAAAAATCAGTGGTGATATGAAGACCCAGAAAATGTCATAGACAAACGCGCAGCAAAGAAGTACAGTAGCAACCTGGAGTACAGACCACTATCAGCATATAACAGAGAAACATCATAAATCACTACATAACAAACCAGATAAACTACCTTGATGTTAGGTAATCGAACTACTTGCAAGGCAGTGATCATCAAACATATGCCCTGTCAACAATATGAAGATAAATATTTCACATAGTGCAACCAAGAAACTAAAAATTCTCTACATGACATCTTGCTTTATAGAGAGAGGGGGATATAAAACTAAGTTAACAAATAAATCTGAAGCAGTAATAGAGAAAAAATGAAAGGAAAAGTGTTAAAAAGCATTTAGTGATGAAGAAAAGAGAGCTGCGAGAGTTACCAAAATGTCTTGGCCAACCCAAGAATACGATGTGTGCCGTTTTACAAACCAGAAAATAACAAATGCCAAACAAACTATGTTCACTATAAGCGACATTACTGACATTGTCCCAAGCAAAGGGAGATTCACAGATTTCCGACCAAGGTGTCTGCATTTTCTGCAGGTGGATCGAACATATATCCATAAGAAATGTTAACCAGAAAAAGAGAGAAGTGAATAATCAGGAACAGTTCAGAATACCTCAATATAACTGCCGTAATAATGTTATGCATACCCTGAAACAACAGCCACTTTGTTAAACTGACTGAAAAGCACATATACAATATAAATATCATAAACAATTTCGAAACTACCAGATGTTAATGAAATTACCTGCATGCCACCGATGCAGAAAAATATGGTGAGCACCCATACAAACCATGATGACATGAAGTAGAAAAGGAGCAGCAGAAAGATGGAGGCGGTTACAATAAAAAATACAGCACCGGTGACACTTATATCAAGGATTTCTTTCTCTGGGTCATCTTTCCTGGTCCCAGTAGCAAATTCCTGGAAAAAAATCAATCTTCGTTATTTGAAAAGACATTTCGGTAATTCATCATTATAACAGCTACAGAGTCAAATAAATTGAAGTTTTGATCACCAAGTCCAAAAAATTACAAGATACTGTACACTAAGTGTATAGGAATATAAAAGGCAGTTAGTTGTGTATGATATGTAACTACAGCACGCAAAAGAGCTTTAACTACAAATTTCCAGTATAGCTACCAAAGAACACCAAAAAAGGACTGGAAAGATGTTAACCTTCGCTAATATGCTGTAAGATTCATTAGCTTGGTCAGGATCTGTAAGATCTGACCATAGTGATGCAACAACAACAGTTCCAACAGCCATGAGCAATAACAATCCAGCCGTCAGATCCACGACAGGACGCTTTGGAGCATACAACAAAAGCTCAACTGCATCATCAAGAAATTCGAATTAGCCTAGAAGAGAGGGTTTACAAGAATACCAGATGTTACAACATTTGTAGAGTAGAGGTAGAGCATCCACAGGTCAACAAGTATAGTTAATGGATGAAAAACAACAGAACTGTGAAATCACAACGACTCACCACTCTTTTTGTCTACCATAGACTTGTTGAGAGCATCCCCGCTTGCCTTAGAGATCATTAAGACAGGTATGCTCACATTTAGAGATGTATCTTTTTCCATACATCCCATCTCATCAAGATCTGATAACAGACTAAATTAGATACTAACAAAGCTACGAAACCCGAAAAACAATTCCATCCAAAACCGTATAGAGAAACCAAACCTTCTTTGTCATTAATAACCAACAGAGCAGAAGCACCAGCTGCCTCAGCATGTTTTGCCTTGTCTGTGAAAGCACAATTGCCACGGATCGACAAGGCAATATGTCCATCAAACTGGAACAAACAATGAAAACCCAAATCACATGAATCTGATGCAAGCTCATTAAAATTCAAGAGAATGGATTGCAAATTATAGAAACCAAGAAGAGAGAAACTAACCCTGGACGAGAGATTGGAACAAGAGTCCAAAGGATCTACAAAAGCAGCAGGAAATCTGAAACTTTGATCAGCATCAGAAGGCACCGAAGCTCCAAATTGAGCAGTTAAGCCAGTAATTGAGTCACCTTCAACACCATCAACCCAATTTAAGACCTTAACCTGTATAAAACGAAACATTAAACACAGTGAGACCAAATATAGAATCGCATTAACGAGAGTGAGAGAGAGAGAGAGAGAGAGAGAGAGAGAAAGAGCCCAAATCGGAAGATAGATAAAGCAAAGTCGATCAATCAACTCCAGTGAACCAGAGAATGATTGAACACGAAAAGCCAAAAGAATCAAAAGCTCGAATTATACCATTTGGAACTTATTGGAACAGCCAGGAGACTCGAGGCCGCCGGAATCGTCAGTCCAGGACACATCGTCGGCCGACGCTACTGAAATAACTAGCAGAAGGAGAAACAATACTACGACGGAGTATCGGTGAATCGGCGGATCAAACGACGACATGGCGCAATCGAAGGAGCAAATCGGAGAGAAGGTGAAGAAGAAGAAGAAGAAGAAGAAGAGACGAAAAGAGTTGCGGTTAAAATCTTGTGAGAGATATATATCGGACGGTCCATAATAGTCATCTTTTTTTTTTTCCTTTTTTTTTTTTTTGTTTGCTTTACTTTTAAATTTTGTGTTTAATTTAATTTAATTGTTGATTAAACATCACTCCAAGTATATTATTGTTGTTTTGGTGCGTTACTCTGCCTTAAGTTTTTTTCCCTGGATAATTCTTTTTGAGTTATGTATTGTATCAACAATAACAATTAAAAAAAAATCCAGCTACTACTTCAATAATATTGAGAGCAGAATTAAGATCTCCACGCTGTATTTGACCAAAAAGCCAATAGAACAAAACAATATAACATTATGAATATTGATTGACTTGTAAGCAAATTGTCATACATGTTTATTCAAATTTAGAATTTTATAAAAGCTCATCAAATCAAAAGTCTCCTAATCAACAAGAAATTTCAAATTATAAAATTTAAAATGGTCATCAGCTACTTGTACAAAGGAGATGTATAAATACCATTTAGCATTAACCTTTTCAAGTGAATCAAGTCAAATAAGCAATTAATCAATTGCATCAAGAACAAGAAAATCCAAATTTAATTAGATGAATTATGAAAAGTAAGAAGGTAAATATTACCATCAAACTAAACAAACACTAGTTCGAGTTATTCATAATCCAATTTTTAAAAATTAGGGAATAAACTATTGAAAAAATATCAAAATTAGCAAATTTGAAATTTAAATCAATCGAACTCCTTGTTAAAATTCAAAATTCTTCAAAGATAAATATCTACTTTGTTAAAATAATACATACAAATCAGTTCTAAGAAGTAGATGCATTTAAAAATGAAAAAATAATACAAATCAAGACTATGAATTTCATAATTTGTACAGAAAAAAACTTTATTATTGATTTGTAATTCTGTTCATTATATTTCATCGTTTGATATTTCATTACATTTCATCGCTTGTAGACCTGCTGTTACCGAAAGGTGCAAAATGCTTGAAACTAGACATTTAAACAAATCCAAAGGTAATGTGATGTATGTACATATATTAATTGGTTTGAAGACACCTAAGTTTGATCTCATGCATAGAATATTTCCTCACGGTGTAGTTTATGTAGAGAACGTGACAACTGTTCTTATATCAACTTTGGAGGAACTGCAGAGAATTGTTGAAAGGGGTTCAGAACGCCGACATGTTTCTGGAACAAACTTGAAATGAAAAAGCTTAAGATCTCACCTAATTCTATCGATTGTTATCGAAAGTGTTGATCTTCGGATGCAGTCTACTGCAAGGGAAATGTGACAATTCACTATCTTGTTTTATTTATTGAGATGTTTCACAGAATTTAGGTAGCATTTTAATTTGAAAAATAAAATATTATTTCACCTTTTTGAATCCTGAATTATTTGGAATGAAGATTGTATCAAAATAGATTTTTTGGACTCGTCGTTGCTTTCTTTTTAGAGATAGAAAGCAACAACGTGAATAAAACATGTGGCAAATGAGATGAATTAGAACTCTCAATATATATATACAAACAGTTGGGTCAAGACAAAAGAACCAAATTGGTAAAAAAACAGTCAGGTTATATAACATTGATGAATTGGATGTGCGCTAACTCTCCAATATATGAAAGCTCATAAAAACAAGAATAACATCACCTATACAAAAAGAAATTTCAAATTATAATTTTTCAAATGGTCATCAACTAAAGTTCCAAAAGAGCTGTATTTGGATGGTAATATAAATATTTAGCATTAACCTTTTCAAGTGAATCAAGTAGAGTAAACAATTAGTCCATCGTATCAAAAACAATAACAATCAAATTGAGTTGGATGAATTTAGATAAGTAAGAATGATGAATGTTATCATATATTCTTCTTATTCAAAATCCATAATGGACGTTCAATGTTATATTGAAAGAAATAAAAATGAATGTTAAATTACTAACTCAATTACTTATGACAAAACGTTTGGTCGTATTGTATCGAAGGAGTCTAACTCTAAACAAGTAAACCTTCAATTCGTAAACATACTTTCCATTTGTCTTCTTGGTGAAAATATTATTTACTAGATAACTATTTAAAAAATATATATATTTAGAATAATCCAATTTTAAAAACATACTTTTTAAGGTAAATGGGTGAACTATATAGATTTTTGAAAAATTCATTTGTTTGTAGATTTCTGTAACATTTACATGAATATTAATATTTTTTTAAATAACAGTTTATGCTGGTCTAGTTAAGGATTTGTTGGTAGGCGAAATGTTTGTTAAATAACCCTCATATCCATTATGTATGTAAATGATAAATTCTAAAATTGAAGGGTCAAAAATAGAGTAAATAAAAACTCTGAGATTCTATGACAGTTTTCCAATATAAGTCCCTGTGGTTCCTTTTTGTTTTTATAAGTTTTAAGTACTTCAAGAAGTAGCTTTTTGCCTCATCCATTTAGTAGCAGACCATTTCTCTCCAGACAGAACTTCACATCCTCCATGTATACTCCTTGGATCTGACTGTCCATCGAGTCCCTGAATGATTTATGAGACGAAATTAAACACAAAACAGTCCATATGATTCTTGTTTGTGTAGAGAGAGAGAGAGAAAGAGAGAGAGAGAGAGAGAGAGAGAGAGAGAGAGAGATTGAAGAAACAAACCATGCTCCAGAAGAGAACTGCGTCTCCTTTGGTGGGTTTAACCGAGATGCCTTTCATGATTTTGCCACCACATGTGCATTCACCATCACCAGCCTGCATTTCCAAGACATATATATATATATATATATATATATATATATATTACACATTGGTTTAATTTGCATGAACAGAGAGAAGAAACAATTGTGTATTAAACGAAAACAATTTGGAGAGCTAAAGAGATCCACTAGAAGAAGAATTATTAATACCAAAGGGAAATAAGTTTCTCCTCCTTCGACGTCATCGGTTAAATACATAAGCATAGTTGCAACGCGCTGACCACCACGCTTCAAATTGAACTGTGTGGTTATCATAAGACAAGAAACGAGGAACGATGAACACAATGTAGTTTCAAATTGATTGTTCTTAGAAAATAAAGTAAGGATCGAACTAAACGTTGTTGAGCAAACCAAACACTAAAGATTTATCAGTGATATATAAAAAAACAGAACCGAAGACTTACAGTGTCAGCAAAGTAATCGTGATGCGGTTTGTAAAACTGTTTTGGCTCGTATCTGCACTGCAGCAGATTTTGGTTCATCAAATCAAGAAAACAGCTTTCTTTGCTTCAATTTACAAAAAAAAAACATAGTAAGGTTGCACTTGTACACGCACCTTAGAACTTGAATAAGTTCTCCATTTTCCGCTGGTACTTGAGAAAAGACTGCAATTCGCTTTTCAATTGCCTAATTATATAGCAAACGAATAATTTACGAAACTGTCAAGTTGATCAAAATGACACACTTTTTAAAGATATTAGAGAGTGGCCTACCTGTATTATTGGATAACTTCTTTCTACATGAGTTAGAAACATTCCGGAACTTGTCCTCACATCACTTTTGACTCCCTAAGCAATAAGAAAGTAATAAGAAAATGGATAAGAATTCGAAGGCAAAACTAAAGCATTTCTACTCGTGTCCAATGTTTGATTGATTCAGTAGAACAATTTAAGGCAGAGAGTGGAAGTACTAAAAGTTTTGGACAGGTAGGTACCTTTCCGGTTTTTACATCAACAACAGTGGAAATTTGAAGGCGAGGCCGGGCGATTGCTTTTAGGTATTCACATTCCTGCAGATATACAAATCAGGAGAAACAAAAACAAAAAAAATATGTTACTGGAAAGACAAAAAACTACCAAAAACTCTTTTGCTAATTCTTATGATAATGCTTAAAAATGAGCCTAAGATTTTTTATTTTTTTTCAAATCTCATCTTATCATTGCTAGAATAAAGATGATAAGAACACGTTTAATCTCTAATTTAAGGCCTAACATCAGCTAACTCAATGCTACAAAGCTAAGTCAATAAAACAAACATTGATATATGGGGCGTGTGTATACCTCAGGACTTAGGAAGTCATGGAGCACAATAATTCGAGGGGACCAACTGACTACTTCAGGCTTGACCTGCACTAAAGCAAATAAACATTAGCTGGGACGCAAACAGAGCGGACCTCTATAATACAGAAGCAAAATAAAAACGATACATTGTATATTTACGAAATGCGACAATAAAAACTATTTCAAACTATAACAGTAAATGAAATTCTGAGCCAACCATTGGAACTGAGAAAATAATACAATTGCAAAAATGGATATGACAAGACTTACATTGCCAAGCCGTAACAATTCTGCATCTTTGTCATTTGCCCACCGGGAAACATCTGAAAAACAAACGAGTCTTGACATTAAACCGATTCTGTATCATAATATATCCAAAAATTAAGCTCTCTAGGAAGAGTCTAATCCTAAAGCTAGGATTCAGATAGTCAGAATTGAAACTGTTGTGTAAACCTATTATATGCAAGCAGGCATAAATATTTGGCTAGAAACGATCACACGAACCTCGTAGATAACGGGCGTTCTGGCCACGAAGCCCTCTCAGGGATGGAAATCCAGTTCCTGAATAAGAAAGAAGAAGGAGAAGGTACTGATACATCAAAGAAAACTAGGACAAAAGAAACAAGCAAGATTACAATCTTCATTGTATAAAAACATAAACTACAATAAAAAAAAATATCCCTGATTAAGACCTACAGATTCAGTGGCATTGTAGTGTTTACTCACAACCCCTTACAGAAGAGCTAAAAAATCACCATATATGCAATTCAATCACAAAACAAACATCTACAAGTAAACACACACATAAACATAAAAAAGAGAGTGAAAGAAAGAGGTTTTACCGTACGAATCTTCCAATCTATTTATAAAGGCCAATTGTAACAAGGAACCTGCAGATTCCACGAAACACAAAATATTCATGAGTTATATCAAAGAGCCGTTTCAATTTTCTCATAAAGTCAATCTCATAGTCGTATCCAAATAAAAACAATCCAATTCTCCAAGCAATGACAAGCAACTTCCACTCGGCCGAGAGAGAAAGCAAAAAAGATCCACTCTTTGAAGATCGAAAGACGAATTCAAATGTAGACAACTATAAATAGAGAGAGAAAGAAAGAGAGAGAGAGAGAGAGTACCGATGATCATTCCGACAGTGACAAATGTCAAGAGACCGAACACGATCTTCATGGCAGGAGCCATGTCTCTCCTTGATCTCGATCTCCGACACACACACACAAAAAAAGAAACTTGGGAGAGACAGAGAGAGATCAGTAGCAGTACTTTTGCAGAAGAAAAAAGAGAGGAGCTTTGAGAGATTTGATTGTTGAGAAAAACGTCAGAGGAGTTTCTTCTTGGGATGTCTCTCTCTCTCTTGCCTCTTTAAAAAAGAAAAATGCCTTTTCTTTTTCCTTTTTTTTTTTAAAAATAAAATAAAATAAAATAACAAAGGAGAGTGGCATTTTCGTAAATAAGAACAAAGACCCATTTATATAAAAATCGTATTTTTTTTGTTGACTTGTTTCATCAGTCTCGACCACAGCCAAAAGCAAAGCAAAGAACAATGGCGGCTTCTCTTCAATCTGTAAACCCTACATTGTCACGAAACCTATCTTCACCGAACAACTCTTCCTCCTTCGTTCCCTTCCGATCTCCATTCCTCAGATTCAATTCCACCTCCGTCGCTCCCGATTTCAAACCCCTCGTTTCGTTTCGAAACGCATCATCATCCTTCGTCACTCGCTCAGCCGCCGAGCCGCAAGAGAGAAAGACCTTCCATGGACTCTGCTACGTCGTCGGTGACAACATCGACACCGACCAAATCATTCCCGCTGAGTTTCTCACACTCGTCCCTTCGAATCCAGACGAGTACGAGAAGCTCGGCTCCCACGCTCTAGTTGGTCTCCCAGCTGCTTACAAGGAGAGATTCGTTCAGCCTGGTGAGATGAAGACCAAGTACTCGATCATCATCGGCGGTGAGAACTTCGGATGCGGTTCGTCTCGTGAACACGCTCCGGTTTGTCTCGGCGCGGCGGGAGCTAAAGCGGTGGTGGCTCAGTCTTACGCTAGGATCTTTTTCAGGAACTCTGTGGCTACGGGTGAGATTTATCCGCTTGATTCGGAAGTTAGGGTTTGTGATGAGTGTAAAACAGGGGATGTTGCGACGATTGAGTTGAGGGAAGGTGATAGTATTTTGATTAATCATACGACTGGGAAAGAGTATAAGCTCAAGGCTATAGGTGACGCTGGACCTGTCATTGATGCTGGAGGTATATTTGCTTATGCTAGGAAAGCTGGTATGATTCCTTCTGCTGCTCCCTGATCTTGCCTTATCAAGGTATGTATGATTTTAAACCAATACTCTCAGTTGTGTATGAGATTAGGATTGTTAGTTGATATTGGAATGAGATTTAATTGTGGCATAATCTAGGAAGCTTGACACTTGATGATGCAGAACATCATAGTGTAAGAAAGAGAACGCTCTAGTAGGGATTCTGGTTTTGTGTGAGGAGATAATAATGACTGTTTCTAGGCTTAATCGTTTATAAAGTGTTCCAAATTTCGTTCTTTTTACACTTAAAGACTTACTTTTATCATTTCATTTGTTCAATTAGGCACAAAAACATGAGCTTCTCTAGGTTGTAGTTGTTGAGGGTGTTGAACTTGTGTAGAAGTTAAGTTGTTGGTTGTTTATTTTGCTGCTTTTTTCATGTTCACATCCGTTGATTAGACTAAAGTGTCCATTGTCCAATAGTAGAACAAAACATCCTTCTTCATTCCATGATTTGGATGTCTCTCCTCTGTCTCATATTGTCTTTTTGTTTTACTTGTTTGGCAGGGGTCAATCCATGGGCATGAGAGGTCTCATCAAGGGTCTTACATCGTGTGATTCAATAATAATAAATTAAAAAAACAATAAGATGTATGTTTGCAAGAGCTTATGAATCTGTTTTTTATGCTTTATGAATATATATGACTGTTGGGTTTAGCTTTCTCTGTCAGTTTCTTCTCTACGTTTTGGATGTTCCCATCGTTTCTAAAAATTGCATAGTTTCCCTTTTGAAACAACGTTTTCTCTCATCTCTTCCACTAAATACAGTATCATATTCCTCCGGTCATAACAACAGAACAAGAGCTCTGCTTTTCTCTCATATAACAAAATGTTCTAGCACATTTTTGTCATTAAATATAAAGAAATACTATTAAATTTTCTTTTCGGGCATCCCTTTCTAGTGTTTGTATCACCGTGACCTACCCAAGTGTCTCAAAACGCACGTTTGGGATTCTAAATGGCACTTTTGTAAATAGAAGGGTGCTAACAATTCCCCTTTTATATATTCTTCCCCTTCGTTAGCTCTATCATTCACTCACCAAAGTAAAGAGAAACAATGGCGTCTTCTTCTCTTGCTACATTGCCCCAAGTCTTACCTTCCTTATCAATCAAACGTTCTTCTTCCTTGGCTCCTTTCCAATCTTCTTCTTTCCTCAAAATCAACGGTTCCACTTCCTTCACCCCCTCCTCTATCTCCCTCACTTCACGTGGCAAATCCTCCATGACCATCATCCCACGTGCTGCCGCTGCAGGATCCGAGTCTAACGAAGCCGTAGCCAACACCACCTTCCACGGTCTCTGCTATGTCTTGAAAGACAACATAGACACCGACCAGATCATCCCAGCAGGAGCTGCTTGCACCTTCCCAACTAACCAACAAGAACGTGACGAGATCGCTGGTCACGCTCTCTCCGGTCTCCCAGACTTCCACAAAACCCGGTACGTTGAGCCAGGAGAGAACAGATCAAAGTACTCGATCATAATCGGTGGAGAAAACTTTGGTTGCGGATCGTCGCGTGAACACGCTCCAGTCTGTCTCGGAGCAGCTGGAGCTAAAGCCATAGTTGCTCAGTCTTACGCAAGGATCTTTTTCCGTAACTCTGTGGCTACAGGAGAGGTGTTCCCGTTAGAGTCAGAGGTTAGAGTATGTGACGAGTGTAAGACTGGAGACACGGTGACGATCGAGCTGACTGAAACTGGTGGTTTGTTGACTAATCACACAACCGGGAAAAACTATAATCTAAAGTCGATCGGTGATGCAGGACCGGTTATTGACGCTGGTGGTATTTTCTCTTATGCGAGAATGATGGGAATGATTCCATCATTAACTTAAATCATCTTCCACAAAATCATTATGTTCTTCTCTGTTATGTGTGTTTAGAGTTTCTCTATTTTTCTTTAACTTGTTTGTTTGTTTTTAGTAATATTGGTGTTGTTACCTTAAAGAATAAGAAATCAAAAGGTCAATTTATCGAATTGGTTAAGTAATTTCGACCAATTTGTTATGGTTATTGGGAAATTGGACGGTTTAACAACCGGTATAAAAGAACCGTTAATAAGCGCTTGGTTCAAAAAAACAGAACATGGCTAAACCTAAATTTGGGTGTGACTCTTTATAACGCCGCTCTTCTTCTCCATTGTATCCACCATACACTGGAAAAAAACATGGCAATCACAGAGGTAAAACCCTCCGCCAATAAAAACCCTAAAAGAAATCGGAATCGATCACTGGGTCCGAAGAAAGATTTGAAGAAGAAGAAGACTAAGAAGTCGAAAGCTCCAACCTTTGATAAGACCATTGAGAAGAAAAAGAAGAAGAGTAAGAAGTCGAAAGAGCCTACCTTTTATAAGACCATTGAGGACGACGAAGATGTTCTGATACCAGAACCCGTATCTGCCGCTGAGCAGCTTAGCTACTTTCTAAATCTGCTTGAATCCGCCATTGGTATACGAGTTTCTTCTTTAGAGCTCGATTCCATTAAAGGTTCGTCCTTTTTTTTTCTTTCTATCCGAGCTCTGTTTCTATAAGCTTCTCTGTTTAAGTAATATCTTGAGGGTTTGATTGTTGATTCGGCTTATCAATTCACAAGTTTTTCCCAAGTTCTGATAAACTGGAGCTTGTCTTGTTGATTGCAGATACGTGTGTAGTTGAGTTACCTCAGAGATTGCCCCAAGATGTAAGCAACTTGGGAGAGCATATAAAGATGTCTTGTGGATCTTCATGGAGAGAGAGTCTTTGTGAAGGAGAGACACTTGAAGGAAATATTGATCCTGGAAACCCATCTGTTCTCGTCATTAGTTCCTCTGCTTTGAGATCTTTGGAACTTCTAAGGTATATCAATGTAAATTTTTTGTATTTGTATCTTTTGTTATTGATTGATTGAATACAAAGGTACTTAGACTATGTCCTGTCTCATATCTGTAGGGGTTTGCATTCGCTTACTAAGCAATGTCCAGCAGTGAAGTTGTTCTCAAAGCATTTGAAGGTTGAGGAACAGGTAGTGTTCTATTCTTATAATGATTTGTCTATTGAGGAGTGAACTTAATTCAAAGCGTACAGAGAATAGAGAACAAAAATACCATGTTGAGCTTTTTCGTTATGGAATCTTTGTTTTGGTTCATAGAGAACAATGGGATGTGATGACAAAAATACGAAAATCTCTAAGGCTAATTGCTCTGCAGATAAATATGTATTTGCACGTCAGTCTGATCCCACTATATATGTATAACGTGAAGAGTTGGTGCATACTCATGTAGTTCATTTCTTTCTTCTTCGACTTACAATTCATGTGAAGGTTTTTGGAAGTGATGATAAGATATATCAATATGTCATAGGCACTTGCAATGCTGAACAAACATATTTGCACGTCAGTATGATCCTGTAATATTTATAAAACATAAGAGTTGGTGCATACTCATGTAGTTCATTTCTTTCTTCTTTAATTCATGTGAAGCAATTGGGAAGTGATGATAAGATATATCAATATGTCATAGGCACTTGCAATGCTGAACAAACATATTTGCACGTCAGTATGATCCTGTAATATTTATAAAACATAAGAGTTGGTGCATACTCATGTAGTTCATTTCTTTTTTTTCTTAAATTCATGTGAAGGATCTGGGAAGTGATGATAAGATATATCACTATGTCATAGGCACATGCAATGCTGAATAAATATATTTGCACGTCAGTCTGATCCCATCATGTATCCTTCATTAAGCATTGTTGCATATACTCATGTTTTTCATCCCTCTCTTTCTATTTTTTCCGATGGTAAGAGTCTGGGACATGATGATAAATATATCAATATTTCATAGGCATTTTGCAATGCTGAACAAAATATTTGCACGTCAGTCTGATCCCAGCTCTTGTTTTTGTTTCCTTATTTGCATATAAGACTATAGTAAAAATCTCACATCCTAGCTTTTGTTTTGATTTGAACTTGGAATCAATGGCTTCTGCTTTGGTCTTTAAATGAAAGTCTCTTATAAAGAAGCAATGTTTTTCAAAATCATTGTTTGTGTATTGTGTTCACAACTCTGTTTTAGATTTCTCAGTCTCATTTGTTATATGATTCAAATTATTAACTCAAATTCATTGCGGTGCAGGTAACTTTGTTGAAGAAACGGGTTAATATTGGGAGCGGTACACCAAGTAGGTTAGTAAATCTTATCACTTGACTTGTATCAAATTTCATCGTCTCTCAACTTATATCTTCATATCCTTCTTCCCCTAGTTTCTGATTGTTTTCTTACTTTACTGTGCAGAATCAAAAAGCTAATCGATATAGAGGCATTAGGACTTACACGGTTAGATATGATTGTGCTCGATATGCACACAGACGTCAAGGGATTTTCCTTATTCACATTGCCGCAAGTCAGGTCTGGTTTCTTCCACTGACCCATTGGCCTTAATTAGCCACATACGTCAAGGAATTGTTTTCTGATTTTTGTTTTGGTTTGATATATGCAGAGATGAATTTTGGGATTTGTATAAAAACTGCTTCCATCAGAGAGTCTTAGAAGGAAGACTACGTGTCTGCATGTATGGTCCAAAGCCTGCTCCAAACCTAAAGAAGAAGAAAAAATAAGTGACTGTTCCTTAATTGTATCAAATTCCAAAGAATCATCAAATTAAATCTATACTTATCTGTTTTTTTACCTCTGAGATTTTTCAAAGAATTCTAACATAACACGGTTATGAGATTCTTAGATCGAGCTAACTAATGCAGCGAAAAGCAACCTTTGCAATGTTTCACATGCATAAAATTGTAATGGATTGAAACCGTATCATTACTACAAGTAAATTGTATTCCGAAGACAACCACTTTGCTCTGGTTTTGAAATACTTGATCTGTTGTACGATAGAGAGAGGGAGAGAGAGAGAATTCATCAATTAGCTTGTGAGAGAATTCATCAATTTAGCTTGTGAGAGAAATGCAATATTGTATTAGTGTTCGTTATGGGTTAAAAGTAGTGCACTAAGGCACACTGAAAGAAAAAAAACTCTCAAAGTCAAATGAATAATAAAAAGGAGTAATATTATCTATATATGTATACATCTCTGAGAAAGTGTGTTTGTGTGTTTTGGGATTGTGGGTTTGTCCAATAGATGGGTGGGGAAGAAGATCCCACAAATGCAGAAAATAGTGGAAACACCACCCAAAGAGCTTCTAGATGTTTGACTTTAGAACTTTCCATTAAACAAGAAACATTCAAACTAGTCTCCTTTTTTTTTAAGTTTTGTGAAAGATGAAGCATATATAATGATCCCATTATAACATACTTTCAAGATAATGTAGATTTCTCATGGCTTTGCTTTTTAGTATACAGTTCATAGCTCTATTTGATTAGTGTTGTTGCTTGTGAAGGCACCTATATTGTAGAGTAAAAATGTCAACTGAACGACTTAATGGGTATGTTATTCTCAATCCTATTTTTTTCATAATGATTGATAATTACATTAAATGTTAGTCAAATCGTGGTCGTGTATTGGTTTTGTTCCATATCTTATGTCTGTTGATATATTCAAAGAAATATAAGACTTCCTATAGCATTATTGATATAAATTTGAAATGGTTTCAGATCCTCTATATTACACCTCATATATTTGTAACTCATTAAGATTTTAATTATGTGTATTATGATCATTTTTAACCAGCCATAATAACAGATTAAAATTGTCGAAGTAGATGTTTTTGAGTGGTTCATTCATAGTTGTTTTTTTTTTTTTTTTAATTGTATAGTTTACATACATATCAGTTATCAGTATATATATCACTCATAAGTTTAAAAATGAGGTTAACTTTATCCTTTTTTCCATATGATTAGGTAGCCTACTGGCAAACAGTAACGAGGAAGTGTGTAATAATTGGATGTTCTTAAAATATTAAGCAGCGGGTCCATCTTAATATAGTTTTTTTTTTTTTTTTGGCAAAGGAGAAAAAACAATTCATCGATACTCATTAAGTCGATAATTAATGTCTATTTGTGTATTTTAAAGCACACGTATTGCTTAGGCATATTATATGTCACATTTTTGTTTTTTTGGATTAGCTATTTGTGGCTTCAAACTGCAAAAGCGTGGAGGGAAGTCATCCATGCAGGCTTAAGTGTGGTAAAGACTAGCTACTGATCATGGAAAGCCAATCTAAGCGCAAAAACATAGTATCATTTATGAGTCGAGCAATACCGACATTAGACATCGATTAAGGGAAACTACAAGAGTGCCTCTACCTACATCTTTGATCATTTACAACAATGTACATATGTTATATATGTAACCAAAATGAGATACTATCAAGAGCTCTAGCGATAAAGTTTATTTAAAGAATGATAAACTACTAAGATTTGACAAGGTGATGAAAAACTTTCTTCGTAAATTTTTATTTTACCACACAAAATTAAGAAAAAGAAAAAGAGAAAAGCAATTCGATTCTTCCTTAATGTTTCTGATGGAAAGAAAAGAATACGGAGTCATTTCTGATGATGGCAAAATCATTCGTATCGAAAGTGACAACTTTTTATTCCTATGACGTTAGCATTGAGTCATTTTTTTGTGTTTCTGATATTTCTAAATGCGAACGCATTACTTGCCAGTTTTTAATTCATGCGAATTAGATTAGATGATAATATTTGTTTCTGTACCCCAAATTTTGATGACGTCAAGGTTACATATGTGACTATGTATGCAAATGTTACACGTGTCATGTCCCCAAGTTACACGTTGGCTTAGTACTAGAAAGTCTAGAGATAATCTCTTGTTTCGTTTCACTTTTGAACTGGTCTTCGAGGTTCCATATTTTAAAACTTCTATAATTGAGGATTTATCCGAAATTATCAAATCAGATTGGTAAAAAAAAAAAAAAATTTAAAACATTAAAGTCTTTTACCTTTTCACTATCTCATAGCTCAAAAACTTTTTTACTTTGTCTCCTCTACCCAAAAGAAAAAAAAGTTTCAGTATCAATATAGTTAATGGATCATTCGACTTTAATATGACATACTGAAAAAAATAGAAATCAAAAGCCAGATTGGAAACTAGAGAATTACTCAATATTTGGAGATAAAAAACTTATTTATATCAGAAAATACTACTAGAGTAGAATTAAAAAGGTTGGATCATAATGACGTGAGGATGACACAATGCATCCCGTGTAGGTTCCAAACAATGCGGCGGTGTATGCTTTTTTTGAAGCCCCATTAGGAGGACCCACAAACCATTCAAAGCCGTCTTGATCCTCTCTCTAGTCTCTCTATAAATAGCCACACAGAATCACATACCCAAACACACACTCATCCAAATTCGTTTTATATACTTAGTTAGTACCGAGAAGAAAACACAAGAGGAGATTTTACTAAAGTATATGAGAGCTGCTGCTATAAACAGAGCAAATTCGCTTGGAGGTTTGTTTTCATTTAGGTTTACCAACATCAGATCAATGTCTTCTTCTTCCCAAGATTTCGTGTCAAGACCTGTTATCAAGAAAGTCTTCGCTAAGCTTCAGAAAGAAGGTGATGGAGCCGTCGTTAGACGCGGCATTTCCAGGTTCCTTATTCTCTCTTCTTCTTCAATGATTT
>NC_025688.1:27553133-27555067 GCF_000633955.1 Camelina sativa
ATGAGAGCTGCTGCTATAAACAGAGCAAATTCGCTTGGAGGTTTGTTTTCATTTAGGTTTACCAACATCAGATCAATGTCTTCTTCTTCCCAAGATTTCGTGTCAAGACCTGTCATCAAGAAAGTCTTCGCTAAGCTTCAGAAAGAAGGCGATGGAGCCGTCGTTAGACGCGGCATTTCCAGGTTCCTTATTAGTCTCTTCTTCAATGATTTTTCAAGTCTTGAGAAATTTTATGGGTTTTTATTTGTATTTTTTTTTTTTTTTATGAATTCAGGAGTGAGCAAAAGTTGTTGGATCCGTTCTTGATGCTAGATGAATTCTCCGGTATATTCTTGAAAATTGCCTTTGCAAGCCAACCATTTTATTTATTTATTTATCCATTAAAATAAGCAGTCATTTTTATTTCTTTATTATCCATCATAAAACAAGTATTTACTCTGTTTTTTCTTCTCTCTTTGGAGCAGTTTCGCCTCCAGCTGGATTCCCTGATCATCCTCACAGAGGTCAATATCACATTACATATATAGATGACATAGACACCATTTTTTTTATGTTTTATCTAATGTTCTCTAACATTTTGTGGAAATTATGATGAACAGGTTTTGAAACTGTTACATACGTACTAGAGGTATTTATATAAAACATTCTTGTGATTATGAATCTTTTCTAAAACTTTTTGAAATTATCTTACACGAATTAAAAATATTGGTTTAGGGAGGAATCACTCACCAAGACTTCAAAGGCCATAAGGGTACAATCTATGCTGGTGATGTTCAGGTATTTTACAAAATAAAAAATCAGATTCAACACTTTAATTATTCAATATTCAACGATTTTAAATACTTAAATAAGCTTCTTGACTTTTTGTTTTCACAGTGGATGACTGCAGGAAGAGGAATCATTCATTCTGAAATGCCTGAAGAAGAAATAAACAAAGGTTTACAACTTTGGATCAATCTTTCCTCCAATGAGAAAATGTAAATAAACCAACTCTCTCATATTCCACATATACATATTTGGAGTTTCTAAACCGGAAACTGATTCTTTCTTTCTTGACTTGGTTTCGACAGGATAGAACCAAACTACCAAGAACTGTCGCATTCAGACATACCAAGAGCTGAAGCAAACGGTGTTGAAGTCAAAGTCATAGCAGGAGAATCAATGGGAATCCAATCCCCTGTTTACACGAGAACACCTACTATGTTTCTTGATTTTACTCTCCAACCAGGAGCTCACATCCACCAGAACGTTCCTGAATCATGGAACGCGTTTGCTTACGTTCTAGAAAGCGGTGAAGGTGGCTGCGTTTTCGGGTCCGGGTCCTCTAACGCTTCTCCTGTTTCGGCACACAACGTTGTGGTTTTCGGACCAGGGAATGATGGTGTTAGCGCGTGGAACAAGTCATCTTCGAAGATATTGAGGTTTGTGTTGATAGCTGGAGAACCGATTGGTGAACCGGTGGTTCAATACGGTCCGTTCGTGATGAATACTCAAGCTGAGATTGATATGACCATTGAAGATTATCATTATGGTAAGAATGGTTTCGAGATGGCTAAGCACTGGAGGTCACAATAAGAGACCCTAATAATAATAAATCACTATTTTATTTTTTTCAACTTTATTTTATTTTATGTGTGTTTCTAATTTGGAAAATAATAAAATGAAAATATATAAACATGTATTTTTAATATCATTTGCTAAATTTGTGGGTGGGAACCCATTAAATCCGAGGCTGACTTTTTTTTTTCAGTTCCAACCTAGTAGTCATCATTACCAAGTTCTTCCACAATTAAGTCTAAAATTACAAACTGTTCATACTAATTATATATTGGTATATGAAGAAAGCATAAGACACTTTCAATGATTCTTACTTTCTTAGAATGTCTGAATGTGAATAAGACATAGACGAAACAATTGTTGATTACCAAACGCGT
>NC_025688.1:27555493-27571045 GCF_000633955.1 Camelina sativa
CGGGTCCTCTAACGCTTCTCCTGTTTCGGCACACAACGTTGTGGTTTTCGGACCAGGGAATGATGGTGTTAGCGCGTGGAACAAGTCATCTTCGAAGATATTGAGGTTTGTGTTGATAGCTGGAGAACCGATTGGTGAACCGGTGGTTCAATACGGTCCGTTCGTGATGAATACTCAAGCTGAGATTGATATGACCATTGAAGATTATCATTATGGTAAGAATGGTTTCGAGATGGCTAAGCATTGGAGGTCACAATAAGAGACCCTAATAATCACTATTTTATTTTGTTCTACTTTATTTTATTTTATGTGTGTTTCTAATTTGGACAATAATAAAATGAAAATCTATAAACATGTATTTTTAATATCCTTTGCTAAATTTGTGGGTGGGAACCCATTAAATCCGAGGCTGACTTTTTTTTCAGTTCCAACCTAGTAGTCATCATTAGCAAGTTCTTCCACAATTAAGTCTAAATTACAAACTGTTCATACTAATTATATATTGGTATATGAAGAAAGCATAAGACACTTTCAATGATTCTTACTTTCTTAGAATGTCTGAATGTGAATAAGACAGAGACGAAACAATTGTTGATTACCAAACGCGTATATTAACATGGTGAAGTGACATAAACATGATTGTTACTTTAAACTTATTTGTTACTACATAAGAAAAACTGTGACATTATCATTTTTTGTGATGCTGATTACAGAATATATAAACTTTTCTAAATAATTGATCTCAAATTGCTATTCAACTCTTCTATTTATAAAAATAATAGAATCAAGATCAAATTCAAGTTCAACATTATGATTAAACTATAAAAACTGATATAACACTCTGTAAAGACCAACTGGAAAATATAAAAATTGATATAACAACTCTGTAAGTTTACAAAAGTTACAAAGTAGGACGTAGAAATGAGAGTACATAATAACTTATACACTTCTTATCCAATTTCTTCTGTATCTGTAACAAAGAAACTCAAAAATCCTTTTTTTCTTTAACTTCATTCAAATTGAGAGCTATAAAATAATGTCTCTTTTGTCTTTTTCTATATAAGTTAAAGGGAGAACACGATTCAACCCGAAAACCAAACAAAGATGTTGTTACCTCGAACAGCAAGAGAAAGTCTTTGTTCCTTCGTTATCGTTCTTGACCAAGCTAACACGATTCGCTGATAGTTCCTCTTTGTAAGAATCAGAGTTCAGTTGCTTTCGACTCATGTTGCTATAGATCTCGCGAATAACCATCTCGAAAGCCGTCTTCACATTGGTTGAGTCCAACGCAGATGTCTCCATGAAAAACAAACCTTCTGACTCCGCAAGGCTTTTGCCTTCCTCAACGCTTACAGCTCTTATGCTCTCGAGATCACACTTGTTTCCAATTAGCATTTTTGCTACTGTTGTATCAGAATGAGCTGCAACAAAAAGATTCATCATAAACCCAAACTTATCACAACCTTTAAAGCTCAGTAGAGTATATATACAGATCCAATGTTCATCACAAATTCTACTAAACAATCATTACATCTCTGACCTAATTAGAAACCTTAATGAATTAGATAACTTTGACTTGGCTTTGAATCAAAGTCTAATGAAGTCATCATCTACATAAATCTTTCAGATCTAAACATTCTCATTAGAAGCATCAGTATCGCAATGATTCAATCCTACAAATTTCGCACCTAATCATCAAATTCCAAATCCGGTTCCTACTCCAATCGAAATCTAAATCTAAATCCAAATCGAAATCAACGCTCAGATCTCACTCACAGAATGAAGCAGCAAACTCAGGGATCTAAGAAAAGACATACTGTTGAGCTCATCGAGCCAGCGACCGACGTTTTCGAAAGTGGAGCTCCGAGTGATGTCATAGACGACGAGAGCACCGACGGCGCCACGGTAATAAGCAGAGGTAACAGCGCGGAAGCGTTCCTGACCGGCGGTATCCCAAATCTGAGCTTTGACCTCTTTGCCGTCGATGACCATGCTCTGAGTCTGGAACTCGACGCCGATGGTTGCTTTGGAATTGGGATTGAACTCGTTGCGGGCGTAGCGAGTGAGGAGATTGGATTTTCCGACGGCGGAATCACCGATGATAACAATCTTGAAGAGGTACTCTTCACCTCTCTCGTCGTCGTCGTCCGACATCTCTCTCTCTCTCTCGATCGTCTTCTTCTCTGTATTAACTAACGCCTTTGTGTTAGGAAGAGTGTGAGAGAGAAAGAGAAAGAGAAAGAGAGAGAGAGAGATTAATGGAAGCTTTTTTTTATTAGTAGGTTACTTGTTTCTCTGTGACACTCAATTTATATTTCCATCATTAGTAATATTTTTCTTGTTAAAAAAATAAAACAAAATCTGATTTTTTATTAATAAGTTTATCTAAAAATTGTTGAAGAAAAGAGATTTAATTTTCTATAAAAATGTTGTTTCAAAAGAAGAAGAAAAAAATTCTTCTGATTTCTCTAAAATAAATGGTAGCCACTGAATTTTCCACTGATATTAAAAAGGAAAAATATTGGGATTCCTAACTTTTTTTTTTTCTTTTTCTTCTTCTTCAAAATATGATATTTGGTTTAGTTAGGGTTTAATTTATACATTTGTTTGAGAAACCACACTATGATTATGTTATTTCGTTTATTAATAGAGGTCAGTTTACATATAAAAAATTAGGATTGAGTCGCTATATATATACACGCAAAGGCACATCTTTTTCGAATCTCAAATAAATGGGTTTTGCTCTAAGCTTAGATTAACCAATTTTAAAGAAGAAGATGAAGAAGAAAAAAATCGATTGATGGAATTTTAAGCTAACAATTAAGGTCAAGTCTTAATATGAGAGAGTGACAAAACCACCTTCATTAACTCCAATCCATCATCATCATCATTCTTTCTTTATACCTCCAAAATATTTGTTTTTGTTTTTTTTGCTATGTTTCTCTTTCTGTCTTTTGAACTGGTTCCTTTGTTTCCTTTTCTTCTATACTTTATTTGTAACTCATACTTGGAAACATATCATTCATGATCATCGCTTCTTGCATGCCCCACAAGTACATCTCTCCATTCCCTTTTCCAGTGACTGCACTTGAACAAATAACAATATATACGTACGTAAGTGTGTGAAATATGATACAAACTCCATCTATGTTTCATTTTCCATTTGTTTAGTTTGTTTTTTCTTAAAAAGTTCAAATCGATTCTTTTTTCCTAGCTATGCATACTTGAATAATTAAGAACATAACATGTGAGTGAGTTTATGGGACCTCTCAGAATCTAACCACAAACATGACGCAGATCAATGCATTGATTGAGTGAATGATATGTTTATAGTATAATATTATAATTAACCATCTATCTGTATGCTTCAGTAGAGCAATTATGCATAATTCTTATAGTACTTCTATATGTTATGAAAGTTAATTTAGAAGAGTATATTATTAATGTACTTCCATTATGAATAATAAAAATCAATGTTAATAGCAGAAAATAATTTAAGTGAACCTAATCAAACACTATTATTAGAAGAACAAAGAGATCATGACATTATTTTCCTAAACACTTGCTCACATGCATGAACACAAACCATTATCAAATGAATGTATTCTTACATGATCACCCATGATTTAGATCAACACCTAGAGTTACTTCAAAACTTATTAGTTGTCATGTAATTTTCGCAGTGGGAAGAAAGTACGTCCGAGTAAAGATTGATATTGATCCATGAATCACCTTGGGCTATAATGACCACTATATATTACCATAATTATGTATGTTTATAAAATTCTATAATATGGCTGTATGGTAACATTTTCTCAACGTATACAAAGGATTTATACCTTTTCTTCCATTTGAGAACATGTCACTTTGCACAACATAGATTGATGATATATAAGGACGCACCTCTACTTGGTGCTGAAGACCTTTGATATGTTCAACAGCCAAATCCAACATGTCTGCGTAGCTCGTTTGCTGCCAATATTTTCAACCCTTAATTATAAATTTATAAGACTACACCAAAACTAAATAAAAAACATTAATTAGTATCCCTTACTTTATCCATATTGGGCACCAGTTCTTGTAGTTTCTTCAGCTTCCCGCTTATTCTTGTTCTTCTCTCCTATATATACGTACACACACCCACAAACTAAATTTAACTCTTGTTTCTTTAATTTCTAAATAATTTATGGGTGTGCGATAAGAATTATCAAAATGACAGAATAAAACTAACCCTTTCAGCGATGCTGCGCGGGTGAGTCGCAAAGCCACGCTTGGCCCTAACCCTACAAGGCACCGAGTCCTCTGGGATGTTCATCAAGTTCTCCATTCTCGCCATTTCCAGAGATGTTTGCGGCATGCTAAACTAAAAAAATCAAAACCATATATATTGATATGAAATTAATGAAACCACTAAACGAATATGTTAACCAAACCAACATTTATCAATGGTTAAACTTTACAAAAAAATTGGTAGCAAAGGGCTAGTGAACAATATACATAAATCAATCATAAACCTCCCCAAGCTATTTCTCTTAGTGACGCTTTCTCTTATATGTATTACACAAAACCACTTAACTTTGGCTTCTACACACATGAACTTTAATTGGCTATGATCACATTCGATTTCATATGATATGACACACACTATTATATGATTTCGTAGCATGTTGTGAACCTAGTATATATCAATCATAACTCTCCCTAAGCTTAAGCAAACTTAATACACAATATACCACTAAACTTTAGGAATATTCATTCTTTTTCCCCCTTTACATAGAAGAATCCAAGAATTATTAACTCTTTTGTATAACAAAAAGTAACTAATCTAAAAAGTATTCATAAAACATAAATACATAGTAACCGCGCGCATAGAAAATACCTGAGTTTCTAAGGTAAAAAAGTCGGAGTTCTTGGACCTTTTCCCGGGTTGATCAATGGTGAAACTGATATGAGAAGACGAGTTATCCCAGTTGTTAGTATGATCATTTCCAAAATTCATACTACTCGATGCGACACCGTCTATAGCCGCCGCAGCCGCTTCAACTTCCGAGATTCGCGGTAGGGAATTATGTTCTTGATGACTACTACTCCCGCCGGAGAATCTTAGCTCCGACTTCAACCTCGACGGCCCTCTCTCTCCTCCTCCTCCTCCACCGCCGCCGTATCCTCCGTTCGGCCGTCCTAGAGAAAAACCTGTTCCCTCATCCATTAACAAATCTTGATCGAAAGAGAAAGAAAGAGATGTAATGTAATGTAGTAATGTAGGGTTATGTTATATATCTCAGTATTTTAATAACCAGCACGATTTTTCAAAATGTATAAGACAAAGAAGAGAATGGGTCGTCTTTAGAGAGTAGAGACTCGAGGACCCCTTCCTTTGTCTCTACTTATATTTTATTTATCGCCAATTTGGTAGAGAATAACAATTCATGAGAAGAATCTTTAGAAATATTCACTATTCGAATTCCTATTATTATTCTACAAAAATGACTAGTGTGTTGTATATGTAATGTGTGTATATAATAATGCAAGAGGGGTAAATTTTCTTGGGGCTCGCACATGGATTACAGGGGAAAGTAAACCAAATGGATACAATGAACCGACGATCAAATTGCCCAAAAATAATATAAACAATCACTTGGCAACCAACACTATAGTAATAACTCGATTATATATAATGACAAGTAGGCGTATCCAAAAAATCAACATAGTGACTATGATGAAGCCATGTCAGCAGGGTCGGCCCTCATGGCTGCTTTGTCAGAAGAAAAGAGCAAGTGGGATGGATATAATATTTTCAAGTGGAGTATACCTTTTATTTCTTTTTGCAACGATTCGTTTTTTTATAACATATACTTTTGGCAAGTGTATGTTTTATATTACACGCTATTTGCATTAAATTACATTATTAAAACATACAACTTGCCACTCTTGGAAATACGTATTTGATTATTCATGCATATAAAATGTGTATATATATATATATATTATGTGACTAATTATGATCAACAATGGTTAATTTCTCCAGTCAGAAAATGAAAGAGAAAGCTGTGTATAAAGATCTAGAGATAGATTATAACTGTTAACTGAAGCAAATATCTATTAGAAAGATATTTTGAAAACTAACATGTGTAATAGATTTTCAGTTACGTGGTTGAGATCATATTGTTCATTAATTAAAAGAAAAAACAAAAGTCGTATCCCTTTATATATGGATATGGAGAGAAACCAAACATTTTCCATTTATCGACACAAAATCAAGACTACCATGGTAGATATTACAGTAAGTCAAAGTTACGCGTTAGCTAAACCAATTTACTCGTTTATGATATATCATATAAAATAACATAGATTTTTTTATAAAAAAAAAGTATTTGTTTTGCAAACACAATTATGGATTTTATTTAATTAGTTAGGGTTAAAAATGAAATAATATAAACAAAATATATTCAATAGTGTAAAAAATTACTAATATGTAATAAAAAAGTTTAGCTCACTAAAGAAAAATTATTCATATGTTTATTGCAAGATGTAAATATAAGTCGGCTAGATTCAGTTCTTGTTTAAATTCAAATTAATTTAAGAAGCAGACCCTTTGGTGGGGTAAAAAAGAAAAGTTACCGTTGGGATCAGTGGGAAGATGCTGGTCGTAGAATCCAGCCGGAGAGCTTCTGTGTCGGAACAAAGAAGAAGAAGAAGCTCCGGAATCAAATCCGACGGAAGATGGTTCGCCTGAGATGTAATGGCCAACGACGTTGGGATTGTGCTGCTGCTGCCGCGGCGGAGGCAGAGGATGGTGGGTTTGAGGGCCAAGAGAGGAGAAATCACGGGTGGCTCCAGCGGCTGATTCATATTGGTTGATATCGGAGTCGACGCCGTCTGGAGCGGAGGACTTAGAGGACTTAGGAGGGTACATGAATTAGGAAACGAAAAAAACCCTACAAAAGTTAATCTAATGGTTAGGGAAAAAATCTTGAGAGGACGAGAGGGTTGAGGGAGAGAGAGAGAGAGAGAGAGAGAGAGAGAGAGAGAGAGAGATTATGAATAGTTGATTAATTAATATGATAAAGGAAGAGGGTTACTAATTATAGTTAGGATTGTTATAATTTAATTAATTAAAGCAATTAGGGTAACAAATTAGAGCGATGGCTTGTGGCCTTGTGCTTGACGAAGAGGGTCTTCGACTGCTCACGGTCCCCGTCAACGCACGTGCACCTCACGTGGCTGACAGATGGTGTGTTTGACGTTGTTTTAAATTTTATTTTAAATGTCGGTTTTTTTCTTCTTATAACTTAGTATCATTAATTATGGATCGAAGTGAAGATGTTGGTTGGGATATGTCATATCATATGTATATAATCGTTCTGGTTTTATGGTTTAATTACTGTACTAGTAGAATCTTAATGCCAAAAAAACAATTAAGTGGAGTTAAACATGATGTACAGTGGCGGACCCAGACAAAAAATTTAGAGGTCAATAATTTTTTCTAAGTAATATCATATCATTTTTATAAGCAATTAAAAAAAATACAGAAAAAGCTGTGATTTTGTAAAGAAAGTAACATATGTATAAGAAAAATGATATGTATTTAAGTTAAGATGAAAAGAAAAAAAACAATAATAGTGTAATATAAGGGAATTGAACCCAACTTTGGGGGTGTCATGAGCTAGAGAATTACCAACTTTGCTGTTGGAACTTTTTTAATTTACATACATAAAACCGTATTGGAAGATTTTAACCAGGTCAAGTGACCTACCCTTTTCTTTACTGGGTCCGCCATTGATGATGTATCCATGTATCCATAGATCGTTAATATGGCTCGGAGATGTATAGAGAGAATCAAATATCAAAATGGTGGTTTATAGAAATTTGGGTAAATACATACATGTACATAAAATCGAAGCCGCCTACATTATTTTTGGGGGGATGAAAGTAATATATGTAATGGTACACTTAATTATATATATCGTCATTCGTCAAGTGGGTCGTTAAGATTCCATTTTTGTATTAATAGGGGAAACAACTTGCTGTTTAACTTTGTACTTTATATTATGGTTTACAGATAGTCGGGAACTTATGATTTTATTTTTTATTTTTAAAAACTATGTTTCTCTGTTCATGATTTCGACCACCCCATATGATCCAAGAAGACAAAGGCAGACCATGACAAAAAAAACTTCAATTTTACATTTATAAGATTAGTTAATTTTATAATTAAAAAGTACACATGTACAGATGTACTTTTTATTAAACTATATATGGTGAACGCCCATGGATTAGGATAGAGTAGACCATTGTATTTGTTTTAAAAAAACAGTTGATTTGGATTCCATTTTTCTTATATTTTGACAAAGCCCTCAATGATGCCGCCTTCACAAATATTATAACGTACCAATATGACTACGATTGCTAGTGGTGATGAGTTCAAGCTGTTTGTCGTCAATCATCCAAATCTCTTAATCGAGTTATAGAAGCCTTCTTTATCTCACGTTAAGTAGCAAAAGAATTTGTGGTCGTTCCTGCTAAAGAGCCATACTGTTGCTTAATTTTGTTGTTTCATCCCTTTTTGATAAACCGTTTTATCAATTTCTAAGTGAGTTGACATAGTCGTCACAATATCGAATCTGCAAATAGCACCATTTGCATAGTATCCAAACTAATCATACATATATGATCGCCAATTTAATTTGTGTCTGGCTCTCAGATATTTTAATTAAACTACCTGGCTCTCAGATAGTTTTCCATACATAACACTATAACACAAGTGCAAGATGAGAAGAGGTAAAACCATAGAATACAAAGCTTACTTATATATCTTGGGTGGAAATGGTTGCACTAGAGATGAATGAGTTGAAAAAATATGAGTTGAATAAAATTGGTTGAATAGTATTCAACTCATTCATCCACTAAATAGGAGATGAAAGAGTTGAACAAATTTCCTTTAAAATTTGTTCATTTCTCCAGTTTTTTTGGTTGAATGAGTTGAATAAGTTTTCCAACTTATTTATCTCAAATGGTAAAAATTTGGTTGAATGATCATTCAACCTATTCAACCTATTAATTTAAGTCATCCATTTGCACCCCTTGTGTTTTCTTAAGCCGTATTAGTAGTATCAACGGAGATAACGAGGTTTCTCT
This sequence comes from Camelina sativa, assembly GCF_000633955.1. NCBI lineage: Eukaryota > Viridiplantae > Streptophyta > Magnoliopsida > Brassicales > Brassicaceae > Camelina > Camelina sativa. The sequence continues at coordinate 27,564,632 of NC_025688.1, forward strand.
TAGGAACGGATCGAGAACTCTGGTTTTGAATCATCATGCATGGAGTTAATCGTCGTGTGAAGTGAATCCACAGACACTACAAAAAAAGGTGTATTATATCAGTTAATTTTTTTTTTTTGACAACATCAGTTAAATTGTATAAAAAAAACTAAACAAAACTAATTTAAATTAACTGTTGATAATTGATACAAAATATCTTATTTAGCATCAGTTATGATAATCGATATTAATATTAATTTGTTTGACATCAATTCACCAAAATTGATGCAAATTTATATTAGTTTGTATCACTTTCAATATACAGTTACAAATATATATATTTCCATCACATATATAATTGATGTATTTACTAATTTTTACTAACATCACTTAAAAAATAAAAGAAATGATGCTAATAAAATTCATATAAATTATGCCAAAGTTAATAAAACGAATTTTACTTTAATAAAACAATTAAAATATTATTTAAATATTTAAATAATTACATTTACATCGATTTTTCAGTAAACGGTAGAATATAATCCAAGGAGATTTTTAGCAAACATAATTGTTATTTTCTAATTTCCTTAGTTAATCGAAATTTATGGCTAGAAAAAATCTTTTTGATCAATATATATCTAGCCGTTACAATATCTTCTAATACAATTTCAAATCTTTTGGTTACAAAGAAGAAGAGGCCTAATATCTAGCAGTTACAATATCTCCTAATTGATAAAACCCATGTACGAGAACCAGAAAAAAAAAAAAAACTTCTCCTCGTGATACTACTAATATCTAGCAGTTACATATCATGTGGTATTGTGGGGTTGTTTTGATTAAAACAACTTTTCACAAATGCTTTAGGTAGGAAAAACCGATATTGCATATCGCTTTTCTTCAAATGCTTGATGACGGTAAGCGTTGCAAGCAGAAGAGAGAAGTTCAAATCCGGTAGACTTGCCGTAGAGGCTGAATTCAAAGATTTGAGGCTCTTAATACTTTGCTCTTGACAAGAAATAGCTTTGGTTTTAATTTCTAATAGTACACTAGAGTTTAATTTGTATCTTTTGATACTTTATTTTTGTATAAAACTGATGCGTGAGAAAAAAAAAAATGCACAACAAGTGCATGAGAAGTGGTCCCACCCAGTGACGCCCCTAAATAATAAAACGACTTTTTTGCGTATAAGTCGATTAAGTTGGTTCATTGCCTCTAGAATGCCCTCCTTTTTTTTGCATATAACCATAGTTCGATTCTCTCCTATTACACCAGAACAATTTTTTTTTTAACATTTTAACTGTTTTTAAAACAAATTGACCCCCTGATTTTTTTCCCTGGGTCCGCCACTGGTCCCACCTCTTTGTTATAAGACTCGATCATTGGCTCATTTCCCCTAATATATTCCAATAACCGTAATTTTTTTTTGGCATATTCTGTGGGTCCACACATGTGTAGTATTGAGACTTTTACGTAAATTAGAAATTATTGATTTCGTTTTACTCAGACTAATGTTTAAAAAATAATCATCTTCTTTTTTTGTTCAAGAATACGATTTTAGATGTAAAACCAGATCACTAGAGAGACGAAGCGTGATGGAAGATGATTTGTTGATTCTTCGTTTGCATGGATCGGATCAGATCATCTGGGCCTCCAAAGTAAAACGTATGATCTCTTCTCCGGCAATTCGTCGAAGCGAGCGCGTGACGTTCAGCAAAAAAAAAAAAATCTCTCGGAGGAGAACCCAAAAACCTAGTTCGCATCCGATCTTCCTCGACGAAGCTTCGAGCCATCGTGAATTCGTCGCCATTCTGACTTTGATCCATCAGTCAATGTCGAGATTCAGTCAGTGCCAGTGCCACCTAACTCTGTTCCATCACCGCTATGTCATGAAGCCAGCACAAAGTCATCAAACCCCCTTGGAGTCTTTACAAAACCCCCCAACAGAAACAGAATTTGATTTCCAGTCCATCAAGAAATAACAGGCCCATTAAGAAAATGCGTCCTTTGGACCAGGTTAATTCTAATCCCTTCTTTTTTTTTTGTTTTTTTTTCAATTCAATTGTTCTTTTCACCTTTTCTAATATTTTTAATTAATAATGAAAATTTGTATACTAAGTTTATAAGACAATGCGAGAGAACTAACCCAACTTTGGATGTTTGCTATATATTAGCAAATTTCAAATGAACATACAGTACATGCTTTGTTTCTAAAAAGGAAATATATTATATATCTAAAGACTACTTTTTTGCGAAACTTGCAAATATTGACGTAATTATATTTTATTACTTTCAAAATTTTATATTTTCACTGTAATTTATCTGTTAATTACTGTATGTACGTTGACATAAACCATGTATACAATAAGTCAATAACTAAGAGATGTCATTGGTTATTTGATCCAATCATTTTCGACTTCATGAAAAACTAACTAATTATAAGTGATTCTGATTTCCAAGTATGAAACTCCAAATGTTGATGTATGCTCAGCGCATTTCTTACGTATACAGTTATTTAAAAAGTTTTTGCTGTTGTTTTTTTATTGGAAAAGTTTGCGATTAATGTATGAGTTTAGTAATGACTACCTAATACCCATATATGCTTATAAAACTAAGTTAATTTATTCCAAGGATATTTATATTATGTTTACGAAAACCGAAATTATCGATGTTGTGATGAGTTAAACTGACTTGTTTCATAAAATTTTGGTTTTGGTATTAGTGTTTAAGTGGTGATATTAATTCTAATTGGACAAATGCTCTACTCGTTACAACTAAATGCTGATGAGTCAACACGACGAGCTTGACGAATTTGATATAATTGCGACGAGGTTTCAACCCTATATATGGATCAGACTGATCATGACCTTTTAAAAATTGTGAATCCGTAAACGTCATACATAAGTTCAGATTTTTAATATTTGGATTTTGTTCTACCACAATATCCCCTACCAAACACCAATTTTTCTATTTAACTTCTTCCTTTTGCTTTTGATATATCTATTAATTATATAGCTCTTAAATCATTCACAAAACTAATTGTCATGTGCTTCACGTAAAATCTCTTGCTATCATAAGAAAAAGTACCCTGGAAATTAAAACATGTGAGAAAAAGGGTAAAAAGTGAAGAGAATAGCTCACACTAATTAAGATATCATCGAATTTACTTTCTTAATTAGTCATTTTAAAAAATCAAGACAGCTACAAGCACCAATAATATAAAGATCACATGTAAATGGGATTAAGGAAATGTTTTATCAATTAAGAAGAAAGCTTCTATAGCAGTGCACTAGAAAGTCTATAAAGATAATTAACTTTACTTTAGCCCTAGAAAGGAAAGACTCTAAGCTCTTTTTCACGCCCTTTCGGGCATAGCCACCATGAATTAGATATTGGTACTCTCTTATGCAATACTCAAATAAAAATTCCAACTGACTTTTTATTTTCTTATAATTTCTTTTTCAATTTCCTTATCTCTAGATTTCGCTTGCAGCAGTACTTTGGTACGAAAATTATGATCACTACGATATGTGGTTAATGTAGTCATTGTGGTATGAATAGTACTTTTGAAGTGTATTGTCATTATTATCATTACTCGATAATGATGATAATAGTTAAAAACTATAACTCACATTATTTTACTAAAGATTTAGAAGTTAGATCGTTAACAATTTTAGATACATAATGCTCAGGTCTGTCGCTTAAAGAAAAGAAGAAGGTGTACATAAATAAGTAAAAGAAAAGAAAAAAAAAATGATGAGAACGAGAAAGACATGGTACGAAGAGCATACAAGTCAGGAAATAAATGATCTTTTAAGTTCATGTTTTCGTTAGATCTCTGACAACTGTAAGATGTCGTATTTTGTTTATTAATTGGATATTAATAACTTAAACAAGCTCTGTTAATCTGTCATTTTCCTAATATTAATTTGTTATTCGTATTAGTTGACGGGTAAGTTCTTAAGTAAAACGGGACTCGTAAGCAGCAAAGAGTTATAATGATATATGGAATGTGAGTTATTTAGCTCTTTACTGCGACGTGGACATTACTATGTGAAAATGTGTTGCACGTAACATATTTATAACTAATGTCTTAAAAGTTTTAAAATTTTCAAATATTATAAAATTTAGGTTAATAGTTCTTTATGTTTAAAACGCAATGACAGAAAATAAAACTTTTAACATAAATTGTCAACACCATGTGATAAACCTCGTGGACCATTGTTTTTCAATACGTATTAATATTATTAATTAGTTTACAACAATATGATTACATCTTCTTTTTTTTGTTAAAGAGCAATATGATTAATCTCCTTTCTAAAAACAAATAGAACAAACGAATATGACTAAATCTTTAACAAAAAAATTGATTAAATCATCATATGTAACTAGTTAAACATATTAAAGATATCAACTTAAAATTCGTATTCATGTAAGTATGTAACACCAAATATTTGTAGGAAAGGTTAAAGCCTTTTTAGAGGTTATAGGTATAATAGTAGTGACCAGTATATATGTAACGTAACGTTTATTCGGGTTTTCGTTTCTCTCTTTGGATCCTCCCATACGGTTGCCCCTTTTAGTGGACAAATCTTTCATATCTTTTATTTTCTTTAGTTTTGTATCCTTTTTTTTGTTTCCTGGTTAGTGAAGGAATCATTTGTGGACAATTTTGACAGCCTAACCACAACCATTGGTTAATCTTATAAACCAAAAACTGAAATTTGGTTAATATTTATCAGTGTTCAAGAAAGCGCTAGGCGGTATCTGGGCGGTGACCCAACGCCTAGCGCCTAGAACGCTTAGTCGGGGCCTAAACGGTTTTTAGACGGTTTAAGCGTTTACAACATAAAACATTATATATATATAATTATATTAAAATATATGTTATAAAAATAAAAAAATTTATAAATTATAAACAACAGTAAGAAAAATACATTTATTTAAGTTATATTAACAACATATAAATATTTATAATTACATATATAGATATAAAACATAATAATTTAATTATATGTAATTTAAAAATCAAAAATAAATATTAAAATAAAATGTATGTAATTTTAGGCGGGTTAGACGGTCATCTAGGCGTCTGCTGAGCGCCTAGCGCCTAGACGGCGCCTAGGCGGCCGCCTAGACCGCTTTCTTGAACACTGGTATTTATGAAAAGAAAGGTTAAACTCAAAAACATCGTCGGTTAACTGATCCTAATTTATAATTGATCAACTAATACTTTTTATTTTAAAGAATATTCATCGAGTCGATACCTATAAGAGCATCTTTACGAGGAGCAAATTCCAAGATAGAGCAGCTTCATAAAGTATGGCCACCTTCTATATGATTCATACAATCAATAAATTATTATATAGAATAATAACAAAAATAAAGAGTTGTTAAATATACTGTACTCGCAAATCGCAAGAATAAAAAATTAAACAAACAGAGACCTAAAGATGAGACATATGAGGGAGGCTAAGTTAGTTGTTGGAGGCTGCTATCAAGAATACGCCGCCGTGGGGTCCCTTAGAGCCAACTGTTAAAATCGACATAAGTAAAATGAGTGACTTGTTTTAGGATGTATAGACTTACCATTCGAAAGACCGAGCTAATTATATAACATCTACCTTCTTAGTGGGAAACTTCCATTAAACTGTCTATGAAAAGAAAGAAAAAGACTCTTGGGTGAACTAACATCATGTTTCATGTTATTCAATTTTGGTAATGACATATACTTGATACAGTTTTGTCACTACTATGCCTCTCTGATAAATTTGTAGCATTTAGGGTTAAACTGATTTTTTGGTATTTAAAACCTGGAAATTAAAAACTGATAATTGATGGCTGCTAATTGGATTTAGATATTGGCAAAAAAGTCAAGTCAGCTTACGGAAGTAACCGGTTGAACCGGTGCACGAAGGCCTTGACCGAAAACGTGGCCATGTGATGTTATAATTAAGCAATGTATGTGGAAGTGCCTATCAAAGTATGTTTGAGCACAATAATTCCAACATTTTGTTTTTTGTTGATTGTCGACTCATATTTGTTGATACCTTTGAATTGTTTTTTTTTTTTTTGTTATTTAAAAAATTGCTGTGGATTATTTAAAGGGTTGGAATTTCAGAAAATTTTGGTCTTTCTTTTACAAGAAATGAAATGAAATATAAAACGTATTTTTGCGTGGTTCACTCAATATCTGAATTTCTAGGATTTTTTTCTTCCTCTCTCTCAAGTTTGGGACTAATTTTCTCTTTAGTGGCACATGACTCCTCTCTTTAAATGTTAAGTTTTTACCTCTTAAAACAAAAGTTAACTCTCATATGATTTTTTGGCCGTATCCTAAACAAAGTATGGTTAACTACTTTTAGAGGAATTCTATTCTATGTGAGTGGTAGCGTATAGTAGAAATATGTTTTGGAAAATCTGGTGGTGGTGGGGGGG
>NC_025688.1:27571515-27576866 GCF_000633955.1 Camelina sativa
TTTAATGTACAAAATAACACCGAAATTACAAAATTTAACCCAAAAATAGTATTATTACTAACAAAATTTAATAACTAAACTTGTGTAACTAATATCAATATAATATATAAACATATATCTCGATATAATGTGTGACTATGGAAAACCAATACTTTGCTCTTACAATTATATATATATTGTTGATAGTTAATCGGTCCGTACATCTACATATGTAAACATCGGTCAAGTTTAAATTTTGTGATGATGTTGATTTAATTATTCAAGGTTAGAAAGTGTCGGTGAAAATTATCTAACTTAAGATATACTTTTCTTGTTTTTGTCAAAGCTTTTAAGATGTATACTTGTTATCTTTGTTGCTCAATTTGATAATTTAATCGTATGAGTTGAGTTTTACAACTAGTCAATATAGCATGTTAGTTGAATAGCTATTGTTAAGTACGTAAGTAAGAATTGAATTTAGTTATCTAATCTAGCAAGTGGCATATGTATGCGAAGATTAATCAATTATGCGCTGGACATTATTATTACGTGTATCCACGCATGTAGTTTTGGGTACAATTAGCGTTGAAGTAAAAATACGGAGTTTGCGATGTGTTTTTTGATCAGTATGTAAAGAAAAGAAAAAAAAACAATCGCTCTTACTAAATAACAATGTTACAATGACATAATTAATTTTAAATTACTTACAACTAGCAGCTAGAATACTGTCAAGTGTCAGCCGATGATGAAGACACGAGGCAATTTGAAATTTGATTTTATAGGTATAATTTGACAGTTTCCAAGATCTTTATTTTTAATACTAATTTATAATTTTGATTAGTTCAATAATAATAATAATAAAAAGAAAAATACATAAACGCTTCAGAATTCGCACGGAAGTGTCTATGCTATTATGTGAAAAGAGTACCTAATACATATACGTCCATGTATGAATTTATGTCAGTGTGGTTTTCAACAAAAGACATCTACGATATTTGAAATCTCTCAAGACGGTTTTATTATGGTCTTATACATAATTTTTTTGTTACGAATATTAAATTTTGGTTCCGTCTCATTTTGCTTATATATACTTCAACTACGTGAAATTGAAAACGTTAATTGATAGGATACAGACGTCTCGCAAAATGTCTTCTAACAGGATATAAGTTATAATTTTGTATGCAAAATGAAGAACTTATCTTGTAGTGCCGTTTTTCTATAATGATAACTATTGTATAGAGACTTCAGACTTATATTAGTCATTATAAATAAGAGACTAAAGCTAATCATTGCCTTTGAAAAGTATTACAAGACAGTATTGTTTGACATATTAAAAATAATTGTTTTTAACTTTTTAAAATAAACCCTCATTTACGACAGGAGAATATTAGCTTACATATGGTGTGGTGTTATTTAAAATAAATATTTTAATAAAGAACAATTCTTTTGTCGTGAAGGGTTTCGATTGTAGCTTTCGTTCTCGAAGTCAGATTATCATATCATTTTCTGATTGTAATGGGGTTCGATTTGGTGACAATTTCTCGATTTTTTGTCTTAGTTAATGTTTTATTATATCAATATAAATATCGTTAAAATTAACACACACATATACATATAGATTAGTCCATGCGTGAGCAGAGCAGCGTGACGACCATCCCGAATAAATGATGATCCTAGAAGAAAATGGCTTTAAACCTATGAGTATAATTTATCGATCACCATAGTAATTTCTTGCCTGCACATGATCCCGATACTTGTGTCAGATCTCTGTAATGTGTCTATAGTTTCTGACAATATATAAGAATAAAATGTTTTTTTTTATATAATTACATTTACATTTAATTTTGAGAGATCACTCCAAAACAAAAACAATTAAAATGCTAAGCATTAAAGTAATTATTTATTTGCCGTACTATTGTATCAAGTATAAACTTTAGCGGTGCTAACTTTCCATCTAATTGCCAAAGTAATCCTATTGGGTTTAAAATCTTTCAAATTTCAAATTTAATATTTTAAATCATAATGTTGATATAGTCTTTTCTACTACATGCGTGTAAAATCAGGTTTTGAAACGGTAACATTGGGCTGAATCAAATCTTGATGTACTTTATATATATTTTGCAAATCATAAGCACGTGTCAATAGTTATAATCATAAACCAATGTAAACTTTAAATTGTGTCAAATATATTTAAACGTTCAAACAGTATAATAAACGATTCAATCTACATGGTAACTACCTGCCAAAGTTCCCTCACAATTAATCGTTTGTGGTATTGCACGCATGAATACCACCGAAACTATTAACTGCTAGTATTGCAACTTGTGTTTTCAAACACATCTACATATATAAATCAAGAAATAAAATGGCATACACAAAATAGGGTTGTTACAAACGAATTCTAGATAAACAACCAAAACCAAATGTACTTTTATTTCAATATACTTCCCTTCAAAGTTCTTTCGTGGCACGCCATTGACTAACGACTAGGGAATCCTATAACATTTTTAAGTGTTAGTTAGTTGGTCCTAATTACGATAGGGTAGTAGATATTGCTAAAAGCTATAGAGCAACTAATTCTCTGTAAATTTTACGAAATACACACACATATGTTGGGTTTAAAAAAAGTTATACATTTATATTCATCTTTCCATGAGTAATCCAACACTTGAGAGTTTGGCCCTAGCTATAGAGTAACTTATTGATAAATAATCTTTTAAAAGTACATACTTATTCATTAATCATTAATAATATTATCATGGTATCAAATTTCCAACATCAAGTTTTCTCTGATGTGACGCTAAACTTACCAACGACGACTATGGTACTTATGAAACTTTTTACTATGTATTACTTATAAAGTTCTTTTTCTTATATACTAATTTACATGAACATTAATTGACTGATACATGTGACCAATCGAAGTGTAGAGGATTTATCACCTTTATCGTGGAAAAAAAATTATTTTTGTCTAGATTAAATTTGAGGAATCCTTGGTGTATCTGTATCACATCTTTTTGTGTGGAAAAAGGTTTATCCGCCCATGTGCTTTCTTGCTAATTCATTTCAAACTCTAACCACCCTTTACCTTTAATAATTGATAGTTAAAGTTTTAGAATTACTATCAAAATTATGAAGATAGAAAAAAACGTAGTAATAAGCTAAGCACATACTGTAACACACTGATATATAGACCGGAAAGTTATAAATTGAAAGAAAAACTATAAGAAGTCCCACCACAAACGTATGTATCATATATAAAAGCATTATACGTATATATATAAGCTCAAATTAATTGACCAGTCTAGCTATAACCATTTTTGTTTAATATCTCCCAGCATTTACATGCTTTTTGTTAGGAGAAATTTATAATAATGTGGGTAGCCTAAGTACAATTTTTCTGCACCTTCTTTGGGAAAACGTATAAATAATTATACTTTTTGACGACATAAATAATTATTTCTTTGCACGTTAAAAAAATTTCAACCTACATTTATGCTTGCAGTTTGAAATTATTTCCTTTAATGTTCATATCTTCACTTCTGTCTTTCCTTGTCTTTTACATATAACCATTTGTGTGTTACAGCAGAGAGTTTCCAAATCTGGAAAACAAGAATAACTTGACTTTGTTTCGAATTATGAATTGCAATTAAGTTTTGATAAGGTCATGACATTGATTTCTCATGTGCCATAATACCATGAACCTAGTCATATAATTTGATGTATCATAAAAATACGAGTACAAAGGTTTAAATTACTCTGTTCATGTTATTACAACCACGATAAAGCCTGCAATCCCACTAACAGTAAGTTTCACTCAACATGCTATATTTTCTTTTGTCACGATTACATTACTCGTAATTGAGATTGCACATGCACTCTATACTTAATATGTCCTTCTGTGCATACAATGAAAAAGTATACGATCAACAAGGAGTAACCGAAGATTTTTTTTTTGAAAGGTCAATTATATGACACGACTCAAATTCTAAACGGAACTAAATTTTAGGTTATGTTATACACTTATACTATTAAAAACTACAGTAGATAAGTGTGAAGCGAGTCGACGCGGTATTATACACCGAGTCACAAGACGCTACCTCGCATATATTAAAATCCATTTTTATGTCACAAATCAAAGTCGTTGGTGTTAAATTTGATCTGGTTTAGTTTAATTGAAACTTTGTATTATATAACTCGGTTTCATCTTAAAATACAGCTGTCTTCCCATTGATCGCGTAGGTTTCTTATGTCGTCAGACATTTTAAGACATTTGACTTTACTCATAATCCTTTTCTGTACATTTTTTTTTGCTTGTTAAGGTTTTAATTACCTTTCTATATATGATGTGTGGTTTTTCAAAAGCATTAAGTGTTTTTTGTACTATATATTTGTAGTTTCTAAATTTATGACTTATGAACAATTAGGAACGTTCTGGCACCACATTGTTATATGCATGATCGGAAAATTTGTGGTCCTCTTCCCCCAAAACTTCGAGCACCCATGACACAAGTTTATTAACATCTTTTTGCGTGTAATCATTTACTATGAATTATTTTATAGCTTTCTTTTGACTGTATACGTATACGAGTGTGTAAGAAACACGATTTTAACAATTATGGAATGTCGGTAAATATAAAAAAGAAATTATATCACCGAAAATGATTGTGGTAGATGTCATTGTGATTAACATAGCTTAACTAGCATCCAATAGTATAGCATCTATTTTTTTAAAATGGTCTGATTGACATATCTATGTATAATTATATCAATTAGAATTAGTTTGGCTTTATTTCAATCCGGTGGTTGGAGATTAGTTTTCTCAGACAATGGAAATTTCCTGATCTATTTAGCTTGTTTATTATAAAACTAACAAAACCAATAATTGCCAGCTAATAACGAAATTAAAATAACAAAACCTAGAAGAAAGAAAAAAATAACGAAGATATTGAATTGGTCCCTTATGAACAAAGCCCACCTCCAACGACTACTTTTTTCACTATAAAAACAACTCATTTCCATGCAGAAACACAATCAATCACTTCTTCTTCATCTTCCTCAAAAACAAAGACATTTTTTCTTCTTAAATAATATTGGAGAAAACAAAGATAGTCTTAACCAAGACTGAAAATTATCAGGTGAAGAATGGCGACTCCTGCATGGAGTCATGCCAAGGCTCAATGGGTAGTCGCCATGTTGGCGTTACTCGTTGGCTCGGCTATGGCTACCGAACCTTACTACTATAGCTCTCCTCCGCCACCTTACGAGTACAAATCTCCACCGCCTCCGGTTAAATCTCCGCCACCTCCTTATGAATACAAATCTCCTCCCCCACCGGTCAAATCTCCTCCTCCTCCTTATTACTATCATTC
>NC_025688.1:27577040-27578718 GCF_000633955.1 Camelina sativa
CCCATACTACTATCACTCTCCTCCCCCTCCAGTGAAATCTCCCCCTCCTCCATACTATTATCACTCACCACCCCCTCCAGTTAAGTCTCCGCCACCACCGTACTACTATCATTCACCACCCCCTCCGGTTAAGTCTCCACCACCACCATATTACTATCATTCACCACCCCCTCCGGTTAAATCTCCTCCTCCTCCATACTACTACAACTACCCACCCCCTCCAGTTAAATCTCTCCCTCCTCCATACTACTACAACTCCCCACCCCCTCCGGTTAAATCCCCCCCTCCTCCATATGTATACTCATCACCACCACCACCGCCAAAGTCATACACACCACCGTACTACTACTCATCACCACCTCCTCCGGTGTCATACCCTCATCCTCACCCACACCCACATCCACTTGTCTTCAAAGTTGTTGGTAAAGTGTATTGTTACAGATGTTATGACTGGACTCACCCCAAAAAGTCTCATGATAAGAAGCATCTCCAAGGTATTTCCATGTGTTCAATAATGAATTTTAATCTTAGCAAATTCCTTACTTGACTAGATAAGATATGTTATATTTGATGATTAATTCTAGGATAAACTATATGCTTGTAGCATTGTATTGTAAAGTGGTGGTTGCATGTAGTATAGATTATTTCATTAGTGGAGAAAAGAAAACGATATTAAGTCAAGAAAAAGACAAGAATCTGTTATTGACTTAAACAATCCAAAGAGATCGAACAAGCAAAATCGATTTTGTGGATACCAACTATAAGGACAGGAAATAATATTTTAGATTTTAACATAATTTGTTTTTGTCATTTTAGGTGCTGTTGTGGAAGTGACTTGTAAGGCCGGTGACAAGACGGTTAAGGCATACGGAAAGACCAAGAACAATGGTAAATACGCAATCACCGTTAAGGGATACAACTACCGTAAATACGGAGGTGATGTGTGCACGGCCAAGCTTCACGCACCGCCTAAGGGCTCACCATGTAACATTCCCACAGATTACCATTGGGGTAACAAGGGTGCTAAACTTCACGTGAAATCGAAGACAAAGGACGAGGTTGTTCTTTATGCTAAGTCCTTTGCTTATGCACCAAAGAAACCTTACGGAGAATGTCACAAACCGGCACCTTACCATCCTCCTTACTACTACAAGTCCCCACCACCACCAACCTATGTCTACAAATCTCCACCACCGCCAACTCCTACTTACATTTACAAGTCACCGCCACCTCCAACCCCAACATATGTCTACAAGTCTCCTCCACCACCAACCCCGATCTATGTCTACAAGTCTCCGCCTCCTCCAACCCCAACATATGTCTATAAGTCTCCGCCTCCTCCAACCCCAACATATGTCTACAAGTCTCCTCCACCACCAACTCCGACCTATGTCTACAAGTCTCCGCCTCCTCCAATCCCAACATATGTCTACAAGTCTCCTCCACCACCGACTCCGACCTATGTCTACAAGTCCCCGCCTCCTCCAACCCATACTTATGTCTACAAGTCTCCTCCACCACCAACTCCGACCTATGTCTACAAATCACCACCACCGCCAACCCCTACTTACGTCTACAAGTCCCCGCCTCCTCCAACCCCGACATATGTCTATAAGTCTCCTCCACCACCAACTCCGACTTATGTCTACAAGTCACCACCACCGCCGACTCCAACATA
>NC_025688.1:27579493-27582635 GCF_000633955.1 Camelina sativa
CCCATACTACTATCACTCTCCTCCCCCTCCAGTGAAATCTCCCCCTCCTCCATACTATTATCACTCACCACCCCCTCCGGTTAAGTCTCCACCACCACCATACTACTACCATTCACCACCCCCTCCGGTTAAATCTCCACCACCACCATACTACTATCATTCACCACCCCCTCCAGTCAAGTCTCCTCCTCCACCATACCATTACTCTTCACCACCACCTCCGGTTAAATCCCCACCACCACCATACGTCTACAGCTCTCCACCACCACCAGTAAAATCTCCTCCACCTCCGGTCTACATCTACGCTTCTCCCCCACCTCCCACACATTACTAGGCTCTTCAAATTCAACAAAATTTCCCCATTATTCAAGTAATTCCAACGCTCCTATAGTCTTTAACATACTCCAATATCATCCGTTTTAGTAAGTACTATCCCCTAAACAAAATATCTCAATTTCTTCTTGATAGGTTTTCTTTTAAAAAATGAAATAAAGGAAGGGTCAAAGTCAAAGAGGAGAAGAAGTGAACCAAATAAGGATCGTCGCGTGGAAATCAGAAAGGATGCATCTATAACAACGAACCACATCATCACTTCGTCTTCTTCAATGTCGCTCATCTTCCACTTGTGCATCATTATGATCTTTGCATCTTCATCAAGTCAAAATTGTTTACAAGACCCTTTTAGATCGTATCATACTCTTCTATGTTCACTTTTGTTGTTAAGTAAAAAAAAAGTGGGTTTTGGTAATTTAATTGTTGTGCATACATTTTCTATTTTGTTATTCTTGTAATGAGAGAGTTGTTAGCATATAAAACAAAGTTCAGTTTCTTCTTTCTTCTTTCTAATTTTATTTTCGAGTATTAGGTATACACACACACTCATAACATTCTCTATCTTAGAAAACATATATAGTTCCAACGACAAAGTTAAAAAGAAAAAGAAAGACATTCTTGTGAGGTTGGGCACGACATCGTTTCCATATGTTCTTTACATAGAAAGTGATCATTGCTTCAAAAGCTGGAAAGCGGATGTAACACATCTCTTTGACCTTATTGGCTTATTACTAAATTGTGTTATGTTTGTACGTCAGAGAATCACTTTCACTCAACTAATCACTTTCATCTCTTTTTACTTTGGGATGTTTGTTTGATTCCTTTAAAAAATAAATTAAAAAATATGGTGAATAAAAAAAACCAAATTGGACCCAACACTACATATACTAAAAATAAAATTTTCAACTTGTTGGGAAAAAATTCATATCAAACTTATTTTTAGCTTATAATACCTAATTTAAACGAAAAAATCGAACCAAAGTATATGGGAACCTAAAATTGGTTATTTATTGTCGGAGACTCGAAATAAGTGGAGTAGTTGTAAGGTGTTGGGCTGATGGGAATTTGAGGCCCGTTTGACTAAAACGTGTATTTAGTACTATTTCGACTTCTTATTTATTTTTGTCACCGTCAATTTTTTATTGATAAAAATTACTTTTTTTTTTTTNGAATAACTTATGACTGTTATGGACAACATTTGTTCTACTATGGTAATGAATGGTACATCAGCTTCTTACTCCACTAGATAAAATAAGAAGAGAAAGCATAATTGTGTCACACAAGAAAAGTTAGAATAAAGCAAACTGTAAAAATAAGAATGGAAAAACTAATAAAACGTGCAGAGACCAAAGTAACTCAAATTAAAAAATAATAGGAAGATGAAGAAGAAACAGCTGTGATTTTGTTTTTATGAACATACAATTTATACAAGGGTGAATGTCATGAAAACCCACTTTGGGTTGAGTTCTGTCACAAAAACCCACTTTCCACTCATGGTATACTTTCTCAAGTTTTTTGCTTATGTGTCCAATTTCCTTTTACATTTTTGCCCTTACTAACAACTTACCTCTCTTTCTCTCCTTTTTTTCTCTCTTTTTCTCTTCTTTTTGTTGTTAACACTTTAACAAAGTAAAATATATTTATTTGTTATCATAAAACAAATTTTCTATTTATTTATATAAAATATGTTATGATTATATATTTTCTACATTTTAAGATACATATTGCTATATTTTTTATGAATTTTTAGATTATACAGTATCCATCAGTCGTTGAACATTTGTTCAATTATAAGTGGATAATCAATTGCAGTATTGTTAATAGATAGTTACTTGTGTTTATTCATACAAAATATACATACATAAATTTGGTTAGATCTTTATCCATAGCATATTATCCATAACACAACATAGACCAAATAAGTACAAAACCCTTTAATTCTAAATTTTAAATCCTAGAACATAAACCCTTGAACCTAAAACCAAAACTATTCACTTTAAAAAAAAAAACAAAGTTTAGTGGATAGAAAAACTGTGGATAGGTCTCCATGGATTTACAAAGCATATCTAGACATTAAGCTGAAGAATAGCAGTTGAATGGTGGCTATGGATGTGATCATGTGGATATTTTTTTGTGGATACCAATGTAGACAGACCAAAGAATCATCATACAACATCCACACAATTAAATCCATAGACACCATGAGCTCCTTGCTTCATATTTTGTGTTGGTCCAGAAACATATACACTCATAAGTGGTTAATAAACAAAATAAAAATTAACAACATTGATTTATTTAGAACATTGAATATCAATCATGTGGATTAGTAGTTATGGATACTTATCTTATAATATCTTGCTCATTCTTTACATGAGCAGAATTTGGTGGATAGGCTTTGAGATTAATAATGACCATGTTTAATAATGACCATGTTTATTGTGTCCAAGAATTTGGTGGATAGGCTTTGAGATTAATAATGACCATGTTTATTGTGTAGTATGCTTCTAGTGGCTAATTTATCTTAAAATGTAGAAAATATATAATCATAACATATTTTATATAAATAAATAGAAAATTTGTTTTATGATAACAAATAAATATATTTTACTTTGTTAAAGTGTTAACAACAAAAAAGAAGAGAAAAAGAGAGAAAAGAAGGATAGAAAGAGAGATAAGTTGTTAGTAAGGGCAAAAATGTAAAAGGAAAGTGGACACATAAGCAAAAAACTTAGGAAAGTATACCATGAGTGGAAAATGGGTTTTTGTGACAATACTTTAGGAGAAAGTGGGTTTTCATGACATTTGCCCT
>NC_025688.1:27584529-27588699 GCF_000633955.1 Camelina sativa
TTTTTTTTTTTTTTTTCTGTGTGTCCGTTCCTCAATTCAATGGATTTTGATGTATTGGCTCTTACGATTGTGTGTGTGTGTGTGTGTGTAATTGGATTCATACGTTGATAAAAATGTGAGGTTATGCTGAAGATTGATTCATTTTGAATGGTGTTTGTTTGTTTCTTTTTCTTTGTCCTATACATTTTGTGGTGATATATATATATATATATATGTCTTTCTTTGGAATGTTGACAGCTAAAAAAGAGGTGCTTATACTAGTTTTACAACGGACTGACTCCATAGAAGGCGTTTAAAAAACATTTGTTTAAGATACAGTTGTTCTTGGAACATATACGAAGATGAAGAAAGTCTTCGGCCAAACTGTCAGAGACCTGTAAGCATTATGAAATGAGTTTTCTCAATGTCAATCCGTGTGTGTTTTATTTACTTTTCCAAGAACGATCCTTAATTTTATGTTCCGTTTACTTTTTCAGTAAGAGAGAGGTTAACAAGAAAGTGCTCAAAGTCCCTGGAGTGGAACAGAAGGTATAGGATGCTCTTTGCTTCTTCTTCTGTTTTTTTTTTTTTGTTTTTTTTTTGTTTTCATTAAAATTCTGCTGAAGCCGGGATTTAGTTACTGGTTTTGATTCTTCTTGGTTGCACTCATCGTCTTTGCTGAATAATTTAAAGCTAGATGTCCAACATATTTTTCCTGTCTTGCCTCTGCTTTCTCCTTTTCAGGTCCTAGATGCTACTAGCAATGAGCCATGGGGTCCACATGGATCACTTCTTGCTGATCTTGCTCAAGCTTCCAGAAATTAGTAACTACGACCACCTTCCAACTGCTTATATTTTGCTGTGAATTTTACGTTGCACAGGAATTATATAAATGTCACTTCTATTTGCAGTCATGAATACCAGCTGATCATGGGGGTCATATGGAAACGCCTTAGTGACACTGGAAAAAACTGGCGGCATGTCTATAAGGTAAACATTATTGTAATTGCCTTGCTCGCTTAATTTGTTTTCAATTTCTGTCGCAGTGACGAAAGTATTTCCTGTTGTTTACCTCTTCTCTTTCTCCTTCAGGCTTTGACAGTTTTGGAATACATGGTAGGCCATGGATCAGAACGTGTTATAGACGAGATTAGAGAACGTGCATATCAAATTTCGGTAATGACCACCTAGAGTAATTTATTTTGGAAGTATTCAACATCAAGAGAACCCTTTTGTGTTGTACCGCAGTAGTTGACTATCTTACTCATATATTTATGTCCATGTTCCTTGTGGCAGACATTGTCCGACTTTCAGTATATTGATTCCGGTGGTAGAGATCAAGGAAGCAATGTGAGGAAGAAATCACAGAGCCTGGTGGCTTTGGTGAATGACAAAGAAAGAATAGCCGAGGTCAGACAGAAGGCTGCTGCTAACAGAGATAAGTAAGTTTCGTTGTCATTGTATCTTTCTGGAACTGCTGGATAGTTTCCTTTCTGTGTGAGTCTCCTGGACACTCGTTTGATTTCATGTTGCTAGTGGCTTACAACTATTATCATACCTCTCAGTAGTCTATTAATTTGTAGTGGTGTCCCTTCAACAGTACAATATTAGCTTCTGATTTTTGAAAGTTTTTTATACTCAAGAGAAAAGAAAAAGACATCTCTTTTGGTTCATTCGAATTATGCTGCAAGCCTGCAACATATCAATCTGACATTATTTTACAACAGGTATCGCAGCTCAGCACCCGGTGGAATGTATAAGCCTTCAGGCGGATATGGGGACAAATATGATTATGGAAGCCGGGATGAAGAGCGAAGTAGTTATGGAAGAGAAAGAGAATATGGTTACAGAGATGATGATAGAAATAGTCGTGATGGAGATCGTTATTCCAGAGACTCTGAAGACCGGTATGGAAGAGATGGTAATAGGGATGATGATTACAGGGGTAGGAGCAGAAGTGTTGATAACTATGGGTCACGAGGTAGGAGTTCCGAAAGGGAGAGGGAAGATGATGGCCATTCTTCATCACGGTAATGTTTGAATTTAAGTTGAACTCGCCTAAGCTGATATAAAAAATGAAGGGGAACAACTTTGAAAATTAATCAAAATTTGGATGGAACATATTGATTTTGAATCGTAGATGTCTTTGATTAAGAAAAAAGCACGATGTAATTTTTAAATGAAACACTCCTTTTTGTCCTGTAGGGGCAGTGGTGCTCGAGCTGATGACAATTCTCAGGATGGGAGGTAATTTCCGATATGTTTTTGCTGAAGTTTAGTCCTTCTTTTATTGTATTTCAACTCATCTCACCTTCTTTCCGGATTATATGATAGAGGGCGGCTCGAGAGGAAGTTTTCTGAACAAAATATTGGCGCCCCACCCAGTTATGAAGAAGCTGTCAGTGAATCACGCAGCCCTGTATACAGTGAAAGGTGATAATTTTCTACTTTGTTAATTTAGAGCTACTTTGGTTTTTATTGGTGCTGATGAATCTTTCTATGCCAGGGATGGTGGGGAGACCCCACAAGTTACTGTTCCAGGAGCTGCTTCTCCTCCTCGTCCTCAAGTTACTGCTCCAGGGGCTGCTTCTCCTTCTACTGGACCCAGGACAGACAATAAACCTGTTACTTTTGTTAATGAATCACCTTCTCAGAAAGTTGAGACTTTTGATGAATTTGATCCACGTGGTGCGTTTTCAGGTACAGAGAAAGTTTTGCAACTCATTCGTTTCTATTTTGTTATATCTTGAGATATTTTCTTTGTTTTTCTTTGTCTTCCAAACTCCTCGGCTGCATAGAGATAAATGTTCATTGATAAATCAGAAAATCTTATTCAATAACTAATTTAGTAAATGTTTCAAGGCACTTAACTGGAGGGTGGATGATTGTATTGTAAATTTCTATCTTATCAAACTCTGCTTGTTCTAAGTGTGGGCGTTGTGTTTCTTTACTTTTCCAGCTGGCCCTCCAGCATATGTATCTACAGATGGTGTTACAGATCCTCCAACTGTTGCTTCTATGTCTGCCCCTCCTGCCTCGAACAGTGTTGAGATGGACTTGCTTGGCTCCCTTGCAGACGTATTTTCATCAAACGCATTGGCAATTGTACCAGCTGATTCTACCTCCGTTGAAACCAATGGACAAGCAAGCGATGGTCCAGCTCCCTCGTTTTCTACATCTCAGCCATCAACTCAGGTATATACACTGAGCTTGGACTCTGAAGATTATAATGGTTTCCTATGGTTATTGATGACTGGTGTTTGGATTGTGCAGTCATTTGATGACCCATTTGGTGACTCTCCTTTCAAAGCCTTCACTTCTACTGACGCCGACTCAACCCCACAGCAGAATTTTGGAGCTCCTGATACTGCTCATAACTTTGGCTTTGGAGACTCATTCTCGGCCGTTGCCAATCCTGATCCTGCTTCTCAGAATGTGCAACCTCCATCAAACTCACCAGGTTTTCCTCAAGAGCAGTTTGCTACATCTCAGAGTGATATTGATATTCTTGCTGGCATTCTCCCACCATCTGGACCTCCAGTTTCACTCCCTCAACAATCTGGTCCTTCAATACCAACATCTCAGTTTCCTCGCAGTGGAAACAACATGTACGAAGGCTTTCATTCTCAGCCAACAGTATCTACAGCTCCAAACCAGCCCGGACAAACTCCGTTTGGACAAGCTGTACAACCATATAACATGGTTCCTCATTCTCAAAATATGACTGGAGCCATGCCGTTTAACAGTGGAGGCTTCATGCACCAGCCGGGCTCACAAAATTCATTTACTGCCACTTCATCAAGCTCACAAACTCCTTACTCTACCCCAAGTGGACCAGCTGGTCAGTTCATGGCACACCAGGGTCATGGAATGCCGCCTTCCCATGGTCCTCAACGAACTCAATCTGGACCTGTTACTCTGCAAGGGAACAACAATGTCATGGGGGACATGTTTTCACAAGCTGGGCCAAATTCCTTGACGTCATCATCATCTCATCCAGATCTCACACCTTTAACAGGGGCAATTGAGATTGTTCCTCCGCCTCAGAAAAAGTTTGAACCAAAATCATCAGTTTGGGCAGACACATTGAGCAGGGGGCTTGTTAACTTTAACATATCTGGACGTAAGATAGATTTCGCCAAACCATTTTGGATCAAACCCAGTTTTCAGCATACTTTCTAACAATTTTTT
>NC_025688.1:27589067-27615390 GCF_000633955.1 Camelina sativa
ACTCTGCAAGGGAACAACAATGTCATGGGGGACATGTTTTCACAAGCTGGGCCAAATTCCTTGACGTCATCATCATCTCATCCAGATCTCACACCTTTAACAGGAGCAATTGAGATTGTTCCTCCGCCTCAGAAAAAGTTTGAACCAAAATCATCAGTTTGGGCAGACACATTGAGCAGGGGGCTTGTTAACTTTAACATATCTGGACGTAAGATAGATTTCGCCAAACCATTTTGGATCAAACCCAGTTTTCAGCATACTTTCTAACAATTTTTTCTTTTCTTTCTACTCATGCGCAGCTAAAACAAATCCATTGGCAGACATAGGAGTTGACTTCGAGGCGATCAACAGGAGAGATAAACGGCTGGAGAAACCAACAAACACACCAGCAACATCTACTATCAACATGGGTAAAGCCATGGGATCAGGCACTGGCTTAGGGCGTTCCGGTGCAACCGCAATGAGACCTCCGCCTAATCCAATGACTGGCTCCGGCATGCCCATGGGTGGAGGAATGGGTGTTGGTAGCTATGGAGGTATGAACCAAAACCAACCCATGGGTATGGGTATGGGGGTCGGAATGAATCAAAACCAACCTATGGGTATGGGAATGGGACCTGGCATGAACATGAACATGGGAGGATATGGCCAAGGCTATCCGATGCTACAACAAAACCCAGGGATGGTCCGTGGCCCAAACGTACCTGGCAACAACTACAATTCGATGATGGGTCAAGGCGGTTACAACAACCCTGAACAATCCTATGGTGGTGGATACCGGTAATATCAAGCCAAATCGAGAGTTTGTTGTGAAATTTGTAACGGTGAGAATGGCAA
Organism: Camelina sativa; assembly: GCF_000633955.1. Classification (NCBI taxonomy): domain Eukaryota; kingdom Viridiplantae; phylum Streptophyta; class Magnoliopsida; order Brassicales; family Brassicaceae; genus Camelina; species Camelina sativa. The sequence continues at coordinate 27,589,905 of NC_025688.1, forward strand.
ACCTTGCTCGGGTCTGCCCTTTTTGTTATATGCATATAATTTGATATATACACGTTTACTTCTTTTTCTTTACCTTGAAGATGTGTACAACAATTTTTCATTCACGGAACAAGTAAAATATTTCACCAAATGCAATAGAATCACCTATTTCTAGATTCTCAGCGTTCACAAATTTCTTCCAATTCAATCCATGGTTAATAATAATCCTTTGAGCAGCGCTTTTTTTTTTTTTCTTTTTGTTCTTTTCTACCCTAATTCCAACATTTTGAACAAAACCAGTGCTAATTATCAACTTGAGCATCTTTCTCATGATCTTATTCTTTTATGTGAAATGTATTATAGAGTTTGGGATTATCCATATAACGTTTGAATAATTTAAAAGTAGTATAGAAAGAGATGTATCCAGCTTGTTAGAGAGAATGGTAAACGCCAAGTATGCGTCATCGTTCTTTGAATCCAGCTCAAGCAATTTCTTTACAGCCAAAAATAAATGGAGAGAACATCAGCTCCAGTATCAGTTTAAGCTACAATGACAATGTCGGAATCACATTCTCTACGTGCGTCAATCGCAGCTTTAATACGCATCATTGATGATAAATCCAGCAAAACCGGCTTAGATATATACAAAAATAGAATTATTTTTAAATTTTAATGAAAATTCTACAATCTACCATTACTATTATAGTTATTTTTTTTAATTACAAATAGCTTTCTCAAATTTCTTGTTAGTATTTTTCACTTTTTTTGTCTATGTGTGTGATGTTCATAATAAGTTTTCGTTAATATGTTTTATTTCAAGTTACCTCATACATTTATCTTAATATTTTAATTTTTGAGCACTTGATTAATATTTTCTTCTTTTTTTGGAGATACCTTTGTTTAGCAAATTTTACCATTTTTCAATTTTGAAAATGATAAATAACATAGATCGCTCAAACTATTTTAGTTATTTATATTAATTAGAATTATAAATAATAATATGCACCAAATCCTTATGGTTTTAATCAGTAACATGAATTTATAATTTAACACCAACAAATATAGTCTCAAGTTTTAAATACATATATATATATTATTAATTATATTATATAATAATTGAAAATAATATACTCTGACTTTTAATTGATAACATGGATTTATAATTTAACACCAAGAATTGAATAGCCTCTTGATTTAAAAAAACCTTTAATTTTTTTGTTTGTTTAAAAAAAAAATCATACTATTCTTTATCCTAATAATTGTAACTCTTGAAAGTAATTTTTTGTTCCATTAATATGATAGCTTTTTCTAATAATCTCTATTCATATTTTACTTTGATATATTCTTTTTGGTTGTATTTTTTATTATTTCATCTTTGGTTTATATTTTAGTTTAAATTATTGTTTTTAATAATAAGAAAAATATTATAAAACTGAGTGAATTAATTGATGTATTAACTTTAGATTTTATGTTTTCTGAGATGTGTAATAAAATCAGACCGAACCAGATTGAATCTCATATATATAAAAAAGACTAAACCATGTCACGTGAGTTTTTTAGGGTTCACGTGATCATCTCCTATCTTCTTCATTCTTCAATATGTTTCTGTACATCGGCCGACTTCTCCAGAGAAAAAAGTTTAGCTCCTCTCTTCTTTTAAGCTCGCCGTGCATCATTGACTCGTAAGCATTTATTTGATTTAGTGGGTTTCTTATTCTTATCTATTTGTTAATTGCAGTTTGAGTATTCAAAATTGAGCTTTATAGATTCTTAGTCTTTGGATTGAATTAAGTGAATTCGGGTGAAAATTTCACATATTAGGCTGATTGAATTAAGTAATGCACATCCAAAAACTAAGAAAGATCAGTACTTGTTTCAATATCCTTCAGCTCCTAATTCTATGGAACATACAACTTCGTAGATGAATTTTTGCCGCAAGATTTGTACTTTCATTCCCTGTTTTGTTTCTATTGCTGTTTCTAGGTTTTTAGAGATTGAACAATCCTAATTAAGTTACGTCTTCTCTCTTGTTTAGTTGCGTAATTTTGCGTATCAGTAATCAGATACAGGGACTATCTGATTGCAATGGGTACAGAGACGGTTGTGCATGATCAGGCAAGATGGGCAATGGCAGCGATGGAAAGAAGGCTTGCTGTTGCAAAAGCTCAGCAACAACAGAAGAATGAGAAAGACAAGAAGGGATCTTCTGATGTACAAGTCCCTTCGAAACAACCACTTCAAGCTGATTCACTACCTACTCCCTCAAAGACATCAATTAAAAAAGGTTTGATTGTTCACTACAAACTCTTAATTTGGAGTTCAGTTACAAACTCATAAGAATGATTGTGATGGAACATTTGATTTTTTTGTAGATCTGAAGGAGGATGATTATGTTGCATATACAAGCTTGTCACATCCCGTCGATGAGAATTTGTTGGCAACCAATGTTAAGGTAAATTCAGATTCTTGATCAAACCACTGTCGTCTTCCTTACGATTTGAGATAAGGTTGCTTATAGTGATTTTTGTAATTCAGTTTTCTAGTGCAAAGGGAACTATAGTAGACAAGGTTTTGCATAACCTCCTTCGAAGTGGTGACTCTGCTCAAAAGTACTTGCAAGGTTCTAAAAGTGTGAAGCTGGACAACTATATTCTCCTTGATAATTTTGTACAGTCGCGTCCTTCAGCCTCTGGTTCTAAAAAGGCATCCCTGAAGGATTCAAAACGTTGTAAGAGCCGTATGTCTATGAAGCGACTCAAGAAGTCTGGTGCTTTGCATATGCCTAAAGATCTCCAAAAGTGAGTTTCTTTTTTGCTGTTACAGTGAGTTTCTTTTTTGCTGTTACAATGTTTACTGGTTCACTTGTGTTTGGAGTGCAGGTTTGATTTGTTTAAGCCAATGCATGGTATGTGGGAAAGTTACATGACACAACTCATCAAGGTGACCGGGTAAGCTACTTATCTGACTACCAAATACCAATTCAAACTATGTGCTTGTTATAAGAAATAAACTGAGGGGTGTAAGATTAAGCTTGGTCATCATTTTTGACAATCTACATTTTTCAGGAAGATTCAATTAGCCCCAACTCTTCTCTCAGCCGATCTTCATGGTGCTTTCATGTTTGGTAATCTTACATTCTTTCACAAATCTGTAATACTAGGATTGATCTTTCGGCTCTCATTTTCATAATATAGCTTCTTGTACGCTTAAACACGCCGTAAGCCTAGTCCATGAAGTGTCCAATAGAAATATTCATATCATACTTTGTTCCTCCTACTAATCCAGGAACCTGTATTACTTGTGACAGTTGCTGAGTGTAAGATAGCATCACTCATTGGTGTGCAAGGCATCATGGTGCGTGAGACATCCGAAACATTTGGAATAATCACAAGAGACGACAAATTTCCAGGTATCTTAAAGCTCTTTCACCATTTATTTGTCAAAATGTTTTTTATCTTCCCAAGCCTCAACACTTAACTTAGTTATTGTAATCAATCTGATACAGTTGTACCTAAGAAGCACTCTGTCTTCATCATCCAACTCGACTGCTGGAAAATTACTTTACTTGGGGACAAGTTTACTTCAAGAGACAATATTGTTCAACGTTGATGCTACAATGAAGCTCCTTGTTTTTCTCTCCTGCTCGTGTAGTAGAAAAAAACAACCATTGATGACTAGAGAAGCATCTAGTCTCACAAGATTTTGCTTTAGATCTTTCCTTTTGTACCCTCCTATTAATATATTTCTTAATCTTTAGATTTTTGTATGAATCCTCCTCTGTAAATATACTATTAGTCTATTATTGTTAATACCAATTTTTATTATAAATCTCAGAAATCCATCTGGGGCCACTAATAAAGACATGTAGAGTTGAAGATTCCAGTTCAGGAAACGAGATAAGTCTGTCTTCTTAACTTTAAGTAATAATACTTTCACATCACTATCTCACTCTTTCTCAGCGGCTCTGAAAGTATTGAAACCCCTAATTGCAGAAGAAGTCGAGACAAAAAAAAGGATGAATCCATTACAACAATACTTACCAAAGATCTGTCCTAAGCGTCTATTCTTCTTCTTTACTCCAATTTTATTCTTCTCTCTCTATTACATCCTCACCACTATCAGAACCATCACCATCTCTCCCCAAGATCCTCACCATCCTCCCCAGCTTCAAGTACCTTCCATTTCCCATTACTCCTCCCTTCCAAAAACTTCAGAAAACCGATCCCCACCACCATCAACATCATCAACATCATCATCATCATCATCATCTTACTTTCCACCCTGTCCCAAAAACTTCACCAACTACTTGCCCTGCCACGATCCATCAACAGCACGACAGTACAGCATTGAGAGACACTATCGGAGAGAGAGGCACTGTCCTCACTTAGCTCTAGAGAAGTTCAGGTGTTTGGTCCAAAAGCCCTCTGGCTACAAAACGCCTTTTCCATGGCCTGAAAGTAGAAACTATGCTTGGTTCAAGAACGTTCCATTCAAAAAGCTAGCTGAGTTTAAAAAGTCTCAAAACTGGGTTAGGCTTGAACGAGACCGCTTTGTTTTCCCCGGAGGAGGGACTTCCTTTCCCGGTGGTGTGAAGGACTATGTTGATGTGATTCTCAGTGTTTTGCCTTTGGCTTCTGGAAGCATCAGGACAGTTCTAGATATTGGATGTGGTGTGAGTTCAGTTACATGAATAGACACCAGAACTTAACTAATCTTGATATTATACTGCAGAATTAGTACTCTCTATTACTATGGATTCATCTTGTGTTTTGTTGTGCCCGAATGTCAGGTAGCGAGTTTTGGAGCCTTTCTGTTGAATTATAACATCTTGACAATGTCCATTGCACCGAGGGATATACACGAGGCTCAAGTTCAGTTCGCATTAGAACGTGGACTCCCTGCTATGCTCGGTGTTCTAAGCACTTATAAGCTGCCCTACCCGTCGAGGTCTTTCGACATGATCCATTGTTCTAGATGCCTTGTCAATTGGACTGCTTATGGTGCGTGTATATTAATATACACATGTTTATCTGATTTATTTCACTGTCTTTTGGATCCCTTGCTTGGTTTACTCTGCTTCTGATACTGAAAAAGAGAACATTTTATCCAGATGGGCTTTACTTGATGGAGGTGGATCGTGTCCTACGTCCTGATGGATATTGGGTGCTGTCTGGACCACCAGTAACATCAAAGGTTAAATCCAAGAACCAGAAGAGAGATTCCAAGGAGTTGCAGAACCAGATGGAGCAACTAAATGATGTTTTTAGAAGACTTTGTTGGGTGAAGATTGCTGAAAGTTACCCGGTTGTCATATGGAGAAAGCCTTCTAATCATTTGCAGTGTAGACAAAGGCTACAAGCTCTTAAGTTTCCTAAATTTTGCTCTTCTAACGATCCTGATGCTGCATGGTGACCTTACTTTCTCCAAATCTAATTTCCTCTGCATCTTCAGAAGCTGAAAGCTTGATTCAGTTGCATCTTTTGTGACAATAGGTACAAAGAGATGAAGCCTTGCATCACTCCTCTTCCAGATGTCAACGACACACACAAGACCGTTCTCAGAAACTGGCCAGCGAGACTAAACCAAGTGCCTCAACAAATTAAAACAGGGTGGATACAGGGAACAACTATTGCCAGTTTCAAAGCTGACACTAACCTGTGGCAAAGAAGAGTTTTGTACTATGACACCAAGTTAAAGTTTCTCAGCAATGGGAAATACAGAAACATCATGGATATGAACGCTGGATTAGGTGGTTTCGCTGCAGCCTTGAACAAATATCCATTGTGGGTTATGAATGTGGTTCCATTTGATCTTAAACCAAATACACTCGGTGTTGTGTACGATCGGGGTCTCATTGGAACTTACATGAACTGGTAAAACACTCAAAACGTTCATATATTATCTAACTGGACCTTCTTATACTTCTTTTCGATTTTTTCAGGTGTGAAGCTTTCTCTACATACCCTCGAACATATGATCTGATTCATGCCAATGGTGTGTTCAGTTTGTACGTAGACAAGTAAGATCCGTCGGTCACTTGAAAACTTTGATATACATAAAACATCTATAAACTATAAATTAATAAATTTGATAAGACAATAAGATAATATTTTTTTTGAAATTCCTATGTAAAATATAGTCCCAATAATACCATAAATTAATGATCATGTAAATTTATATGCTGATATAATAATGTATGCTTTAAAATTTTGATTTTTTTTCTAAAGGTCATATCTAGAAAACAATTGTTATGTTGTATTTTCAAACTATAATGATATAAAATACTTTATTAACATTTCATAAAAGTAGCAAAAAAAAATTTAAGTTTTTTTTCCTATATATACTTCATTTTCATTTTAACTGTTTTATAGGCTATTAAAATACGATAATTGATTTATTATTCATAATTTGAATTTATGTATGTCATGTATATAAGTGAATTTTTTTATTGTATTTGTAATTTCTTGTCAATAATATTTTCTAAATATTAAAAATTGAGTTTCAAAACCATAAAATGTATAACATGTCTAATCTTATTTAGCTAAAATTGTCTCAATTCATAATTTTAAAAAATTTAAAAATTATCTATAAACTAATAATAATGTAAATTAATAATATTAACTATAAACTAATAATAGATAAATTAATATTACTATAAGTTAATAAAATGTGATGATCATAACATTATTAATTCATAGAGGTTTTACTGTACACTTTAATCAAATGTATTATGATTCTTTTGTTGTTGTTTCTTATGATAGATGTGACATTGTTGATATACTATTGGAGATGCAAAGGATTCTTAGACCAGAAGGTGCGGTTATAATACAAGACCGTTTTGATCTTCTTATCAAAGTGAATGCTATAATCAATCAAATGAGATGGAATGAGACTATATATACAGACGAGAATAGTGGTTTTGATCATGGAGCTATACTAATTGTAGACAATTCGGTTAAATAAAAACACTTTTGGTATTATTATTACACTACTATCAAAATGTGAGATTTGTTAAGTTTGGTTTAAATTGTATAATTTTAAAAGTTAATGAACAATTAGATGTTTTTACATATTAATAGACCCAGAAAAAAATAAATAATAAACTCGTAATGATTTTAGATCTCATACTGTGTGCTGCGAGAGTAGACAAAAGATTTTTGATGCAGTCCGTCTCAATCCTGCAGACAGTGCTAGGAAAGAGGGTACCTTCATTAACAAGAGTCTGGTGACATTGGAAAAAGTCATCAGAAAGCTGATTGAACACCACTTGGGTAATTTTTTTTTAAATTTTATTTGGTTTCCATATGCTTTTGGTTCGATTTTTTTCGATGAAATTAGGGGTTAGGTATACAAACTGTAAATTAAGTTTGATATGAATTCATTTCAACAAGTTAGCTATTCATTTTGAGCATGTAATGTTGGGTCCGATTTGGTTTTGTATTTTTTTTTTTAAAAAGGAAGAAAATAAAAGAATAGGTGGAAATTAGTTGAATGAAAGTGACGTACAGCATAACACAATATAGTAATAATACCAATAAGATCGAAGAGATGTGTTAACTTCCGCTTTCCAGCTTTTGAAGCAATGACCACTTTCTTCTCTATACGAACATATTTCCTTAGATGGAGAATATGTTTTCTACGATAGAGAATGTGTTTTCTAAGTGTGTATACTTAATAATCGTAGTATGAAACTCCAAATGTTGATGTAAATATGTAATTATAATGTATGCTTAGCGCATTTCTTACGTATATACAGTTATTTTAAAAGTTTTTGTTGTTGTTTTTTTGTTGGAAAAGTTTGCGATTAATATATGTTGTGAGTTTAGTAATGACTTCCAAATTTTGTATAGTACCTAATTAATATCCATATATGGTAAAAAAAAAAGAGAGTTATAATAGTAAATTTACTAACTAGGTGAATTTGTTCCAAGGATATATATTATGTTTACCAAGACCGAAATCATCGATTTTGTGATGAGCTAAACTGACTTGTTCCATAAGATTGGTTTTTGGTAATATATTATAGTGTTTAAGTGGTATTCTAATTAGACAAATGCTCTACTCGTTACAACTAAATGCTAGCTGATGAGTGAAAACACGACGAACTTGACGGATTTGATCTAACTGCTACGAGGTTTCAACCCTATATATGGATGACAATGATCGTGACCATTTAAAAATTGTGAATCCGTGGAGGTCATACAAAACTTCAGGCTTTTAATATTTGGGTTTTGTTTTCTACCACAATATCCCCCTACCAAACACCAATTTCTCTATTTAACTTCTTCCTTTTGTTTTTGTTAAATCTATTTATAGCTCTTACATCGTTCACGTAAAATCTCTTGCTATCATAAAAAAAAAATGCCCGGTAAAACATGTGAGAAAAAAAGGGTTAATTAAAGAGTGAAGAGAATAGCTCACACAAATTATATCATCGAATTACTTTTTAAGTCATTTGGAAAAAACTAAATCTAATTGTAGAACAGTGGTTTTGATCATGGAACTATACTTAATTGTAGACAATTTAGTTAAATAAAAATTCATTATTACTATAAGATTTTGTGAGATTTGTTAATTTTGGTTTAAATTGTACAATTTAAAACGTTATGAGGAATATGTAGATGTTTTTATAAGTTAATGGACCCAGAGATAAATTAAATAATAAAGTCGTAACGACGTTATTGTGACGGTGGCGTTTAGTCGGCTGCTTTGTGAAGGAAGACTCAAAGGAGTGTTAACGGCGTCTGATCTACTCGTAAGCTTCTTCGTTCGTTCAGGAATTGTGAGTGTCTCTGTTTCTTGCTCCTTTTGATTTTGATTAGGCTCCTGGGTTTTAATCGGATCCAGATTCAAATTTTTGTTGGGAATTCGTTGTTTGAACCTAATTGCCTCTCTTCATTAGGTTGGGCGCTTACTGAATCTTAGGGTTCAAGGTTTCTGATTGATATTTGAGTAACCTTTTGAATTTGCTTATTTGGGATTCTTTGATCGACAGATGGAAACTCTGACGTTCAAGGGTTCAGTTCCAGAAGCTATATTTGAATCCAAAGGCCAGAAGAAGCTTTTTGTTGTTTACATCTCTGGTAAATTTCGAATTTTTTGCTTTGATTTAGTTTTGAGTTCGAATATGAGTTAGGATCATCAAAGAATCTGACTTCAAATAAAAAAAAAGTCTCAACATTGAAGAGATTCATTATCATATAGTGAGCTTAATTAATTCTCGAAATTTTGTATCTTTAATAGTAAAATTGATCTGTTTGTTAAATTCTAGGAGAGGATGAAGAGTCGGATAAGTTGAACAGATTGACTTGGACTGATGCATCGGTATGTTTCTTTTGTTTGTACTTTACGCATTCTCTTCCTCTATGATTTGTATTCTCAGTTTTGTTGAAATTGCAAACAAGGCTATTGTTCATTCATTAACATTGTCCTCCTATGTTTCCTAGTAAAGGTGGCAGAGTCCCTGTCCAAGTATTGTATTTTATTGCATATCCAAGCTGGAAGTGTTGACGCCACTAACTTCTCCGCAATTTGTATCCTTTCTTTTTATGAGACAAGTTCAAAAAGCTGTTTCTCTGGACTGTATACTAAAACGCTGTGTGTCAACGGACCATATGTAGAATCTGCCTTGTTGATTTTGCTATACCATCTGGAAGAAGTAATGATTTCTAGGAGTGTGACCCTCTGTCTGTGGTAGAGTACAAAATAGTTTAGGAAGAAGGGACCCTAATTCGTTTGGAATCTTGTGGTGAAATCAGCTCTCATCATTTTTCTCTGCTGTGCATAAATGTATCTCTCTAGATGATATATACATCTAGGACACTAGGGCTACACACTAAGCAATTTAGTTTATATTGATTTCATTGAGGCAACAGTTTGAAGAGAATAGGAATCCTTACGTCAATTTCTACTTTCTAGACCCATATTCTTCTGTTCCTTGTATAGCGGCTATTGGATTCAGTGGTACACAAGTTTGGAAAAATGGTAAGAGCGTATGTAAATTTCTAATTTACACATTACATAGTCAAGCAAACATGCTCATGTTGCGGTTTCGTCCTTTCTATTTTTCAGAAGGATTTATCGCTGGTGAAGCCCTTGCATCCAGTTTAGAGAAGGCATGGTTAGGACTTCATATCCAGGTACGTTATTGCTACTTCCTCTCACTTGTGGTATTGTGTGTTCTTCTCATATGATTGGTTCTTATGTTTGCTCACATTAGCCTTGCACATTTCTCATATTCAGGAAACAACTGCAAGTATCCTTTCAGCAGCAATGGCCTCACAGAACTCAGGGCAACCTGCCTCCAGTACTTCTAATGCTGTCTTGCCTTCTGAAGGTGGTCCTTTAGATGCAGCAGTTGCATGTCCATCAACGGCCTCTAGTGTTCAACCCTCAGAGACAAAGTCAACGGTGACATCTGCGTCAACAAAAGAAAACAAAGATAGCACAGCTGCAGTTAAGGTTGTCCCTGGAGCTTAAACCATTTCCACATTACTTTAGTTTGATGTTGTACTTACATGGTGCAGCCTTGTTTTAAAACAGGGGAAAGAATCTGCAGAACCCAGTAATTTGTGTGATACTACCAATAATCAGCCAGCATCTTCTCTTGATGGAACTAAGACTAATGACGAACATGGAGCGACAGAGGCCCCTGTGCATGTTCAGGAAGAAAAGGAGCCAATTCGTTCTGCATCCCCAAGATCAAATGATAGTACATCCAGCGTTCCATCTTCTACCGATAGAAAAAGGAAACAGGAAACCGTGATGAACAAAGCTGATAGTAGTTCAGGTGCTAATGAAAGGGACATAGATTTAGTAAAATCTGTGTGTACAGAAGAGAGTGTCAAGCCAAAGGATGAAGGATTGGATGGAAAGGTTTTGAGAAAATCATCTGATGTTCATTTAAACATTCGATTGCCTGATGGTGCCAGCCTTCAAGAAAAGTTCTCTGTGACAAGTATACTGAGAATAGTCAAGGACTACGTGAGCAGTAACCAAACAGCCGGACTGGGTGCGTACGATCTTGCAGTTCCATACCCCCGTAAGGTGTATAGTGACCAAGGTATGTAAAATCTCCAATGCATCCAATAGATTGAGAATTTTTGTGATTACCTTAAAACCAGCTTCGTGATGGAAGATGATGCTTTCTGCTATTTGTTTTTTTTTCTGCTCAGTTTACGTTAGTGTAGATATGTAACTCCATTACTCTTAATCTCTGCAGATCTGGATAAGTCCCTATCCGAGCTGGGTTTGTTCGATAGACAAGCACTTGTAGTGGTTCCGCGTAAAAGTGCAACTGTTAATCAAAGAGGATCATCGTACTCTGAGTCTAACAACAACACAGACCCTAACAGTGGCGGTTACTTTGCTTATGTTAGAAGAGTACTGTCTTTTGCAAACCCATTTTCATATTTTGGCGGCGGTACTGCCAGTCCCAGCGTATCAAGCTCTGGTCCAGAACGTCAAACAAGTATGTGGGAGTATGGTGAGTTTATAAAAAATCCTTTATAATGCAAGACGTCATGTAATTGCTAATGTGATTTCTATTATTCTAGGACCAAATACGGAGCTGAGAAACAATATGGGGCAAGTGGGATCCTCTTTTCAAGATCCATCAGAAGGTAGGAGCAACGTTAGGAACAGGAGACCAACCACCACTTCGAGGATTGGAAGTAACATCCATACGCTGAATCACAATGAAGATGACGCTTCGTTTGGTGATGGAAATGCCTTCTGGAACGGAAACTCCACACAGTACGGTGGTGGAAGCGGCGGAGACAATAATGATAGGCGATGAAATGAGAGAACGTGAAATCTGTCTCAATCTATAGATACATAAACAGCTCTGACTTAATATTTCCGGTTTACTCTTTTGCACATTTTATATGTTCCGATAAGAGACCCAGCTACAAATAGTTTCCTGATGTTTCGGTTTTGTCAGTACATCCTACACAAAAGAAAGAAGCAGTTTCTCTATTCTTACTATTCAGCTCATCTCTTTATGAGCTGCTCCCTATCTTACTACATCTATCATTTAAGTCTAGTACAAAGTGATGTCTAGTACTAGTAGTTGTGAACACCAACAACTCTTCACAACTTTGCTTAGCTTGCTGAATGCATTTGCCCTCGGAAACCGAACCTATGGGTTTTGGTTTCTCGAAGAAGGAGAATACATAGCATTCTGGTTTCAAACCTACATATAAGCAAAAATAAGGTTACGAGTTTTTTCAAAAGAACAAAGAAGGAAATTTAGGTTTTGGTTTGGTTTCCTTTTTCTTTCGATGGGTTTGATTTGTATACAATTGGGCTCTCCCACAAAACTGCAACGGTTACTTTTAACCTGTTACGGTTTACAAAGTCATTAATTCATTTGATCACAAAAAATTTAATATCAAAAAGGGTGAGCTAGAGAGAGCGTCTGTATTACTCTATATATATATGGATGATGAATGTGGCGATTTAGTAGTAGAGATTAGTCACGGCGAGAATTGTAGTTTCATTAGGAAAAGACTAGACATGATTGGTCATGATCGTGGTCTTCTTCGTTGGTTTGACTCACGTACATGAGCACTGACAGACAATACTTGGAGATCTTATAAATTTATTTTCTTGTAAATAGTTTAAAACGTAACCCGCGCACGAAGATAATATATCCTTAGCCGCTGCGTTGCTCTTCTGTCTTCTCTCGAAGAAAATCATTTCCCCACGTCTGTCTCTGTCCAAAACAGAACAATAAACAAATCCTAGGAACATATATATACGCAATATATTACGTAGAGAGAGAGAGAGAGACTTTGAAGATAATTCTTCTTTTTGTGTTTTGTCATCAGATATAATAAATTGACCAAATATGGGATGTATGTTCTATTCTTGATCACAACGCCTCTCTGTCGCTTCTTTTTGACGTTTTCTTTCTTTTCTTAGCTGTTTCTTTTCCTTTCTTTTTTATCTTTCGTCTCTTTTTTTTTCACGTAGTTATTTGGGATTCCAATTTCTTCTTCATTCTTCTTAAACTTCTCCACGAGCGCAACCCTCCTTTCGTCTCTGCCTCTTGTTTGTCTACCAAAACTTTTCTTTTCGATTCGTCTCTCTCTGGTTTATTTCTCGTTGATCGTTTGTTTCTTCATTGCATCTTGATTTCTGATGGATCGTGATTTTCATCGTCGTGGTCAAGTGGTAAGCATTATACGCAATTTGATTATTATTAATACATATGTCACCTTATTTTTAGGTTAATCAAGATCAATGCGCATCAAAAATCCACATGTTTTTACAGAATTGTGTTTCTACAAATGTATTATTAACACAAACGTAATTTGCCTTTATTTTTCTGCAACAATTTCAGACATATGTTTTTATTAGGAAGGCAGAGAGAGTCCTCTGTTTTCATGCAACATCGTTAGATCAGCTCATCGATGTATTTTGATGAACTTTTCAGGCAAATGATCGTACACAAAGCAACTTTGTTCGATTGGATAAACCGAGAGCTGTAGACGATCTTGATATAGGCAAGAGAGGGAAGATGCGTAGGTGGTTGTGCTGTTCTTGTCGTGTTCAAGAATCTCACCCTTCATCAGAACATAACCGTTTAAGAACCCCTCCTACTCTCCACCAGGATTACGGTATTGCTCTTTTGTTCAACTAACTTGTGATTCAAGAAACTCATCAAATTAGATTCTTGTCCCTCTTTTAGATACATTCCCTTGAAGCTTTTGGTCCATGTATATGTTGCGTATCTTTTGCTTGTCCAGAGGTTAAGTAGCTTTTGGTGATTTGTTCCTTCCTTTGTTTGTTGGCAAGCTTTGTATTAAAAAAGATGTTTTTGATGTTATGTCTCTAAATATTTCTTACTTTAGTAATAAATGAGTATCATAGTGATCATCACTGCTCATGTTCTTAGTCCAAATTTAAGAAAATGTGTAGTATATAAACTTGATTTCAATATTCTTTGCTTGTGTAGGACGTAACAACAAGAAAACACCGGCTCCTGTGAAGCCTCCTGTCTTGAAAGAGCCTCCTCCAATCGATGTGCCCGCGATGTCATTGGCTGAGCTAAAAGAAAAGACTGAGAATTTCGGATCAAAGGCATTGATTGGTGAAGGATCCTATGGAAGAGTGTACTACGCGAGTTCGAATGATGGGAATGCCATGGCGGTGAAAAAGCTTGATAATGCATCTGAACCCGAAACAAATGTCGAGTTCTTGACTCAGGTCTCCAAGGTTTCGAGGCTGAAGAATGACAACTTTGTTCAGCTTCTTGGCTATTGTGTCGAAGGAAACCTTCGTGTCCTTGCGTATGAGTTTGCCACAATGGGATCCTTGCACGACATCTTACATGGTATGAAAGCTTTCTTCTTAAACATCAATTATAACCTGGATGGACACTGATCATATCTGGAGATAAACTTCTTGTTACACAGGGAGAAAGGGAGTGCAAGGAGCACAACCTGGTCCAACACTTGAGTGGATGCAACGAGTCCGAGTTGCAGTTGATGCAGCTAAAGGATTAGAATACTTACACGAGAAAGTTCAACCTGCCGTTATACACAGAGACATTCGATCTAGCAATGTGCTTCTTTTCGAAGATTTCAAAGCCAAGATTGCTGATTTTAATCTTTCTAATCAAGCTCCTGATATGGCTGCTCGTCTTCATTCCACTAGAGTGTTGGGAACATTTGGTTATCATGCACCAGAGTAATATGCTTCAACATCCAAGACTCGAAACTTCTTGATGATTCTTAACAACTGAAAGAATGTAAATTTACACATTTTTGGGTTTGCAGATACGCTATGACAGGACAATTGACACAGAAGAGTGATGTTTACAGTTTTGGGGTTGTGCTTTTGGAGCTTCTTACCGGGAGAAAGCCGGTTGATCATACAATGCCTCGTGGTCAACAAAGTCTTGTCACTTGGGTAATTAACTTACTGATCTGACTGAACCTTTGCTTCTGAGATTACTGACTTGTTGGTTTATTTACAACTTTCTCTGCAAATAAACTGTTCAGGCTACTCCAAGGCTAAGTGAAGACAAAGTGAAGCAATGTGTTGATCCAAAACTCAAAGGAGAGTATCCTCCTAAAGCAGTTGCAAAGGTTTAAAAAATAGAAACTTCCTAACCATTTATATAAATCCAGTGAACACTACTTAAAGCTAAAATGTGTGTTTTGATGGTAAACGCAGCTTGCGGCGGTTGCAGCGTTGTGTGTGCAATACGAAGCAGAGTTTAGGCCAAACATGAGCATTGTAGTAAAAGCTCTTCAACCGCTCTTGAGGTCTTCAGTAACAGCTGCTGCTCCTCCAACACAAGCTTGATTCTTCTTTGTGGTTCTTTGCATATTGATTAACTCATGGTTTCAAGGTTTTTTCTTTACTTTATTCTTTCTATTTACAACTGGAATGCAAATGGGTTATTACGGAGAGATGGTGAGTAGGAATTGGAATTCGAGTCCATGTTTGTGTTAAGTGTTAACTGTTCTTTTATGGGTTGATTCTCTCTATGAAGTCTACTAAATTTTGTTTGTTCTTTTTAATATATGAGCTCATACTTTATCCTTCTTAGGCAAATAGCGCTTCAATATACATCAATTTATATAACAACCTATGTTTTCACTTATGATATTATAGTGTTAAGGAGTCACTCAGACACTAGACTAAGAATATTTTGTGAACTATTCAATTACTTAAAAAATATTTTTGTTAAGTTTAGTATGACAGAGAGTTTTAAATGCTTGTCTGTCACTAGAAGTTGAAAAATTGGCGTCAAATCAATGATTGTCTATTACCAGTGCACCAAACCCAGAGCCTCAGCTGCACTTCTTTGACTGTCTTCACTGCAACACATTCCAACAAACGTTTTCAGTAGAGACTGTCGCTCTTCAAGCTTCATGAGTTTCTCTAAGCCTCTTGCAACCATTTCCATTTCAGCCTGAGGGTCAAAAAACAATAAATGCAGTTTTGTGAAAACATAAGAAGAGAGTGAATGATGAATAAATCTTTGAACTTGCAAAGAAACAAAAAGCACATACAGAGTACTCGTTGGGTGGAAATATGCGATGAATGAGGCATATTTTTGATAGTTCAGCCACCGATTCAGAATGTTTACCTTGTATCTCCAAAGCCTGCAGTAAAATGAGATTTTCTGAGAATGATGCATTCGTTTATCTCAGATTCATGTCAAGATTTGGAGAAAAAAAAATAAGCAATACTGCTATCTACACTAGAAAAAGGATAGAAAGTGACCCAAGCTTGTAGAAACCACGAACGTGTGCGTGCAGCAACGGCTGCAGAAACCATTCTAGCAGCATCTATCTTTGCAAGTCCAATGTTTTCAGAGAGCCCAGCAATGAACTCTCGAGCATCTTCACTACAAATCTCAACAGAAGAAGACTCCCAAGGAGCTCTACAGAGAGTTACCAAACAAGTTCAGAACCATAACAAAGGACAAACGAGTAAAATCTACTTAATAAAGTAATAGGTCAACAAAAACAAACCTGCTGCAAGCATTCAGGACAAAATCAATAGATGTTCGGTAAAAGGAATCTCGGGTATTTGTTGGCTCAAACGAGATTTGTACTCCAGAAATTCTACATACTCTACGCAGCTGAGTATAATTTCATAGCAACGACAAAGAGAGTAGTCCAGTTAATTCGAATCCATTCAAGATAGTCACACAATCAACTGGAAAGAAGAAAGAAAACAAAATACTAACTTGAATGATATCATTATCTGTGATGTCCCTACCGCTGGTTCTGTTATCCTCGATTCCTGGAAGCCAAACAAGTAAGTTACATTCGTGTGATGAAACCATGAACGTATTAGTAATACCAATACCAAGTTGTAAAAATGAAATCTTTCAGCTTTTAGACTCTCTAACATGTAACCAAGCAAACGAAACGTCTATAAGCTAAAAGCTTGGAAGAGCAACATAAAGCAAACAAAAATGAGGACTTTAGCATGGAGTTTAGAAGCAGACCTCGAACGATTCTGTTGGCTTCTCTTTGATACTCTTCTTTGTCCACCACATCCAAGTTATGGCTACTAGGCAATGAAGCAGGCCACCATTTCGGCAAATTATTCTGAGACTTAAGCTGGTGATTTCTTCTAAGTATAGAGTTACTTGGAGAAACTTGATGATCAGAAGCTATTGAGCTATTCGAAGCTCTTGAAGATGAACGAATGCTATCAACAGAGACAACCACTTCCTTCCCACCAAGACTCCTATCTCTCCTAACAACTAATTTGGGGTTACTTTGGAAATTACCCTTTAAGACTGATCCTAATTTCAAAAGAACCCTAATTGCAATACCGAACACGAGTCCAAGCACAACCACACCGCCGACGAACTGCATAGTTGATTTCTTGCAGGAAACGACGACTCTCCGGTTATCGTCGAGCGCGATTAGTGTTTGCAAGTCGGAGAACGCGTCTTTGCTTGAATCGAGTAACAATTGGAATCTGGAATTAGCTAGTTTTGAAATCCGGTGAACGTCTAGGGTTAAACTGAGGCTTTGGTCTTCGTTTCCGGCGGGAGACGAGGTGGTGAGTGTGAGAAGATTGCCGTCGCTGTGGTCGTAAGATGAGCCATAGGATTTACGGTTCCGGCGAGGACGAGAACGACGGCGTTTTGGAGTGGAGAAGGATAAAAGAGGAGACTTGTAGGTTTGGGATTTGGTGCCGCAGAGTCGTGGGAGAGAAGAAGCAGAAGAAGAAGAAGAAGAAGAAGAAGAAGAAGAAGAACACGAAGTCATGTTCATTGTTGTTGTGTGATGATGTTCGCTTGTGGACTGTGAGAGAATAGAGTTAGTTGAAGAGCTCCGGTTATTCCCGGTTCGGACTAATCTCTTTATGTTACTCAGAGTCTTTTAAACTTTTTTTTTAAGTGATTTATATTTATAGAGAGCAAAAAAGCATAGATTTTTAAAAATACATATAACGATGTTTGTATTGTTCTATCTGAAGAAAGAATACAGATGTTGCTTAACGAACTTAACTAACTCTTTGGAGGTGAATTGCAGCACGGCGAAAGGACTCAACCTCACGGAAGTAGTTTATTGCGCTGAATCCGGCTACTAGTAGTATACCAACGAAATCCCCTGATCTCTTAAATAATCTTGGCCAAAAGAATTCTTCGTAACAAAAATCCTGCAACAAGTAAAAAATGCATTTTGAGTCTAAACATACATGGTAGGTTCCTGAATGTCTAATCTTAGATTTGATAGTATGATGAGGTTGTACTTCTTACGCGGAGATTTACGCGGAGATGTTTTTATCTGGGAAGAAGTGGCTCTCGGTCTTCTGATTCAACTCGGTGACTAGCCTGCATTAACAGAGAAGAAAGACGACAAAACACATGATTGATTAGCTTATTTCATAAAATTAATTACAAGAACTAAATTTCACTTGAAGATGGGTTGGGAATGTGTGTGTGTTCTTCACCTCTTCATTTGCTCCCGCTGCCATGTTGATGAATGATGACTCTTTATCCCTGAAGGAAATAACAGAAGAAGAAAATAAGTTAGATGGTGCAAATCCAGGCATATGAATCTCACACACTTTTTTCAGAAAAAAAAAGAACAATGTACAAGAGCAAATATTGCATCTAACAATGACAAGGTTTTATAGAAAATATAATGATCAATGAAAACACTCACCCATGGCCATCCTTTTCCTTAACTAATTCTAGGTTTCCGGTTTGTTGCTCATCTTTAGCTTTTGAAAGGGGTGAAAAGAACTGTATAAAATATGAGGCAGAACAACATTAGAGATGAAAAGGAGGCAGCCTCTTAGAGGCTCCTTTAAGTATTGTTAATTGATACACCTATGAACAGTTGGATTACCTGATGCATTGAAATGAAAACTATAGAAATCCCCAGAAGGAAATTCATGGTTAACACATGTCCGAAGAGTGCTGCTGATGCTATCCCAGTAAATATTGTGGCAACCGTGGATGAATATTTCTTCAAGATTGTATCTGAGAAGATACAGAGATGACGACAACTTAATATCCATGAAAACAATATTACTGAGAGGTTTTTATTTTCCAAACATATATAGCAAATTTCGAATTTTTCAAATATTGAACTTCCATATTCAGATCTAATCCTAAATTAATTGAATGTAACTACTAACTGTTGTTACTTTTACCTGCATATTTGAAGAAAAAGGAGGATAGAATCCCTTGTGCTGCGTTGTTTACTATCAGAAACATAGTAGCTCGAGAATGTCCTTGTAGGATGTCAAAACTGCCAGGACCTGTCGACACCATGGCAACATCGTTAGCACTGCATCTAACAGGATTTAAGAAGCTTTTATGGCATTCAATTTGCTTTGAATATATATCATGTTCTTCTCGGCCGTATTAAAAACACCCATACCTTTATATATAACAGTTCCTAGTATTCCCAGGAAGTTGAATATCGCACCATAAC
Organism: Camelina sativa; assembly: GCF_000633955.1. Taxonomy (NCBI): domain Eukaryota; kingdom Viridiplantae; phylum Streptophyta; class Magnoliopsida; order Brassicales; family Brassicaceae; genus Camelina; species Camelina sativa. Next base: position 27,609,314 of record NC_025688.1, read on the forward strand.
CATAGAGAAATATGTTCTGCACCAGGGAAATTAAAGTTTTACATTCAGAACACATACATTCAGAACGCAGGAGATGATCAACATCTTATAAATTGACTAGAGTAAAGAACAGGACTAATTCAACAACATCGCTAAGAGAGTTGACTAGACCAAAGAACAGAGAAAGTTCAACAACACAAGCCAAAAGTTCTGATCTAGACGGTAACTGACCACAGCGTTAGTTAACACAACCAACTCGACCAGAGAACTGAAAAGAGAGTTCAACAACCCAGGCCAAGAGTTCTGTTTTTATCATAGAAACTGCTACTGGGATCGATGGTCTTGCATTTTCCAGTGATATGGCTCACAAATTTAACAATTCAAAGGAATCAACACCATTAACTAACAGTTACAAGCAACAGCTACAATGAGGCTTTTAATGTCACTACAAGCCTTTCATTTTTCTGATGCTATAAGGAATAAAAAAATGTGTATCAAGATTAGCTAACCTGAAGATAAATGCTTGTGTCGTACTGGCTCTTTAGAGCATACTCGTTGTAGACGGATGCCAAAGATGGGATAGTAACCTGCATGATGAAGTGCTGAATAAGCGTCTAGCACGAATTACAACTTTGTTTTGATGCAGCAACAACAAGTTAGCAAGTGCATTACTTACAAAAGACTATGTGCACGAAATCACTTCCATACTAACTTCCAAGGGAAGGATATATAAGAGCCAAGAAATGTAACTTACAAAGATAAAGGTGCATATGTATGCACCCGTAGCAATTGGAACAGCCACAGTAGTAGCACCTTCAGGAAGAGAACGCAGCTGATTTACACTAATCCCTATCAGCAAGAGCGCAAGTGCTTCCCACTACAACGAAAAAAAATAAGAAAGTAAATCCCATTGAGTTGGAGGCAAGGAAGGTCAAATAGAATATGTCTAATACTAAGAAAATTACACAAACAGTAACCAAGAATAATTGAACCTGACCTGTATGATGGAAAACCGTCGCTTCATTATCATCTTCAGTAGTACAGCAATTACCAGAACCTTTAGATTGCTGAGCATCTTCACAGTAGCAGGATTGAAATATAGCTGGCACAGCAGAAAAGTGAATCGTTGTGTGAAACTAAATAATAGAAAGAAAGATAGCCAAATATTAGCCAAGAAGGCTAGATATATACAACAGCAGAGCATAATGGAACTATCTTATAAGCAATTTTTCGGTGCAACTTTCACAGCAAGCTCAAACATTATTCACCAAAAGGCAGGATGTCATATTGCAGAATGCTAAGCTGAACTTGGGAAGATCGCGATAAGGAAAAACAGAGGGGGGAGATAACATCTACTTAGGAATGATAGTATAATAATATTCTTAGGGACAAGTAGTATCTACAAGGAGAGATGTTAAGTAACAAAATCAAGGATCAACAAATTTGATCAAATTGAGTATATTCTCGAGGAGCAATAAACCAAAGATTCTAACAGAAACCTCATCTGAACTATGTTACACAACCATATTAGGCTTCCTGACATTCCAAAACCATTGCTAAGTTCTTATAGTGTCAAAATATCAAATGATATATTGTCTTCAGAAAGCTAAATCCCTTTTTACAATAAAACTCAAAGCAACTAAGAAATTGAATTTTCGCAGCTTAATTACCAAAGGATGCACAAAATGAAAATTAAGAAGCACATGTACCTGCATTGTGAACTTAAGGTAGTTATTAATGGCATACAGCCCTGCTGGAACAGCGAGAAGCACATTGTTCCGAGCTGCCTGCGAAATAAAGGATCGAGTTACTACAACTTGCACTATAACTAGTATAAAAATAATTTTTCAAGAGTTATTTAGAGTTTAATAGCAGGAACTAATGTAGGAAAAATTATAGTATTAGATGGATGATGGATCTAGTGGTAACATAACACATACATTTCAAAAATCATGCTTTGAAAACCATATGTATAACATATACCACTTTCATTAGACATTATGAATTTAAGAAACTAGATCTTAATATGAGACTGTCACAATCGTGGTACTTCCAAATAGCTTAATTGCCAAGATGATGTACCTGGACAAACGTAGAAAGAGATAGTAGAGGCTTCTCTCCAACTTTTTGGTGCCTGGCCTAAAATATTACCATACAAAAATTGAGTATTAAAAGGGCGGCCAATTTTTGACGGAAAACCAAGAAGCTGTCTATTAGCACAAAAATGAATGGGAGCCCATCTCATTCCATTACTACTTAATCAACCTCAGCACGCCCATCATAATGAAACGGAATATGACTTTACCCCTCTTCAACAACCTTAGCAATTGGTTTCATATTCTAGTGCAGAACAAACATCTACCAAGTAGGTTTAAATGCAAGAAAGAAACTAAAACGGCCCACAAACAAAACTGGTATTTGGCAAGAACTGAAGTCAATTCAGAAACGTACCTGGAATAATAGCATGACAATGGCAAAAATAACTTTTGCGATTTCTGTCAAGAAGTTGACGCTAATCGGACTAAAGTTGAACTTTCCATCCACTTTACACATATACACTAAGACAGGCTGCAAGGACATAAGGAAAAAAAAAAAAGGTAAACTTTTAAGAAAGCATGACAACAACAACCTACTGCAACAACAAGTAATCACAGATGCATCGTAATAGTAATAATGAAATCGCTAATGTTTAAGACAAGTCGTTGGAAGACAATAATATTACCTGTAGACCAACTAGCATGCAGTCACCGACTACCAAAAGGACATTGAGGGCTTTTTGTTTAGAAGAGACTCTAATCTTGTGTTTATCATAAGCCCTTGATATAGCTCTGCTACTGGGAGAAGCCAACCTTGAACGACATACGCTGCACTCAGCCATCCCGTTCTGTGTAGGCCTTTCCCAAACCTAACGAATTCTAGACTGAGCTAAAACCTGCATAACAGACAAAACAAAACAAAAAACAGAAGCAATCAATAAAAAAAGGAAACACCTTTGAAACAAAATCTATCATCATCAACTTAACTGAGATCAGATCTCTATAGCCATAAAACCCACAATTCAATAAGTGAAAAGTAGATCTTAAAACCACAGAACATAAAAATAAACAAAGAATGTAAACTAAGAGCTGAATCAAGCATTGTAAAAACCAAAACTTTTATTTGCTACGGGAAAAAAATAATAAATAAGGAACCAGATCGATGAGACAAACCTCAATCAAACTATAAGATGAGACCAACAACGCATTCCAAAAGCAAAACCTCTTCCCGCTTNACATTCAGAACAGAAACATTCAGAACGCAGGAGATGATCAACATCTTATAAATTGACTAGAGTAAAGAACAGGACTAATTCAACAACATCGCTAAGAGAGCTGACTAGACCAAAGAACAGAGAAAGTTCAACAACACAAGCCAAAAGTTCTGATCTAGACGGTAACTGACCACAGCGTTAGTTAACACAACCAACTCGACCAGAGAACTGAAAAGAGAGTTCAACAACCCAGGCCAAGAGTTCTGTTTTTATCATAGAAACTGCTACTGGGATCGATGGTCTTGCATTTTCCAGTGATATGGCTCACAAATTTAACAATTCAAAGGAATCAACACCATTAACTAACAGTTACAAGCAACAGCTACAATGAGGCTTTTAATGTCACTACAAGCCTTTCATTTTTCTGATGCTATAAGGAATAAAAAAATGTGTATCAAGATTAGCTAACCTGAAGATAAATGCTTGTGTCGTACTGGCTCTTTAGAGCATACTCGTTGTAGACGGATGCCAAAGATGGGATAGTAACCTGCATGATGAAGTGCTGAATAAGCGTCTAGCACGAATTACAACTTTGTTTTGATGCAGCAACAACAAGTTAGCAAGTGCATTACTTACAAAAGACTATGTGCACGAAATCACTTCCATACTAACTTCCAAGGGAAGGATATATAAGAGCCAAGAAATGTAACTTACAAAGATAAAGGTGCATATGTATGCACCCGTAGCAATTGGAACAGCCACAGTAGTAGCACCTTCAGGAAGAGAACGCAGCTGATTTACACTAATCCCTATCAGCAAGAGCGCAAGTGCTTCCCACTACAACGAAAAAAAATAAGAAAGTAAATCCCATTGAGTTGGAGGCAAGGAAGGTCAAATAGAATATGTCTAATACTAAGAAAATTACACAAACAGTAACCAAGAATAATTGAACCTGACCTGTATGATGGAAAACCGTCGCTTAATTATCATCTTCAGTAGTACAGCAATTACCAGAACCTTTAGATTGCTGAGCATCTTCACAGTAGCAGGATTGAAATATAGCTGGCACAGCAGAAAAGTGAATCGTTGTGTGAAACTAAATAATAGAAAGAAAGATAGCCAAATATTAGCCAAGAAGGCTAGATATATACAACAGCAGAGCATAATGGAACTATCTTATAAGCAATTTTTCGGTGCAACTTTCACAGCAAGCTCAAACATTATTCACCAAAAGGCAGGATGTCATATTGCAGAATGCTAAGCTGAACTTGGGAAGATCGCGATAAGGAAAAACAGAGGGGGGAGATAACATCTACTTAGGAATGATAGTATAATAATATTCTTAGGGACAAGTAGTATCTACAAGGAGAGATGTTAAGTAACAAAATCAAGGATCAACAAATTTGATCAAATTGAGTATATTCTCGAGGAGCAATAAACCAAAGATTCTAACAGAAACCTCATCTGAACTATGTTACACAACCATATTAGGCTTCCTGACATTCCAAAACCATTGCTAAGTTCTTATAGTGTCAAAATATCAAATGATATATTGTCTTCAGAAAGCTAAATCCCTTTTTACAATAAAACTCAAAGCAACTAAGAAATTGAATTTTCGCAGCTTAATTACCAAAGGATGCACAAAATGAAAATTAAGAAGCACATGTACCTGCATTGTGAACTTAAGGTAGTTATTAATGGCATACAGCCCTGCTGGAACAGCGAGAAGCACATTGTTCCGAGCTGCCTGCGAAATAAAGGATCGAGTTACTACAACTTGCACTATAACTAGTATAAAAATAATTTTTCAAGAGTTATTTAGAGTTTAATAGCAGGAACTAATGTAGGAAAAATTATAGTATTAGATGGATGATGGATCTAGTGGTAACATAACACATACATTTCAAAAATCATGCTTTGAAAACCATATGTATAACATATACCACTTTCATTAGACATTATGAATTTAAGAAACTAGATCTTAATATGAGACTGTCACAATCGTGGTACTTCCAAATAGCTTAATTGCCAAGATGATGTACCTGGACAAACGTAGAAAGAGATAGTAGAGGCTTCTCTCCAACTTTTTGGTGCCTGGCCTAAAATATTACCATACAAAAATTGAGTATTAAAAGGGCGGCCAATTTTTGACGGAAAACCAAGAAGCTGTCTATTAGCACAAAAATGAATGGGAGCCCATCTCATTCCATTACTACTTAATCAACCTCAGCACGCCCATCATAATGAAACGGAATATGACTTTACCCCTCTTCAACAACCTTAGCAATTGGTTTCATATTCTAGTGCAGAACAAACATCTACCAAGTAGGTTTAAATGCAAGAAAGAAACTAAAACGGCCCACAAACAAAACTGGTATTTGGCAAGAACTGAAGTCAATTCAGAAACGTACCTGGAATAATAGCATGACAATGGCAAAAATAACTTTTGCGATTTCTGTCAAGAAGTTGACGCTAATCGGACTAAAGTTGAACTTTCCATCCACTTTACACATATACACTAAGACAGGCTGCAAGGACATAAGGAAAAAAAAAAAAGGTAAACTTTTAAGAAAGCATGACAACAACAACCTACTGCAACAACAAGTAATCACAGATGCATCGTAATAGTAATAATGAAATCGCTAATGTTTAAGACAAGTCGTTGGAAGACAATAATATTACCTGTAGACCAACTAGCATGCAGTCACCGACTACCAAAAGGACATTGAGGGCTTTTTGTTTAGAAGAGACTCTAATCTTGTGTTTATCATAAGCCCTTGATATAGCTCTGCTACTGGGAGAAGCCAACCTTGAACGACATACGCTGCACTCAGCCATCCCGTTCTGT
>NC_025688.1:27616715-27637807 GCF_000633955.1 Camelina sativa
TTTTTTTTTTTTTTTTTTTGCTTTGATTTCACAACACCGTTTTATTTTGCGTTTCTCTTTTTGTATGGAAATAAATAAACAAAACATAAAACATCCCATAAATAAATAAAAATATATATAACAAAAATAAATAATATGTGTGTCTCAATCTAGCACTGACACATGCGGATTGTGACAGACCAATAAGATTTTAGTATTGAGTGGTAATGAAGCCTTCGGTGAGGCTGACGTGTACTGCGGGTGATTGGAGAGGGGAATTTGTATTTGTATTTGTATTTGTATACAAGTTTTCGCTTTTGTTTGGTCGAATGTTTCTTTCGCTTTGGACTTGTGTTTTGTTTCTGTCTCTACTAGTAGTATGCAACTTCGTTTACTTCTTGTTTTTTTTTTATATACTCACTTTAACGTACACACACGAACTTGATTTTAGTTGTTGTTGTAGGAAATATCTAATTATAGGATGTCCTAATTAATTGAGGACTTGCAGATTGATTAGGCATTCGTTTTTCTTATTAGAATACGAATATGGAGTACTTAACTAGCATTCTATTTCAAGCTAAATTTTGTAGAATCTAATGAGATTGGTCTGAATTTGAATACTTGGACCATGAACTAACTAATTCACATGACCCTTGAAATGTACGTGTTGACATATTCTGCGGCATGATCCAGTATATTTCTCTCCTTAAAACAAGATACATACCACACACAATATGCATGCACTTCCGTGTAGACTTGTAGTTGCTCACAAGTTACAAACATTATAAGAACAAATACACGAAGAACTCTTCACACTTTATAGATGATCCGTATAATGTTGTAAATTGATGTTTTCTTTTTTTTTTGTTATTGTAAAGGAAGATTCACCACTAGTCAACTAATGTTCCAATCAGTTTTTCAATTCTGTCACAAATTTATTTTTTGGTTAATCACAATATCCTTTAGTCACAAATATATAACCAAAGCAAAACGTATTTAGAATGGAATTCTGTATCCGAATGCTGGACTGTATCCCATTGGGAACACCACTTGCAACACAGCTTGACTACTATGTTTTCCAATATATTTAATTTGTTAGTTCTTTTTTTTAAAGATATTACACTACTATGTTTTTAAACTAAAAGTTTTGTTTAAATTGATTTTTATTTTATTTTATAGTTAATAATATTATATAAAATTATAGTGTTATTTTTCATAATTCGTATGAGGCTCTGGATTTCATTGGTCCGGCTCCGGGTAACAGTTAGTGTCGGTGCGACTGCTATCTGGGGTGTTTCATCACTATCCAAAGCCATCTCTGCTTCTTCTTTCTTCAAGATTGTAACTTTTAAAGTACCGACTTCACTGAACCTATTCTTGACACATATCCACAAGGCAGTGACATTTGCATTTACTAAAGTGGCAGCTCCATCAAAAGTAATGGCCCCTGGTTTTGCTAGTTCTGGAGCCAAATCAACATTCCCATATAAGTCAATGACATATGTAAATGCATGTTAAAAACCTTAAAACCATAAATAAAAAGTAATAATGTTGTTATTTAAGTCATATGATAACACTAAATTCGTATATGATAATTTGTAACACAATAGTAATTACTTTAGTGTTATCATATGACTTAAATATCATATGACTTAACACTAAATTCCATTGCTCATACACTAAAACCTCTATAAATTAATACTCTATAAATTAATAAACACTATAAATTAATAAATTTTGCTAGTTCCAAGTCGGGACAGTGTAAAAAATAACAAAATTTGATTAGATAATAAGATAATAATTTTTTTGAAATCTCCATGTAAAATATGGTCCCAATAATATCATAAAGTAATAATCATGTAAATTTACATATATATATACTGATATAGTCAGTCCCGTCTCAAATAAATATTAGACCCTAGATGAACTGAATTTTTTGGACCCTTGACACAAGATATAATTTTTTTTTTGTTTGTTTGGTCCCCTTTATTCAAGGGTTTTTTTCCAAATTTTGGTATGGTCCCTCGGCTTTTGCCCCTCTCGCCGCCCCCATGAGCCGGAACTGGATATAGTAAAATATGTTTCTCTTAAACGTCATATCTATAAAACAATTATTATGTTGTATCTTCAAATTATAATGATATAAAATATTCTATAACATTTCATAAAACAGCTATTTTTTTTTAAAGTTTTCAATTTTTAAATATGCACCATTTACATTTTGATAGTTTGATAGACTATTAAAATACGATAATTGATATTCTTATTCATAAATTTGAATATTTATGTCATGTGTATAAGTGAATTTGTCTATAATATTTGTAATTCATTGTCAATAATATTTTTTTAATTATTTCAAATTCAATTCCAATACCATAAAATTTACAACATCCAAAATTCTAATCTTATTTTGCAAAAATTGTTTCAATTCATAATTTTTAAAAAATTAAACAATTAAAAATACCTATAAATTAATATCACTATAAATTAATAAAATATTTTGGTCCCAACATTATTAATTTATAGAGGTTTTACTGTATTAACATTGCTTAACCATAGTATAAGATCGTCAAATAACCGTATCTAGTTATAATTATTTTAATCAAAACCGTATAGAACCGGTGGTTAATAAATAGTAACTATGGTCATGTCTAATGTTAGTTTTGGGTGATTTCTTGGAACCAAACCAAACAGTAAAATTATTCGATCTTTCATGAAAAATTATGTAACCGCCAGGTTTTCAAAAAGTTCATCTATCTCTCTCTCTCTCTCTCTCTCTCTCTCTCTCTGGGTTCCGAATTGCTCAGATGAAATTCTCGAATCGCAAAGTTTGCCCCAAACCTAGTTGAAGATCTAGACCCGCGTTTGATCGATTAGGTTTTTGCTTCAACACCGGCTACGCATTCCCACGATTTGTGACTCACACCGCCTTTGATCGATTGCATTTGCTAGTTATGGAGCCAAATCAACATTCCCATATGCATCCTGTCTGAGGTTCGGAGAGCATCCACGGTTCTCCCTGCTTTTAAATATGCATCTATCATTGTTGTGTATATCGAAACATCAGGGTGCGCCAATCTGTCTAAACACAATTCTTCGAAGAATTGCTCTGCCTCCAACAACATGCCACACTCGTAAAACCTAGTAATGATATTTCTATAACAACTAACTAGTGTGTATTTTAGCTTTGATGTTTTCACCTTGTTGAAAGTCTGGATTGCCTCGTCAAACAGACCCATCTTGAAGCACTCGTTGACCATGATATTTAGCTTATCTTGATTAACGTCTCGTAGTTCCTCGTTGTGCAAAACCTGGCCAAAAAAGGACCAAGCTTCGGTTTTTCTGTCATATTTGAGAAGAAGGTCCAAGAGTGTATTGACAGTAGTGGCTTCCCTGACTTTTACCAACTTTTTTACAATATTGTTACACTTGATAGCTTCCTCCTCATTGCCTTACTCAAACCAATACTCCATGAATGTGCAAGTCACATTCATAATATCGCTGAATCCCTTAGGGTAAGCGTGATTTAAACCCTTGAGCGCCTCCAATTCCTCATAGGCCTTTTTGACATCTCCTCGACGCAATAGCCCGAGAATCAGGCACTTGGACACATTAGAGTTCAAAGTAAAGAAGAAGCATCTCAGCTTTAATAGGCTAACGGCTTCCTCTAGCCTCCCAGCATTCGCTTTATCATCCGAGAGCTTCATAAATTGTGTTGGAGTACTAAACTAGCATTAGTCCATTTTAGGTTAAATTTTGTATAATCTAAACGATTGGTCTGAATATGAAAACTTGGACCATGAACTAATTCATATGACCCTTGACATATGTGACATATTGATATTATTCTACGGCATGATCTATATTTTCTCTCCTTAAAACAACAAGAGATACACACACAATATGCATGCACTTTCGTGTAGACAGACTTGTAGTTGCTCACAAACATTATAAGAACAAATACACGAAGATAGATGATCCGTATAATGTTGTAAATTGAAGTTTTCGAAATCGAACCAAAACCAAATTTAGTATATGAATACCAAATAATACATACAGATTTTAACACACATGAGTTTATGGATCCACGAAGAATAATTACGTTGATTATCTGTATATAATAATAACCTTTGCTAGTTTTATCCAAAAAGAAAACTGAACGAAACAAAATTAAAAAATCGTCAAAACCGACTAAATTAAGAAAATCAAAATAACCAATTCGAACCAAACCGAAATTTATTAACCGGAATCACAATTTAGTATTACGAAAAAAGAGCTAACCTGTGTGGTCTGGTCTCTGTGTGCAAGTGAATTTGTGATTCACAGAGTCTGAGTTTGTTGGGTTCGAATTTGATACTACCGAACCCTAATCTCAAAAATCCCAGATACTTCTTCGTCATCATCCGCGACAAGAATCAGTCTCCTCCTCCGTCTGCTTTGATTCTCCACGGTTGGTTTCTCTCTCTCTCCATCGGTCTTTGTTGATTTCATCTTGAGTGCTGTTTCGATCATCAATCAGTCTTACGAGATCGCGCCTGCATGATTCAGTAGACCAAATTACTTAATCTATGCGCAGCTCGATTGAATTCGATAGACGACTAAGGGTTTTCTCGGATTCGTTTGGTTTGCCGTGGAGGGCTCGGTTCAGAATTCGTTTTACTAGGTTTAAAAGTCTCTGTCTTTGGAGTCCAATTCGATAATGGTCGCATTTTTTTTTGTGAATAGTCTGCAAAACATATGGCCCTTTTCGATTTTTGAGAGCACTAGTGACCTTAAGGAATCAAAGGAGATTGTTCAGAGGCTTTCATTGCCTGAGAGTACAAAGAACTTTGTGTTTGCTGTTAGAGTCCCTGAGCATGATTCCACTATTTACATACTTTCTTCTCAGAATTTATCAGAGAGATCCGCTAGTGATGCCGAGTTTCTTATACGAGAAATCCGTCCTGGTGCTGTGGTGGCTCAAGTGGACAAAACAGCTTTTGCGGAAGCTCAAGTTGAGGAGACTGTGTTATTAGGAGATGGATCAAGTGATTCAGTTCCCACATCAGCTTTTAAAGTTCTTATTCAGTGTTTTGTAGACAAGGTTAACAAAGAAAAGTATGAAAGCGTTGCAGGGATCTTGGTTTTGAGGGAGATTTTTGGGACAAGTTTTAATGGTCATTTGTTGGCTGCAAAGAGAGTTGCTGGGGAGGTTGGTTCATCTTTTATGGTTCTGGAATCTCCTTTTGTCAAACTCGCTGCCGGGGAAGCTTCCTCTGGAGAAACTGAGACCGGAGGAGGCAAGATGCAGAGTTTAGCTAATAGTCTCATACCACAACATTTTGGCTCTGCTGTATTTTCAAGCTCTCGAAGGTTTTCTATAGGGAATGAGGTACAAGCACAGATGCTAAAGTTGGTATCTTTACAGCTCAATAAAGAACTTAGCCCATCAAGATGTGTTGCAAGTGGAGTTGTTACTAATGAGATACAGTCCTATAGTCATGAGGTTCCACCATTTGCTCAATCTTTTTACCCCTTGCTTGTTGACCTTCATGATATATTCAGCGATCTACCATCTATTGGGAAAGCTCTAACAAATGCCAGAAAGATGTTGTCTGATGTAAATAGAGGTGAATCTATGAATACAGAGGTTATCTCTGAAGTTTACCTTTTCCAGATTGCAGTTGAAGGTCTAAGAATTGCTTTGAACAATGCTGGGCGACTACCAGTCAAGAACATGAGAAGTTCAAGCCGAGCCGAAGTTCAGTTTTCACAGCTCTCTTCTGAAGACAAATCTTACGCACTTATGGCAGATCTTCTTCGTAGCCAGGCTAAAAAGTTTAAGAACATAGTAGCAGTAGTAGATGCAAGTAGCCTTGCAGGTCTTAGGAAACACTGGAAAACTCGTGTTCCGCAAGAAGTCAAAGATATGTCTGAGCATATGGTGCAAGATTTTGATAGCGACGGGAAGACTAATGATTCAAAGTTAAAACGACTGATATCTGATAAACCGGTGGTAGCAGTTGGTGCCGGTGCGACTGCTATCTGGGGTGCTTCATCACTATCCAAGGCCATCTCTGCTTCTCCTTTCTTCAAGATTGTAACTTTTAAAGTACCGGCTTCATTGAACCTATTCTTAACGCACACCCACAAGGCAGTGACATTTGCATTTACCAAAGTGGCAGCTCCATCAAAAGTAATGGCCCCTGGTTTTGCTAGTTCTGGAGCCAAATCAACATCTTTAGTAAAAGCATCTATATCCGCCGAGAAGATCAGAGCAGTAACACATAGCATCATAGCTTCTGTGGAAAAGACAAGCTTATCTGCCATGAGAACTGCATTCTATGAGATTATGCGGAAAAGACGAGCAAAACCCATAGGTACCTTACCATTGGCGACATTTGGAGCCAGCCTTGCAACTTGTGCGGGATTGTTCGCCTATGGAGATGGGATCGAATGTGCAGCTGTGTCTCTTCCTTCAGCTCCTTCGATTGCAAACTTGGGTCGAGGAATTCAAAACTTACATGAGGCATCTCTGGAAGTGAGAATGAGAGAAGGTAACAGGATACAGAATGCAATCGAGTCCCTTAGACAAAGACTGAAAGTCAAGTTTCAATGAAGAAGAGGGAATCTTTTTGATACTTTCACTAAATGTTTCTTTTAAACTTACTGTATATATATTATGCTATTTAAGCAGTACAAGTGTTTTGCATATATTCTATCAGAAATACAAAAATTTAAATTACAAATTAAAGACATGATTGAGAGACAAAAATTTAACTCGTCTTTGATGATCACGAACAAGGAGAAAGAAGGAGACTATTGTTGGTTTTTCAAGTTTCTAATTAATACAAATCGTTTTAAATGTTAAACTAAAGAGTAAAGAGGAAGAGAAACGACTAATGAGTTGGTTAGCAAAATAAGTATATCATTAAGATCTCGAAGTAAATGGAACCAAATAACAATGTTGACATTAGATAGATAACTCCTTGAGAGGCAAGCAAATATAACCAACTACTACTAAAGATGTAAACAAAATATTTAGAATCCAAACATTCCTTTTCAAAACTTTGGATATCCAAGAACCTGGCGTCGAAAACAAACGGCATCTAGACATCCTCATTTCTAAATCCGAGTTTCTCCGAGCAGGAAGTGGATGGCTTGGTTTTAACGGAAGTGGGACCAAATTTTCCATGTAAGGAGACATAACACAAGTGTTTAAGGAGAGACAACCAATAACATCAGTCCTCGGATAATATTTGAACAGCCTATTCTTATTGTCATAGAAGACAGACAAGATTCCCTTGCTTAGAAACTGCCACGGGGGTGAACCACCTTTTCTGCCTTCGCCAGGAAACAACTCTACTAGGATCCAAACTTATGGAGTAACTCTTACTCCATCTTTCTTTATCTCTATCCATGCCCCATATCTCTAGTATCCATTCAGGCCTAACTCTGGTTATAGCAAGGACTAGACGGTCTTCAAGGTTCACTATCTGAGTGTCCAGCGTGATTGACGTAGCCGGAACCGGAACTTTACGGTACTCTTCCTTGTGAAGATCCAAGGCTAGTACTTTGTAAACCCTCTGAATATGTAACCAGTAGATAGACCCACTGGGATTTCATTTTATTCATTTATTTGATCTCTAATGTCGTTGGTTTGACTTTCAGTTTAGTTTATTCAGTTATGTCGGTTCTGAGTTGCCCCCAGACTTTGAAAAAAAAAAAAAATTACCCCCAGACCTCTCTCTACCAACATAATCAAATACTAGTAGTTAGTTGCGTTTACTATTTCATAAACATAGCTAACCAATTATTAAACACAGCGATGTAGTCAATTGAAATTTGCAAAACAGTAGTTGGGATTCTTCTTCACATTTTTGTTTTGTCATAAACGCATTTTTATTGCTTAATAAACGATAAACATGATAAAGGTCCCATGGCAAGTAAGTAAATGCCTATACATTCTCTCTACTCTAGTGGTAGTGGATGAAAGTATTGTTAATGTAATAAAGGGGTCAATTACAATGTAAATAAATTTTATTTCTGTCAAATATTATTTTTAATTAGAGAACCACACCTCGGTTCTAAATTATTTAACTATAATTTAATTTCTATCTTATCAGAATATGAGCACTAAACCGACGTGTAAGATATGAATACTTCCTTCTTGAATACTTTCGAGTAAAGTATCCAGATTCCAGACCAGCCACAAGTCATATCTCCTTTTTGTTTTGACTTGGAGATATGACTTGTGGCTGGTCTGGAATCTGGATACTTGAACGCACTTCAAACAAACATAGTCATTGCATCCAAGGTTTGGAATTGGACAATGACTAAAAACCCCGCAAAGACAGCATATGGTCTAGAAATGTATAAAAGAATTAGAGACTTGGTATAAAATCAGAAACTAATATAGTTTTTTTTGGTGACAATTCTTGAAAATGACCAAGAGAATAAGAAACATACCTTAAGCGAATCAGACGACGCCGGATTGGTGAGAAGGTCAAAGGACGAAGAAAACACGCCATTAACAGGATCGAAAGCTGACTCAACTTGTTTTTCATCCCTAACCAAATTCAAAGTTCATAATCACTAACAATTAGAACAAAGTAAGAATGGAAAAAATTAGAATTATTAAGAAAAGTAGATACATATACCATTTAAAGAACAAAAGTAAAAAAGTAGCTTGATCCTCAGTAATGGGTAGGCGAGAAGCAATCTTTTCGATTGTGGCATAAACCTCATTGATACCCTTTACTCTCTCAACTCTCTCCATGATTCTTTCCAAAGTTTGTTTAAGTCTTAAACCTTAAAAAAACAGAGTCAATAGTCACACACACATATATATATATATATATATATATATATATATATATATCAACTTTAATTTTACGGAGCATATTAAGAAGCAAGAGGGACTTGTAATATCATTGTAAACAAAACAGCATGCATCAACCCCTAGAACTATCATCTCAATCCAATTTACCAAAGATTTGAACCCAAAAAAATAACTGAATTTACCAGTTCAAGGCAATAATCAAACAACCGAAGGAAATAAAACGAAACCAAAAACCCAAGATTGAGGAACGAAAGCAATCTCATGCGGAAAATTGAAGAGGACACACTAGGAAGAAATAAGAAGCATACCAAGAGTAATTAGAAAGAACAAGAACGTCGACTTCAATACGAAAATCACAATGACAAATGACTCGATCTTTATAAGCACCTTCGGAATCCGCGTGACGGTAAAAGTAAGAAGAAATTAACCATATTGTTGAAAACTAATGATGGGGATGTGTAACAAAAAAAAAAGAGGCGAAGCAACAAACAAACTCATCTTTATTTCTAGAAGAGGATACTCTTACATTGATGGTTGGATAACTTCTGATTTTCAAAATTACTCTGATAAGTAAAAAGGAAAAATGCCAACTGATTACTGACTATTGATAATGCACTTAGTTAGCTGTACCTAACTACAAAGTTTAACCAACGCGTCAAAATAATAACTTACTATTATCGAATCGTATACTCATGGTCTTAGTATGAGTTATTATTTCAATTGCTTTGTTCGATGATTATTAAATTACCACATCATGAGATCTTTATAAAAATTCTAGTATGAAGAAACCATCTTGCTGACAAATAATGATGGGGATGTGTAAAAACAAACTCCTCTTTATTGCTAGAAGAGGATAGTCTTACATTGATGGTTAGATAACTTCTGATTTTCAAAATTACTCTGATAAGTAAAAAGGAAAAATGCCAATGAATTACTTATGACTATTGATGATCCATTTAGCTGTACCTAACTACAAAGAACGCGTCAAAAATATTAGTGTTTCCATACTAGATAAAGTGTTCATGCCATGCTCTGTTTAGTTGCTAAGTTTGCTTTTGCACATTTCTCGTAACGGCATACACTTAGCTAAATTATTATTCATACAAGCAGGTTTTCTTATATTTCAATTTTTCTAATTATGTATAACGTGTAGAGTTGTTTCTCTATGTTCACTGTGTATATCGTGTGATAATTGTTGCTCCTAGTTCATATTTTTAATTTATTTATATATATATATATATATATATATATATAAATATGTGTGTGTGTGTCTTATGTAAAAATAATTTATATTACTCTTCCGACTTGTTTATTTGTAAGTGTTTTGAACAAATTTAATACTCCTATGTGTCTTCAAGCTTTTTTGTACCAGAAACAAAATAGAAAAATTAATTATTTTATTTGTATATATAGAGTTCCAATGTAATTCATTCTGTTATTTGAGTTTCTGAATTGATTAGATTTATATGCAAGTACATTACTATGTGTATCCATACCTGATGTCTCATCAAGGAAGTAGAACTATCTCTGCATGTGTATTGAACTATTGATAAAAGAAAACACGATATGAATAAAAGGATCTCTCTCTTTCATTTGATTTTACAATATTAACCTGAATTAATCTGACCTGGTCGGTGATGAGTGCATCCAAAAGTCATAGCTATCATACAATAAAAAAGGATACAATCCGCTCAATAATCTGTTGAATATTCGAAAACGGCAAAATATGTTCCAATTCAAAAAAACCGAAAAGACTTATTAAGTTTCAAATAAATATAATATTTGAAAACGCAGTGGCGAAGACCATTAAGTCAAACTGTAGCATTAATTAACACTACATTTATTTACAAAGAACTTTTGAATTACTCCGAAGAAAAATATATTTTCAACCAAAAGCTCCCACTTACACCTAGACAACAAGACTCTAATAAGTGAACAAGAGAGACGTTTAATTAGCCAATAACATGCTAAACCATAATTTGATAATACAGTATTACATAGTATAATTTAGGGCCAATGGCCCCTAATCAATATCAGTAAACAGATAGAAAGTTTTGAAGCTTCACAAGTTACATGGAGGGGGCATGCAAATGGACATGAATCCACTTATTTCAATTTGAATGATCTAAAACAAATATAACCAACCGCAACTAGTGTGGCAAACACAACCCCAAGTTTAATCTTTTTTGATATCCCGAGCCCCGGTTGCTTAGCTTCGAGAAACAATCTGCAAGTAGATAGTACAGTAGATATCATCATTTTGTAATTTTCTGCATGATGTCTTGATGTCGAAGGAAGTGGTACCAAATTCTCGATGTAAGGAGATATAACAGAAATATCTGAGGAGAGACAACAAATCTCATCTGTCTCTAGATTATATTTGAACAATCTCTTGCGATTGTCATAGAAGACAAGATTCCCTAACTTAGAAATTGTGACCACCGTGAACCAACTAGACTTCTGTGGGTGGTAAATAATGATACTTGCTAACGTTATGGAGTGAGTCTTACTCCATATTTCTTTCTCTACATCCATTAAGATCAGTATCTCTAGCACCCATTCTGGCCAACCCATGGTTTGGGCCATGGCTAGGCGGCCCTCAAGGTTCAGCATCTGGATTGCAGCCTTGCAGGATGCCACCGCTGAACTGAAACCGACACATTGTTGAACTCTAGTGTGTGAAGGTTCAAGGCTAGTAATTGTATAACCAGTATATTGACCCATTTATACACACTGACTTCCTTCCCTCATCGACCTTGTGAGGAGGTGGATTAAGTTTCCTCCATTCACCAGTTTGAAGATCAAGAACCTCGCATTCTTCAACATCACCAAAACACATCCTCACCACTTTGTAGCAATCCGTAACTTTGTCTCTACCAAATCCCATAGCCCAATTTCCCGGAAAGAAAGTGAGGTATGGTTTGTCTGCAAAAAATGTTGAACTTTTCAGACAATTCTAATCCATATCTGACTTAAGACTCTTTTATAATAAACCATATAACAGATTACATTTTCGCTGACGTCTAAGAAAATCGGAGGACACGGGATGATATGGGGTACAAGGGAATCGCTGGAGTTGTCTGGTCGTTGGGTTCAAAACGTTGATCCAACCTGGTTCCGGGATGCATACCAAACCCTCAAATGTTAGCAAGGGTCGTGTGGCATCACCATCGCAGTGTAGATAGACCATCTCGATCTCTTCATCACCTTCGAATCCAGACTCGGTTCGGTCGTCTCTGACAGCTAGGATTTTCACCTTCGCCTGAAAATCCTCACGCCTCTCCATGAACCTCCTCGACTCGAGGATTGATCTCCATTGCTTTGAGACTGTTTTGAATTTGTGGATTGATTTGCATGGCAGTCGTAGGAGTATTTCTTCCAACAGATCGACAACTAGGTAGTCCATCGGATTTAGGTTCCTCTCTTCTTCCCTCATCATCTTCTCCATTTGTTTGCTTCTTATATGGTTCTTGAAAAGGAGATTAAAAGCTCACAGATTAACTTCCTTTTCTTTCTTTTTTTTTTTTACTTTTTCTTTTAGATTTTTGTTACTGTTTTGGGCTTGTTTATAAGAAGATAGATATAAAAGTTCGTCATTATCTTTTTTTTAAAACTTATTTCAACTTTTCTCTTCATTTAGAATTAAAAACAATATATTTGATTTTCATTTTAATTTTCATAAGATTTCTTTACAGATTCTTTACTTATTACATATGTTCGATCATTAATTTAGGGGTGTAGTCAATCTAATATTCAAACTAGGTGATACCCCGTGCTACAACACGGAATTATATATTTTGTTAGTTACTTTTTTTTGTAATTTGTATCTTTGTAATATATAGTTTGAAGGGTTACAAAAATACACTTTATATAAATCAAACAAAAATACTTCAAATCAGCTTCAAACTTGTTGATATGATCCTTTCTCACAGTAGCTCCTATTTTGTCACCCTATATATATAAAAAAAACACAGTTAGAATGAATTGATATTAATTGATTAGTAAAGGAATATTAAATCTATACTAAAATGCATACTGTTTCGTCAACCAGAATCAGTTCTATTGATTCACCAAGTTTATCTGTATTCATTCTCCAACTATGGAGATTTTTAACTTGAATACGTCAAACATTTTTTTATGGTTTCAGATCTTTCAAGGGAGTGTATGAAAGGGAGAGAGCCATCATTTTGTCTAACGAATTTTAAGTATCTTCTTTTAGTATAATATTTCAATAGTAAGCTCATAATATATTTATAGTGAAATTAGGTAGATTTATGTTATCAATTAGAACTTAAGATTTGATATTTCTAATATACGCAAAATATGTTTACTTACTTGATTCGTTCCCACTGATAGATGAATATTCCTTTTCAAACTTTATCGTAAAAGAGTAGAGAAAAATGATAATCTCGGAAATCAAGCAATGTAGTAAGATTTGGTAAGATGAATATTCGTTTTCAAAGACTTTAACTAAATCACAAAATATCTCCTTTAAAAGATTATACTGAAAGATTAATTGATAAGACCAATCTTGGTAATTAAGCAATTATCTTAAATTTTGGTAATTAACATATGGTTTTAATTTAGATACCTTAAAAACAATTAAATCGGAGTGTTTGCCTCTAACGAATAACTCTGTTTGGTAACGGAAATAACTATTCTTGAACCAAATCCAAAACATGATCCGAATATTTTAGAAATGGAGTAAAAACAGATCCGTTAATTTTTTTCCTTCTGTTTCCGGATCATACAGGATCCGCGTCCCGACCCGGTGGATATTTAGTGATTGAATGGAGGGTATAATGGTCATTACATAAAATGGTAATCATAGGTTAATTTAATTAAATTAAGTGATTTTCTAATCATTTTTAATGAAAAACGTACCAAAACAAAATCATGATCCAATTTGAGTCTTGTGAGTACTCCAGCTTCAATAGTATAGCTGATTTTATCTTTTACGAGATTTTAATGATTGTGAAGTGATCCTAGTGTTGTGGCCAATGGTAAGTCCTTAATGAATAAGGCACCACCACACTAACGATCAAGTCATGCTCTCTACGAATGTATGAATTTGACTAATATGTCGGTCTGTTGTAGTCAAGTGGTTGACAAAAAAAAAGATTTTAATGATTTTATGGAAGTTGATATGATTTATTGAAAAATTCTCTCAAATCTCACATAAAACTATGATATTTGGATTTCTGTATTTTTAAATAAAAAAATAATTTCAAATCCTCGAGAATTTTTAAAAATTATTAATATTCAAATCCATAAACTGTTTTGAATAACATTGATTTTATGGTAGATTTTTAAATCATTAGTTCAATAACAATGGATTTGAAAGAAATTTTTTAAAATACATAATTAAATAACATATGATTTGGAAATTTTACACACATGACTTAAAATATCACCTTGAATACGTTTAGTCAACCGTTAAATTATTTAATAGTCCAAAGGACTGAGAATACTTTTGTAGAGCTGAAAATGCTTTTATTACAGTGGGTAGTGACTTGGTGTCAGGTTAAAAGAATACATCGCAATAAGCTTTTGTAGTAATTAATTTTGGTTCCTAAAATACATAAAGGCTTTACCAAAATGTTCATAACTTTAAATCCTTTGTTATTAGTCTTTGAGTATTTTGCGGTTTTATTATTTCATAAACTTTTGCGTTGGTTCTTTTCGCTTATAATAAAAAACAAAAACAAAAAAAAAATTAGTACCTTAGCACCATTTTAATCTGTAAAGTAGTTGAGAAAAAAAAAAAATTAGAAAGTAAGATTTGGTCTCAAACATCACCACAGTAGAGAGTAAAGACCATAAATATTAACTCCTTATTGGAGTATACAAAAAAATTCCGAAGGACTTTCCAAATTCGCAATAACAAAATGAAAAACACAATTAATAACAAATATTTATCTTCAAAATAGTTAGTCATCATAATTTTCTAATTGTTTCAAAATTTGACGTTTTTTTGTTCGTTGTTTAGAATTATCGCGATCTTGAGTTTGGTTTTGATAAGTCAATTTTGTTTTGATTCATATTGGATGTGTTGTTATAAGCAATACTTTTAAAAAAATTTGTTAAAAATACTCTTTTTGATATATTTTTTTTCAAAAATATCTCTTTTTTTTTGTCATTATTAATGATCATTTTATCCTTAAATGAATAATAATTTAATTAGTAAAAAAAATTTCGAAAAAAAATTCCCGCCAAAATTTTTTTGTCAAAAAAATGTTGATAAAAATTTTTGACAAAAAAAATTTCCCGCAAAAAAATTTACCTTATAAAAGCCCTATAAACACCTTGTAAAGACTTTTACAAGATTTTTAAAGAATTTTAAAAGGTTTTTTAAACATCTTGTAAACGCTTTTATAAGGTTTTTATTTACAAGGTTTTTAAACACCTTGTAAACGCTTTTGCAATGTTTTTAAACACCTTGTAAACGATTTAAAAGGTTTTTAAAAGCATTTACAAAGTTTTTAAAAGCGTTTACAAGGTTTTTAAAAAGTGTTTAAACACATTGTAAAAGTTTTTAAAAGCGTTTACACTGTTTATATAAGGTATAAATTTCAAAAAATTTGGCGGAAAATTTTTTTGATTTTTTGCGGAAATTTTTTTTTTTGGCGGAAAAACATAATTTTTTACGGGAAAAAATTTCGATTTTGGCGGAAAAAAAAATTTGGCGAGAAAATTTTTTGTTTTTAGCAAGAAAATATTTTCGATTTTGATGACTGTACATTCTTACTGGTCACTCAAAAATGGGTAATTTAATCTTTTTGTATATAAAAAATAGTAGATTTAAAAATGGTCAATATAAAAAAAGGTATTTAAAAAAAGGAGCATGGAAAAAGACCCCTACTTTTAATCTCATTCATAACTCTAGCCATGATAAATCAACTTTATTGGACATCAAAATTTGTATTACGTAGGCATTTTTTTTTTTTTTGAAACTAATCGTAGTGAATAGACCGTGACAAAACAAAAAAGTATAAGAGTATCTTTGAATATCTTAAGCATGATTATCACGGTAGCTTATAAATTGAAAATTTAACTACCTTTCTTTCGTCACTATTCATTTTTTAATATATGTACAGCAAAACTTTACACATTATATTATATATTTTTGTTAAAAAAATATTTACTTTAGCTTAAAAATGCAACTATTTATCAGAAATTAAAATATTTCACTATAATAAAAAATATTAATTAAAACTTTAATGCTGTATCCGAAGCAGCCACACACATATCCGAGGATGCTGCTAAGATGTTCTATGATGATTACTCTGGACGTTTAGGTTTTGTGATGCGTGTAAAGTCTTGCCGGAGATCCGAGAAGAATGGAAAGATCCTTTCCCGGAGATTTGGTTGTAACAAAGAAGGTCATTAGTATCCGTGGTAAGTAATTGGATCAGTTAGGAAACCAAGACCGAGCACAAGAGAAGGCCGCAAAGCCATGATTCATGTTAAGTATGACCGTTCTGGCAAATGGGTCATTACCAAATTTGTCAAAGAACATAACGATCCACTGGTTGTTTCACCTCGCGAGGCTCGCCAAACTCTGGTGAGTAGATAACTTAACTTCATTCCTTATGCAATGTAACACAAAGTATTTTGAGCACACATGCATGTAGAGACCATCTTGGTAAATATTGTTGTTGTAGGACGAAAAGGGTAAGAGAATTCAAGAACTGGTTATTTGCAGCATACAGCGAACAGCTAGATGCGTTTGCAAGGATTGTTGAAGAGCATCGTGATCAGATAGCCAAGAAAGTTGAGAACGTAGTGAACAGTTTGAAAGAATTCGAACCTATAGAGCGTGAGCTATTGCGAAGTAAACAAGATGCCATCTAAGCCAACTATGTATGCTTGCGGCTGTATATTCTTTGTATCGGTAAAGCTTTCTCTACTGGTTAAATCTTCAATGGTTTGGTGCAATCTAGATGTGGTTGAATCTTATTTGTTAATGTAATGTAATGTGAGAAACTGTGTAACCATAATAGAGTAGAAGAGAACATTAAGGTTTACATACAAAATCAGGTTTCAGGAGTGAGGATATGAACATAACTCTTTCCTTGTAGATTAATACAAATGTGGTGGGTTCTGCAATATACTATATTGATAAGAAAACAGTTAACAGTCAATTATGTGAGCTCACTTTTCTCTTCAAAAAGTTCTCCTATTAAAATAAAATAAAGCTAATAATAATCATTTCTCTTACGAAATTCGTAATCTGAGAGTAGAACGTGTAATCTGAGATGATAGGTGTGGTTATTAAATTACCAATTTTAAAGTGACAGAGAGAGAAATACAATTTGTAATAGTTTTAATGGTTCTTCTATAAATAATATGCATTCGTATAAAATTCAAAAGATTATATTGCTATTGACTTTTGTAATAATAAGGTGTCACGAGTGAAACTTGAGATTTGATCATCTATCTGTCTTCATATTAATTCTTTTTCACATAGCAGTTTGGCTCATATCTCCTGACGCCTATTGATAAGCTTTTGTAGTCTTATTAATCAATTAATTCTTGTTCCCGGGATACATAAAAGCTTATATTGGTCTTTGACTAAATTACCAGTTTTATTACTATATAAACTTTGGCGTTGACTTTTCTCTAATAAAAAGAAAAACACTAATTAAAAAAGAAAAAAAAAATAGTACCGTTAACACCATTTTAATCCGTAGTACTACACTATGCAAGTTAAAAAGAAATTGTTATTATACAAAAGTATTATGAATGAAATCAAATCCTGAAGTAAGATTTGGTTTCATACATTACCACCACAAGAGCAAAAAAAATTAACTCCCTCTCGGAGTATCCAAGTGAATTTCCAACAGAAGTTACCAACTCTACATTAAAACAAAAACCACAATTAATAAACATATAGTGATTAGTAAGTAACACTATACGTTACGTACCTAAGAAGCAACGACCGCAAGAGTAGTGCCCACAGCCGAGATTATTGCAAAGAGCATAAACATTACATATGCGACAATGCCTCTAGATATTTTTGTAAAAAAAGAATTAGTAAGTATAAAAGAAACAGAGTGCCATGACCAGAATAAAAGACCAAAAGTGCAAGAAACAAACCATTGAAGGTTGATGGCCAAACTGAGGGTTGCTAACAAAATAACGGGATAGTAAGGATCCCGAGTCAATCCTACTTTCATCCCTAAAAAACACATTCCGAATTCATCATAATCAATACGAAGAAGAAGAGAACAGAGTACGTAAGAAACAATCTATGCATAAAGATACATTACCAATGAAAGTTGACAAGCAAAACTGTGGCTCTATCTTCAGAAATTCTGAGACGAGAAGCAACCCTTCTGATTGCAGCTCGAGCCTCATGATTGACGTTCGGAGCCTCTTCTTGTCTCTCAGCCCTCCTCCACGATTCTTTCAAAAACCTATAAGCGTTCCTCCTGAGAAAGTAGAGAATTTCATAAATCAATCAATAATGATCTTAACGCTTCTGCGATAAAAGGCAATATATTTCTAGCAAGAAAATGCAAAAATTGATAGAACAAAACCATATATATATCGCTAATTCTACAGAGCCTATTCAGACGCAAAATCATACGATCACCGCTTATAGAATCAATATCGATAAACGANCCGCAAGAGTAGTGCCCACAGCCGAGATTCTTGCAAAGAGCATAAACATTACATATGCGACAATGCCTCTAGATATTTTTGTAAAAAAAGAATTAGTAAGTATAAAAGAAACAGAGTGCCATGACCAGAATAAAAGACCAAAAGTGCAAGAAACAAACCATTGAAGGTTGATGGCCAAACTGAGGGTTGCTAACAAAATAACGGGATAGTAAGGATCCCGAGTCAATCCTACTTTCATCCCTAAAAAACACATTCCGAATTCATCATAATCAAT
Organism: Camelina sativa; assembly: GCF_000633955.1. Taxonomy (NCBI): domain Eukaryota; kingdom Viridiplantae; phylum Streptophyta; class Magnoliopsida; order Brassicales; family Brassicaceae; genus Camelina; species Camelina sativa. Next base: position 27,635,417 of record NC_025688.1, read on the forward strand.
ACGAAGAAGAAGAGAACAGAGTACGTAAGAAACAATCTATGCATAAAGATACATTACCAATGAAAGTTGACAAGCAAAACTGTGGCTCTATCTTCAGAAATTCTGAGACGAGAAGCAACCCTTCTGATTGCAGCTCGAGCCTCATGATTGACGTTCGGAGCCTCTTCTTGTCTCTCAGCCCTCCTCCACGATTCTTTCAAAAACCTATAAGCGTTCCTCCTGAGAAAGTAGAGAATTTCATAAATCAATCAATAATGATCTTAACGCTTCTGCGATAAAAGGCAAAAACCTGAAATATGTTTCTAGCAAGAAAACGCAAAAATTGATAGAACAAAACCATATATATATATCGCTAATTCTACAGAGCCTATTCAGACGCAAAATCATACGATCACCGCTTATAGAATCAATATCGATAAACGAAGATAGCAATTTCACAATTGCTTTGAACCCAAAATCTTTAATGATTCTTCCAGTTCAGAGATCGAACAACCCAGGGAATGAAAACGAAAACGATGCATCAAGACCACGAACATTCCAGAGAAAACACCAAGCAAACGTCGAAATTCAAAGGGACTACAAAAACTACAATGAGAAAAGAGTACAGGATCTTACAAAGATTCCATGTTTATGCTTTCTGTATCAATCGCTGATGAACCCTAATCAAGAATTGGAGTAAGATGTGTAAAGAGATGAGGCTGAGGTGAGCGCGAGAGTCTCCTCTTGGAAATATATATATATATATAGGCCTCCTCCTCTCTTTTCCCAAAATAAAAACAAAAGGCTCCTCTTTTTTTTTTTAAGTTTTCAAGAACCATTTTTTTTTATCAGTTTAAATAGTGTTCCAATTTGTTTAATAATTAAAAAATAATAATTATTAGAAACAAAAGTCGTAGATTATTTGATTCAGCAGGTAAATAATATTCTTATATCATTCCCTCTCATTTCATATTTTCATTTGCCTTTTCGTTTCCTGTATAATAGCAATATTTAACATGGTGCTTTTTTAATAAATACTCTTAAGTTCCAACGTGTAGGTAACGTTATTAAAAAGTGTTTTGTACAAATATTTGGCATCATAATCTCTTACCCAAATAAACAAAAATATTGGTTTCTTTTATTTTAATTGTTTGTTGCTATATTTTTTTTTAGATAGTGTTCTTATTATATACTAGTTAGGTTTTTTTAGGGTAATCGGTAAACAACTTGAGCTGCAATTAACTCAATTTACCTTTTCCCATGAAAGCATTATTTCCTATAGAAGAATAGCTGAGTATTTAACGTTCGTGTCTTTGGAGGCTTTGTTTCCTCTTTCTTATGGTTTTGGCAAGGATTTCCAAGCTTAAGATGTTTGTTTTATTGGATGCTCTTGGTTAGAGGTTGCTTTGGTAGAACTTGTGAGTTCACCCTTATCCTAAAGTCTCAATTTGAGCATTGTTGTTGTTAATAGCTTTCGCTTTTGCTCGCCTAGTGGATGTTTTGGTTTATTAGGCCTTCTGTAGTTTTGTTGTATCCTCTCTTAGGGAGTAGAGGTTAATCTCTTTTCTATATCATATGATACGTTTGCCCAAAAAATAAATAAAGAAGATCAATAAAATAGCAATGAATTTGGAAGTAAACAAAAGATGGTCCGACCTTTTTGTCGTGTGCATACTACTATAAGATGCGTTTAGTGACCAAATTATGATTTATGCCGTGAAGGAATTAGCTAATATAAAAGCTAACAAATCTTGTAAACCTTTAAACCTAGCGGTTAGTCATTTTCAGTCAAAACAATAAACAAATGGTTGTTTAATTCTCGCATATGGGTAGGGTTGGATTGGTATTTTAAGGTTACTACTAAACTGTTCTTTCCTATACGCTGTTACATACACTTTCGTTTTCTCTCTAACTGCATGTTGAGCCGATGGCATATTGGGGCTATTGGCATCTGCCGGAATCTGTCTCTTGATTTTAGTTTTAATCGAATCACTCGAAGAACTCAAGCACAACGAACACATAAAACAGAGTTAGGCTAAAGATCGATATAAGATTAAGAACACACACAGCTTTACGAGTTCGATTATAACTGTTTGACAGAAATTTACGTCTCCACGAGGATTCTCCCCCAGCAATTCACCTTATAATCAGAATGAGCGTTGGGATTTCTCACAGTCTGACTCTGAGAGCTCCAAAAAGATTACAATGCAGAAAAAAGAAGAAGGTGTACCGAGTTAAAAACAGAATCAAGCCTTTTAACAACACTAACAGCTAACACTTTCTCTCACAACAAGTATCTTCCTTCCCAAAACAGTCTCATTCAATCAGAGTATTCTTCATGTAGAATACTTAGTAAAACCAAGCTAGAACGAACGGTTCAACTTGATAATTAACATCAAACCATGAACAGTT
>NC_025688.1:27638051-27690652 GCF_000633955.1 Camelina sativa
AGCTAACAAATCTTGTAAACCTTTAAACCTAGAGGTTAGTCATTTTCAGTCAAAACAATAAACAAATGGTTGTTTAATTCTCGCATATGGGTAGGGTTGGATTGGTATTTTAAGGTTACTACTAAACTGTTCTTTCCTATACGCTGTTACATACACTTTCGTTTTCTCTCTAACTGTTGAGCCGATGGCATATTGGGGCTATTGGCATCTGCCGGAATCTGTCTCTTGATTTTATTTTTAATCGAATCACACGAAGAACTCAAGAACAACGAACACATAAAACAGAGTTAGGCTAAAGATCGATATAAGAACACACACAGCTTTACGAGTTCGATTATAACTGTTTGACAGAAATTTACGTCTCCACGAGGACTCTCCCCCAGCAATTCACCTTATAATCAGAATGAGCGTTGGGATTTCTCACAGTCTGACTCTGAGAGCTCCAAAAAGATTACAATGCAGAAAAAAGAAGAAGGTGTACCGAGTTAAAAACAGAATCAAGCCTTTTAACAACACTAACAGCTAACACTTTCTCTCACAACAAGTATCTTCCTTCCCAAAACAGTCTCATTCAATCAGAGTATTCTTCATGTAGAATACTTAGTAAAACCAAGCTAGAACGAACGGTTCAACTTGATAATTAACATCAAACCATGAACAGTTGGATTACATATCAATATCAACGAGACAAACCTTTTTACAGATGTATATACTCCCATTAAAACGTATTTAACTCGTCTTCTCAAGGAAAATGTAGTTTTGAGAAGAAGTAAGAAGAACATTGAGCTCATAATACATATGGTGAAGCCATCCATAACCATTAATATTATAGCATCCTCAAAAATACCAATAACCTTTGAAAGAACAAAGTGAATGAGCAATCGACGCAGGAGTAAAGTGATTATTAACTTTCTAGAAAAATGTCCGAGCTACGTTAATGTAAAATGTTAATCCGTAATCTTGATGATATCACAACCAGTTTTTTTTGCCCCCTAGTCAAAATCTGTAAACAGAGATAAATTTTTGACGCTTCGTACTTGCTTTGCAAGTTACACATGCAAGGAGACAGAGAGGACTCCATTTACTACTTCAATTTGAATTGAATTATCTAAAATAGTAATAACCAACTACAACTAAAGTGGTAAACAAAAACCGAAAGTTGATCCTCCCGAGCTCTGGTTGCTTCGAAAACAATCCGCAAGTAGATGTCCAATCCTCCGGATTAGGTCCTGATCCTGGAAGTGGTACCAAATTCTCGACGTAAGGAGATATAACCGAAATATTTGAGGAGAGACAGCAAATCTCATCTTTCGCTGGATGATATTTGAACAACCTCTTGTGATTGTCATAAAAGACAAGATTCCCAAACTTAGAAACTGTGACCAGCGTGAACCAACATGGGTGGTTGTTAATAATGATACTGGCTAACTTTATGGAGTGAGTCTTACTCCATATATCTCCTTGAGAATCTATCATGCTGAGTATTTCTAGTTCCCATTCTGGCGCCTTTTTGGTTTTGGCTATGGCTAGACGGCCCTCAAGGTTCACCATGTGGATTTCCNCCAACTACAACTAAAGTGGTAAACAAAAACCGAAAGTTGATCCTCCCGAGCTCTGGTTGCTTCGAAAACAATCCGCAAGTAGATGTCCAATCCTCCGGATTAGGTCCTGATCCTGGAAGTGGTACCAAATTCTCGACGTAAGGAGATATAACCGAAATATTTGAGGAGAGACAGCAAATCTCATCTTTCGCTGGATGATATTTGAACAACCTCTTGTGATTGTCATAAAAGACAAGATTCCCAAACTTAGAAACTGTGACCAGCGTGAACCAACATGGGTGGTTGTTAATAATGATACTGGCTAACTTTATGGAGTGAGTCTTACTCCATATATCTCCTTGAGAATCTATCATGCTGAGTATTTCTAGTTCCCATTCTGGCGCATTTTTGGTTTTGACTATGGCTAGACGGCCTTCAAGGTTCACCATGTGGATTTCCCAATTGAACCACGTACCTGGAACCGACACATTGCGGAACTCTAGTGTGTGAAGGTTCAAGGCTAGTAATTTGAAACACCAGAAAGTGTACAACCAGTAGATTGACCCATTCACACACACTGACTTCCTTCCCACGTCAACCCTGTGAGGAGGTGGATTAAGTTTCCTCCATTCACCAGTTTCAAGATCAAGAACCTCGCATTCTTCAACAGGAAAAAAACACATCCTCACCACTTTGTAGCAATCCGTAACTTTGTCTCTACCGAATCCCATAGCCCAATTTCCCGGAAAGAAAGTGAGGTATGGTTTGTCTGCAAATTTTTGTTTTTTGATGACTTAAAGTTAAAGAATCTTATATACAAAGCATATAAATACAGATTACCTCTTAGCTGATGTTCAAGAATAAAGGAAGGCACGGGATGATCTGGGGTACAAGGGAATCGCCGGAGTTGTCTAGTCGATGGGTTCAAAACATTGATCCAACCTGGTTCTGGGATGCAGAACAAACCCTCACATGTCAGGGACGGTCGTGTGGCATCATCATTACAGTAGTTTAAATAAACCATATCGATCTCTTCGTCACTTTCGAATCCCGACTTGTTACGGTCATTGACAGCCAGGATTTTCCGGCGGTTGTTGTTGTTCTGAACATTCATACGCCTCTCCACGAACAACTTCGATTCCAGGATTGATCTCCATTGTTTTGAAACAGTTTTGAATTTGAGTATTGATTTCAAAGGCAATCCAAGAAAAATTTCTTCTAGTAGCTCGGGAACTATGTAAATCATCATCGTCGGATTAGGTTCTTCTGCAAATTGCAAAACTAAACTCGAAAGTCCAGTTTTGTCTTTATTTTATTTTATTTATATATAGATAAATCACAACAGTATTGAAAAAAAAACTAATTCACAACTGTATGAAACTATTTAATAATATCAGAGACAAAAAAAAAAAAAAAAAAAAAAAATCNATCCAAAAAAAAAAAGAAAAAAAAACTTTTAATTTTTACCAGAACCCACCCGAAATATTTCATTATTTACTATTTAGCCCAGTCAAATTCTAAAAGAATCATTTAGGTCACCTCTATCTCTCTCTTGTGCTCTCGTGCAGCCGAAGATCCTTCTCTGATCGTCACTCAAATCCAGTAAGCTAATTCAATCCTACTCTTCAATTTCCTAAATTCCAAATGAATAATTTCTTTAATTAAAGTTTTCGTCTTTGGATCTTTAGTTTTCTTCACTGATTCAGCTAACATTAGCGATTTGTCGGATTCTTTCAATTGGAATTGGAATTGAACTCAAGTGAAGTGGCTTACATAAATTTTCAAACTTTATGATTTATGTATTGTTGGCAGTGGAAGATGAGGAGGATCCAGCAGCAACGAAGAAGAACAGCAGCAACAACACAGATGATGATGATGATGATTTTGACATAGAGCCTCGTGAAGGTATTGAATTTGAATCCGAGGATGCTGCTAAGATTTTCTATGATGATTACTCTAGACGTTTAGGTTTTGTGATGCGTGTAATGTCTTGCCGAAGATCCGAGAAGGATGGAAAGATTCTTGCTCGAAGATTTGGTTGTAACAAAGAAGGTCACTGTATTAGTATCCGTGGTAAGCTTGGATCAGTTAGGAAACCAAGACCAAGCACTAGAGAAGGTTGCAAGGCCATGATTCATGTTAAGTATGACCGTTCTGGCAAATGGGTCATTACCAAATTTGTCAAAGAACATAACCATCCACTTGTTGTTTCACCTCGCGAGGCTCGCCAAACTCTGGTCAGTATATACAAACTTAAACTTCATTCCTTATGCAATGTAACACGAAGTTTTTTTTAGCACAAAGTGTATGAGACCATTTTGGTAAATTATGTTGTTGTAGGACGAAAAGGATAAGAGAATTCAAGAACTGACGATAGAGCTGCGAAACAAGAAGCGCTTATGTGCAGCATACAGGGAGCAGCTAGATGCGTTTGCAAGGATTGTCGAAGAGCATAGTGATCAGATAGCCAAGAAAGTTGAGAACGTAGTGAACAGTTTGAAAGAATTCGAACCTATAGACCGTGAGCTATTGCGAAGTAAACAAGATGCCATCTAAGCCAACTATGTATGCTTGCGGCTGTATATTCTTTCAATCGGTAAAGCTTTCTCTACCGCCTTTCCCGATCTTCAATGGTTTTAGTGTAATCTAGATGAATCTTATTTGTTTATGTAATGTAATTTGAGAAACTGTGTAACCATAATAGAGTAGAAGAGAACATGAAGGTTTACATACAAAATCAGGTGTCAGGAGTCAGGGTATGAATTTAACTCTTGCCTTATAGATCGGTACAAATGTGGTTGGTTCTGCAATCTTATTATATAAAGTAGGGTTCCCCTTAAACAAAATCAAGTAGAAGCTGACAAGTGGCACTTTTCATGTTGACATATGTGTATTTTCTAAAAAATGTAATTTCAAAGATGTACAAACACAAAACTATACTCTCTTAAATATATGAAAATAATAAATTATACTTTTCTATTTTTTGGTATTATAGTTCTAATTTAAAAATATGAGAAACATAGTCTTTTATTTTTGGTTATTATCATTCTTATTTAAAATATACAAGTATAATTTATTTTTCGATGCCTTTCTTATATTTGCTTACCTTATGTATATAGAACACAATTATTTTCTAAAGGTAAAAAAAGTAATTTAATTATTGGAAAACACCCAAGTAGGGATGTTAAGAATGGGTTTTAACCCGATGGGTACCCGGGACCCATGAAAAATAAGAAACCCAAAGATCTGATTATTATGTTAAAATTTCATGGGTTTTAAATGGTTCGGGTACCTATTTTAGAGAGTCCTATTCGGGTTTATCTTATTGGGTTATGGGTACCCATAAGACTTCAAAAAAAAATCAAAGACCGAGAATCCCATCCTTCACAAACCCCAAAACCAACCCCAACAAAGAAAAAAAAAAAAATAGAGAGTCTAAGAGCAAATAGAAATCTCAGAACTATTGTGAGACCTCATCTCTCTTCATCATCTTCTTCTACTCTCATCCCTTCGATTTTTTGCTTCAATGGATGTTTGATTTGCTCTGGGACTGCGTTTGGTGAGCAAGATTTGCGTCTTTCATTTTTTAGTGTTTTTAATTTTTTTTTTCTTCTTTCTTCTTTGTGTTTGGTTGCTGTGTAAACTAATGGCGGATGTTCTTACGAATCTGAGCAACTTATTTTGACTTTTGTCTGTTTTCATTTCTTCTTTCTTCTTTGTGTTTGACTTTTGTCTGTTTTGTTTTTACGAATCTGAGCAAAAATTAAGATTGTTACTTAAGAATAAAGATGTAATTATGAAATTTTGACTGAAATTCCATTGTTGTTTAGATTCTGATCAGGTTTTGGAAGAACCATGTTTAGATTCTGATCAGGTTTTGGAAGAACCATAGGAGGAAAAATGAGAATTTTTTTTTGTTGTTGTTGTTTTTGTGATTTGATTTTGGTTTTTATATTTATCTAGATTAACAAAACTCTTAAATATATTTGGTATACTTTATCTATATGATATAAAATTATAAATTTTTGAAAATTGTCATAGATATAATAAAATAAACAAAATACATAATATAAATCATATTGGTACCAAAAAGCTAAAGACACAAAAATTCATAATGCAAAATGCAAAATACATCATATAAGATAAAAAAAATCGGGTACCCATGGATTTACCCACAAAACTAAAAACCCGTTCGGGTTTACCCACAAGACCTAATACCCATTCAAATTTTATGAGATCGGGCTTTTTCTGGGTGGGCTTTTTTCGGGTTCGGGCCGGGCTGGGTTTTTTTACCCACCACAACATCCCTACACCCAAGTCATATATATATATATATATATATATATATATATATAAAGTTTCACTCTCTCCTTATGGGTCCATTTGATATTTATTTAATTTATTTTTAAAACATATACTAATTATTTTTAATTAAACCTATACAACACACTTAGTCATATACATTAATTCATACTTTAAATATACACTTTAGTACTAAGTTTGTAAATGAAATTACACAAATTATGAATTGACTATTTTTTTTCTCCATTCATTTTCAATTAAATACCCTATCAATTATAATTATAATTCCTCTAATTTAATTTTAAGAAATGTAACTTACATCACTTCTTATCCTATAAAAAAAATCATTATCACATCCTCCTCCATTATATGTCAAATCCTAGATATTTTTTTTTGTTCTTGCATTGGTTGAAAACTCAACAAAGAAGTTTAATAATATATATTACATTATTCTCAATTTGATTTCTTCTTTGTTTTTATGTACTTCTTCCTTTCTTATATTTTTTATTCAAAATACAAATGTATTTATATGTATAATTAAATTTTCATGGCTATAATAAAATTAATTAATCAGATTAAAAAAATATTATTCTAACCATCTCACAATAAGGGAATCAAGGTAAAGTTAAGGAACCATGCATCTCTATTCTTTACTTTGAATGTTAGATTATTTCTTACATATTCATGTATATCTATTTGATTCTTAAAAATATGTAATGTTCTAAGGAAATAAATTTTTGTAATATAATTATTAATTATTAAATCAATTTTTCTTAACTCTCTCTTACCTCCAACAAAATTGTAATACATTTTTTTGAATACTTATCATTATATTTAGTTTCTGTTTAAAGTTTAAACATATAATTACATAAAGAATGTAAAAGTTGTAATACAAGCTAACATAGAAATTAAGTAAAACAAAAAATCCTACTAAAAAGAAAGTGCCACACTTGTCGTCCACATGCCTATTGTTTACTTGCAAGTTGCAACTATGAATTAATTAATAATTGGAAATTTTGATTAACTATATACTTATCCTAAAGTCTACTCTTTGAGTCGTCCTCTTGGCTGACACGTTCAGATTCTAATTAGAAAACCCTTGTGGGGTTCGAATCCTTTCATTACCAATGATAACTCAGTTTACCTCAAGGTATGTCTCTTCTTACACGCATACAACTATAGGGACTTTTGAGCTTTTGTGGAACATATATTGATTGGATTCTCATCATTGTAACATATTGTTTTTTATGCAGCATGGACGGAGAAGCTCAAGAGACCCATTTACTTCAAGGGATTCCAGACAATTATGGAGGTGTTAAGGTGGACTTGACGGAGCCAATGACTATTGAAGATTTTGTCCCAAAGCTGAGGGCTTCACTTGTCGCATGGAGAAGTCAGGTATTTCATTAAGAGACCACTTCAGATTTGAGCTGCCTTAGATTGTTTCTTTTCTATCTATAAGGAGACTCTTTAGGATAAAAATTATAGTCTACTACTGTCAATGAGTTGAGATATGGATATTTGCAGGGGAAGAAGGGAATATGGATGAAACTGGCTGATGGGCTTGACAATCTGATTGCACCAGCGAAAGCGGTAATTAAGAAGTTATGTTGTAATGTAAACTATATGTTTTTTTATTAATTGATTCTTCTTGTTCAATTTTGGTGATTGCATTTTTGTTTTTTGTTTTTGTTTGTGTCAGGAAGGGTTTGTATGCCACCATGCCGAGAGGGAATACACAATGCTTACATCTTGGATCTCTGAGCTACCTAACACTCTTCCTGCCAATGCGTCCCGTCGTATTGGAGTTGGTGCTTTTGTCCTAAACAAGAATACCAGAGAGGTAACAACTTATTAGCGTCTACTTTTCTTGGTCCATCTCTTTGAATCCCAATGGCTCGATAAAGACTCAAGTCAGTAAACAGATGTAAGCATTTTCTTTTGGAATGTAGCCAGTGATTGGACTAGAGAGGCCGTTAATTTCTTCTATAATGTATAGGTCTTCTTTTTGTCCTTCCGTACCATGATGTCTGATTATTTCCGACTAGTATTTTGATCTCTGGCACGATTACAACAAACTTGAACCAGATATTTCCATGTGTAGGTGCTCGTGGTCCAGGAGATTGATGGTCATTTCAAAGGTACAGGAGTGTGGAAACTACCTACCGGTGTTATTAACGAGGTGCGCTTATGGGATTCTCGCACATTGTTTTTAGTTTAATCTGATCTTATACCTAAAGGAATATTTACTAGTACAAGAAGCTAGAGTTTAAAGCTTTAAAGAATTGACAAAACCAGCCTAAACAATATCGGTTTTTTTCTTTTTGCTTATTGCACTTCCCTATGATATCACAGGGTGAGAATATTTGGGAAGGAGCACTTAGGGAAGTGGAAGAAGAAACTGGTGTACGTATCTAGCTTCAAATCCCTAATAACATCTATTGTTTTTTGGTTTTATGTCGATGTACTGGAATCTAAATTCGTGTTTTCTATTGGTCTTTTACTTCAGATTAAGACAAAATTTGTAGAAGTCTTGGCTTTCAGGTAACAAGTTACAATATCTTCATACCATCTTCCCTAGATCGGTTCGGTTTAATTAATCTTGACTTCATTTTATTGTCCTCTCGCAGGGAAAGCCACCAAGCATTCTTGGAAAGAAAAACGGATATATTTTTCTTATGTGAGTTAGAACCAATCACTTTTGAAATCAAGATACAAGACTCTGAGATCTTGGCTGCTAAGGTAAAACCTCTTATATGTATATATTTTATAATGAAGCTGAACCAAGGATGATTTTTAGTTATTGTAGATGTTTGTGATCTCTCTTGTTGTGGGGTTTTCGCAGTGGATGCCGATTGAGGAATATGTAAACCAACCCTGGAACCAGAAGAAAGAGTTGTTTAGGTTTATGGCTAACATCTGCTTGAAGAGATCGCAGGAGATGGGATACATGGGTTTCTCCACTGTCCGCACAACGGGTAGGGAGAACTATCTTTACTGCAACTCTGATCATGCCAACCTACTCAACGCAACGCGTGGCCTAGCCTCCACCTCCACTCCCACCCCTCGTTGAAACCCTCTTCATAAACATGTTTATGTTTCTTTGTTTCATGTCTATTGTTCAATAAAAGCATCAGTCTAGTATACTATATTGATAAGGAAACAGTTAACGATCTATTTAAGAACACTGTCACTGAACCAAATGAGATGAGAAGGTGAATCTTACATAAGCCCATAGAAACCCTAAAAACAAAGATACATCAACAATGTTTTAATTCGTCACCAGAAAAAAAAAACTATTTACAGAGGAGAAACAAGAAAACAAACCAATCAATCGAATAAAACACTCTTTTCTTCTGTCAAATAAAACCCTAAATTAAAGATCAATTACTGCTGCTAAAGCCACCACCTTTCATCATCTGAAGAAACTCCTTGTAATTGACTCTACCATCACCATCTGCATCAACTTGCATAATCATCTTCTTACAACCATCTAGGGTTTTCCCTTGCTTGAGTCCTAAGGAAGCCATCACAGATTTCAACTCCTCCACAGTGATAAACCCATCTCCATCTTGGTCAAACACGTTAAACGCGTCTTTCATATTCTCTTCCTCTGTTTCTCCATCGTTCTGATGCTCGTCTACGATCGAGCTGTACAACGACTCGAACTCGTCTATGTCGACGCATCCATCACCGTTTGCGTCAATCTTATGAATCATTTGAGTAAGATCTTTGTCTGGTATGTAGATACCTAGATTCTCAAGTGAGTCGTTGAGCTCTTCCTTTGTGATTCTACCGTCGCCGTTCTTGTCGAACATCTGAAAAACCCGTTTGAGCTCGGACGGATCTATTCTTTTCGTCGGCACAGACGACGACGAAGAGGAAGGAGACGGTAACATCGTTGGCGGGGACGGTGGTGAGTTCTTGTGGAGAGTTTTGTCGAACCAAGAGAGAGGGAAGAGACTTCGTAGCTTCTTTGGTACTAAAGAGAGAAGAAAAGAGTTTAGTATGTTGTAGAGAACAAATATTCTCACCATAACTGTTGAATCAAAACCCTCTTTTGTGAAGAAAAAAAAAACAGAGAGAAGATCTGAGAAACAGAGAGCTTGAAACAGAGCTTGTTTGGTAAATAGAGAGAAACTTGGAACTTGTTGTTGGTTTTTATAGAAAGATAGAGAGAGAGATTCATTTATTATAACATTATTAAATAATATATCTTCGGGAATTTAATTTTCTTTTTTCACGCCTAAAATACAACCGTTGAATCTTTTTTTGTTTAACATAAACGTCCTTTACTTTAACTTTTCACTTTTCTTTGTTTGAAGTAAAAAGTGGAAAAGAATGAACAAGTGCGAAATTAATCTGAAGATGACTTTTCAAACATTTACATTTTTACGAAAACTCTAATACTAGTCTTCCTATATTCAAAGTAGTCTCCGTTAAAGATTAAGATACATGATCACAAAATCACATCTTACAATACACGGCACTAATATATAAGGATCACACACACATATTTACAATTTACATCTTATGTATCTTGATATATGTTATGTGTCTTAATATTTGTTATAAAATGGACAAGGAGATTGAACTAGTAAGGAGAAAAAAAAAATACTCAATAGGTCTTTTAATAAAGAAAGTAAAAAGAAAACGCGTGAAGAAGGTAGAGAGAGAGAGAGAGGTGTAGTTAAACATAAACATCGCTTTTCTCTGATAAATTAAAAACGAAGTAATGTCAAAAACGCGTTGTTATAATTGTTGGTGTTTGGTTCCTGTCCCCATTTGTTGTAGTTTAATTGATTTATTTCTGACTGTGCACCTGCCGGTCTGGTCTTCTTGCATTTTAAGACTTTTTTTATGTATCATTCTTTTTTATCGTATACGTAAAAACCATTGAGTCTTTTAAAGGAAAAACCTACCAAACGACTTCATTCAACTGATCGTTTTCTTCGATAACCGCGTAATATGGACCGAGATCCGACTAACTCGTACGTTTTACCTCTGTAAGTGTTTACTTTACAGGTAGGATTGAGATATTTGAGACGTACGTACTCTTTCTAGAATCAGTAAAAACAAGTGTTGTTACTTGTTAATGATATGATATAACTAAACAGTCTCAACGGGTCTAAAGAGTAAAGAATTAAAAGGAAGACAAAATGGGGGACCAAAAAACGCGCCAAGAATGACGCCCGTTGGAATTATGACCGTTGGATCTCACCTCCACTTTCTAAGGTTTAATTTGTCGCTCTTCTATTGGCGGTTTGCTTCTTCTATCTTGGACCCATCCTGTTCAATAGCTTACAATTTTTCATTTTTATTATTCATATTTGCACTTCAATTGGATGTACATTAACTTATAAAGTTTAGTTAGAAGACAAAAATGTTCGTTGGAAAGTAAACTAAAGAAGAGTCATTGGCGTTGGGATAAAATAATCTATATACGCTAAAAAGTGTTGATAATTTTTTCCACCAAAACGGTCTATGACCTAATATCTTATATCTAGAAGACTAGAACTCGAGTATATGTATAACTAAATCAATAATCGGCTTCACTTATAGTATAATTAAACACTAATCCTCTTCCTTAACTAATTAACGAGGCAAAACTGTTTGGAACTTGCGTGAAGTTTCATGTATATCGTCCATTATAAGTATAACATCATATCTTTCTAATCATTGCATATACTGTTACATTACATGATTATCCTGAGTGTAAATTATGCTGAGCCTTTAGATGAATTTTTGTGTAGAAGACAGGAAATTAAGAATTAGTAGAGCATAAACTTAATACTCAGTTTTGGTATTTACTAGATTAATGCATGGTCCATGGATATAGTTTAAAACAAGTATAAATAAATTATGAATAATATATATTTTATATATATATAGATAATTAAACTAATGAATAAATCAATCATATATTTTGAGATTCTCACGCGGGGGTGTGGTGTAACGGGATCCAAGGACATTTGACTTGTGAGGAGTGTTTATGGACTTCATATGGTTGTTGTCTTCCAGCTCACCCAAGCCAGCTCCACTTATATGATTGATCATACTTATAGTTGTCATTATATATTGTTATTAACTGTATTTTCTGGTTCAAATATTCTTTGTATATGTCATTAAGAGAGGAATTATAAAGTTTTTTCCCTTTTAATTGACATCATGGTCTTCTTCTTTTTTGTGTGTGTGTCTTTTGTTATTAAATGTATGTTTACTACAATAACAATAGGTTGCAATGATTTTAGTTAGTGGCCAACCTCACTCCTAATCCCCAAACTGTTTATCATCCCACGTAATTTCATAAGTTTAGGTACCCGTACCACTTTAACATTTGTTTTCATTACAAGATAATGTATATTGTGGATTATTATACTTACACTTTGTTGTTTAATCCGGATTATACACTTTTTTCCAAAGTGGACCATCCATTACAGTAAAGATGACGAAACAATTGCTTCAAAGGTATATATAGATATATTGTTTCGCCGGTGAGACATGAGAGAGAGAGATTGCACTCGTCTTAAAACACTTTTGAGTTCGTGTGCAATTGTGTTTAAAGAGGCTCAATGGTTCTCCCTATTAAGACCCGAAACTAGATTTTCTTTACAATTCAGTGATGATACTCACACTAGAAAGTCAACTGCTTTATGAACATCAGCTCAGTTTATCGGAATGCTTCAGTTTCAGTGGCTAATATATTCGATGGGGCCATGATATTCAACAGATCGAATTTGGAGCATCTATATGGTTTGAGAATACAGAATTTAAAACATTTACCACTAAAAGACGCAAAACCTTTGTAACATCATTGTCTAAAATCTAAATAAGTAATATATGGGTGAAAGAAAAAGAAAGAGAAAATCCTTAAATTATTCACTGCAACAAAAAAACATTTCCAAACTGTCACACGCGGTTTCTCTTTATAACACAACGCCTACTTGTCTAGTAATGTCAACGAGAAACATTTAGGGTAAGCAAACAGTTTGTCGTAATTAATTAGTTATTGACTTTATTACACATTGGAGTTGCACAATCAGGCACATATTCCGGAAGAGAGAAGACATACGCATGTCTTATGAATAATTGACTTTACAAATTAATTTGGATATTATCTAGCATAAGTGCATAACCATGTTCTGTTTGTATATCTTAATTTCCTGGAAAAGATTAACTTATACATCGCTTGCAAGCTCAAAGGTCCATCCGTAAAGCCAGTCAATAGTTAACCATCGTATGATATGATCATTCTTTACAATTTACACACATAAATAAAATTAGTAAGGTGGTGGAAAAAAGTGCCCACACGCAGGATCGAACTACGGACCTTCAGTTTACAAGACTGACGCTCTACCACTGAGCTATACGGGCTATTGCTTTCCATTTTCTCATTACGGTATATATCATATATAAAACTCCGATCCTCGTTTAATAGGACTAGTGTTGAAGTACGTGAGATAAAGAATGTACGAGTATGAGATATTATCGGCAAAGGGAGATGTACCAGAAACAGAGTTAAGATGAGATGTAGACATTCTTCTCCGAGAATTAACGAACCTTTCCGACCAAAATACCAAACTCTAGGCTTCGACAAGACAACGACTTGAGCTTCGATTTGGATAATAATTAATACTATATGAGTAAATATGAGGAAATAAAAGGGTAAAAAATTAAAAATCCGAGCTTGGACAAAAAGTAAAAAGTCTCTTTTTTATTATTTTATTTTCTCATTTGAATTAAAAAATCTCATTCTCGTCCTCCGTGAGCAAACGACAAGAAGAGATCTTTTTGGAAATTAACCGATCGAGAAACCAAAATATACGACGTCGTCACAACCGATGAATGGGACTCACCGTCACCATCTACTTCAACTGGTCTTATCATGCCGTAAAATCACAGCACAAGTAACTCAACCAGGATCTTCAACGATCGTAGCCATGGCTTCATCCTCCGAACAAGAGTTCCTAGCCAGAAGCCGTGCTAATCTCTACCGTTTCCCTCATTCCAACAATTTCTGGGACTCAAAGACCGCCTCACGCGTCGGCGAGAAGCTTGGCCTTCGTTTAAGAGAGCTTGATGTCGACGCTGTCTCCATTAATGCAGACGAAGAGATCTCTCGACCTATTCATCATCGTAAGAGGGTTCTTCCCTTGTTTGATTCCGTTCGTCGTACCGGTATTAGAGTCGACGGAACTGAGCAATTGAATGATGTTGGTGTTCCGGTTATTGTAATTCCCAGAAATTAGGGTTACCAATTTGGGGATTTTTTTTGTTTTTGTTCGTACAGTTTCTTGTATTAGTGAGAGATTTTACAGAAACTAAGGGGAGGTATTGGTTTGAGATTTTAAGAGAATTTTAATGACTTTAATAAAATCATGGAAAGTATAATCTTGCTGATTCTTAGTGATTGTTTAGAAAGTTTTTTAAAATCTTGCTAATTTGTTTTTCCTAATCTTGTAAAATCACTCATAAAATCTTGTAAAATCTTGGTCAAAAAATATTGCACAATATCTTTGCCAAAGTCATATATCTTTTTTATTCAACGCCTTTTGACATAATCGTTGGTTTTGGCTTTATCACAAAAAAAAACATACTCGATCTCCAAGTTGCAGGTACAATACAACTAGACTTGCTCATCTTCTTTCTATGCATTAAAGTATTCTATCTTTGGTTGAATAAACATATTGCAATTACGAGTGTTGAAGATCATATGTTAGGATGTCTTTTTTTTCGAGATGATGACTAACGATAGTTGCTTATCTCATCCCGTGTTCTTATATTGAATTATACGTTGGTTTTGTGTTCATGTATTATTATATATTCTTTCTGTTATCTAGATTATGTACGTTGGTTTATGTATTATTATATACTCTTTAGAGTGTTTGATTTTTCGTTTCTTTGACTAGTGAGATAATCTAGTGATTATCTATATTTTTCTTATCATTATTTACACATATATGCTTAGTTAATGGGAGATTCCCAAAAGAGTAAGGAAAAGGGTTCATATAGTCAATGGGGACCAGAAGAGACAAAAGTGCTAGTAGAGTTACTTGTTGATGGAGTTCACCGAAACTGGCGTGATAATAGCGGTAACTTTAGCAAGTTAATTGTGGAGCAAAATTTTTTACCAGTTCTTAGTGAAAGACTTGGATGCCAAAAAAATCACAATCAGTACCTAAGTAGATGGAAATACTTGAGAGAAAGGTACAACCATTATTTAGATCTTCAACGCTTCAATTCTGGATTTGGATGGGATCCTGAAATGAAAAAGTTCACTGCTCCGGATGAAGTGTGGGAAGAGTACTTCAAGGTATGTATTTGATTAAATATGGTTTAAGCATTCACCATTATTTTTTAACGTACATATCATGAGTGATATATATATATATATATATATATATTTATTTATTTATTTTTATCTACAGAAACATCCTAAACATAAACATCTACGATATGAGTCAAACGAAAGATTTGAAGATCTTCAACTCATATTTGGATGTGGCTTAGCTACCGGTGGTTCCGCTATTGGAATGGGTGATACCACTGATGATCGAAGCTTTATTGGGGAGAGTAAAAGAGTGAGAGATAACATAATCGGTGATGAAGCTTTTGAACCATCATCTCAAGATCCATCAGCATCAAGAGAATGTGATATATCACCACCCTTTCAAGGCACCAATCCCAAAGGTCGGTTGGGCAAACTTCCAACAAAGAAGAGGCCTAGAACCTTAGCTACTAGTAATGTGGATAAGCTGAAAACTGATGAGGAGGACCCTATGATCATAGTTAGTAATAAGATCCTAAATGTCATACAACAAAGATAAGAACGACAACAAAGGGAAGCAGAGAAAAGAGAAGATAATCTAAAACTGGAAGCTGAGGAAAAAGAAGCTGAAAAAAAAAAACAATGTTTGGGAAGCGATGAAGGAAATTCCTAATTTAGAAAATCATATTCGCTACAAAGCAGTTACCTTGATTCACTCGCTTGGAATGAAAGATGTCTTCATAGACATGTCAGTAGAAGAACGTTTTGGTTGGATTCAGAGCAATGTTGGCTCTATATGATTATAGCAATGTTGGCTCTATATTATTGCTTTTGAGTTTTTTTTTTTATATTTTTTTATCTCTTGTTTGGTGAGACAATATTTTCCTACTTGGAATTGAAATTTATTTTTTATTCCCAGATTTTCTTTTTTTGTGTTTATATGTTTGATGCATAGTGGACTAGAACATACATTTAACAAACATAAACACGTTGAATTATCTTTATTCAGATTTATCAGCTAACTTATAAATAATTTTTCAGGGACTGTATATCATGGATCACATGATTGTGAGAGGGGATGAATCTCACCATGAAGATGACGAATCAGAAATAGACATTGTGGTATTACTACTGAAATATACGACAAGAGCTTACTGTATGAACAAACGTATTGAGCGTCCGATTCGTAAGCCTATCACAAGAATTGGCTACATTTACCTGGAGAAACTTCTAAAGGAAGATCATAAAAGCTTTCGAGAGGTATACCGTATGTACCCTGAAGTATTTTTGAAGTTATGTGATATTATCAGAGAAAAAGCTTCTTTAAGAGATACCCGACAGACTTGTCTTGAAGAAATGGTGGCTACATTTTTGCTCACCATGTCAAAACTCAAGATATAAGTATACAATGATCACATTTATGAGATCAAAGTTTGCTGCAAGTACAAATTTTCACAAGGTTTTAGATGCATTAAACATGATTGCACCAAGTTGGATGGCCAAACCTGGACTCACAGTTTCTGCAAAAATAAGAGAAAGTACACGTTATTATCCTTATTTCAAGGTATGTTTACTACAAATTTTTATTTCAAAACACGCTATTATTTTTGCTAGTATCTCATTATCTCTTCATTAGTTGTGAGTTATTTAATTGGCTTCTTAGAAGATATGACTTTAGAATTATGAACCCACGTTGTTTAATTACAAGCTCTCGTGGGAAGGTGTGTGGGTATGGGGCTGCCTGAATCATTAATGAAACTAATGAATTCTCGTTATCATGATCTTTACAGGATTGCGTTGGAGCTATCGACGGTACTCACATTCATGCAATGGTGCCTGCTGATGATGCACCAAGCTATCGTAATCGGAAAGGATATACATCACAAAATGTTCTTGCTGCTTGTAACTTTGATCTAGAGTTCATATATGTTCTTAGTGGATGGGAAGGTACAGCTCACGATTCAAAAGTATTAAGTGATGCTTTAACGAGAAGTAAGAGCAAGCTACCTGTTCCCGAAGGTATAGACATATGCATTACACATAACATCGTTACTTCTCTTTTGTTAATATAACTATTAATATTCATATATGAATTACAGGAAAATATTATCTAGTTGATTGTGGATTTGCAAATCGACGCAATTTTTTAGCTCCATTCAGGGGTACAAGGTATCATCTACAAGACTTTAGAGGTGAAGGTTGTGATCCTAGTAATCAAAATGAGTTATTCAACTTGCGTCATGCATCTTTGAGAAATGTGATTGAGAGAATTTTTGGTATCTTCAAATCCCGTTTTCTGATTTTCAAATCAGCACCGCCTTTTCCTTTTAAGGTACAAGCAGAACTCGTATTAGCTTGTGCTGGTTTACATAACTTTCTTCGTAGAGAATGTCGGTCCAATGAGTTTCCTCCCGAAGAATACAGTGATGAAGAAACCAATATCGGTCACGAAGAAAACAATTATCAGGAAAATGGAGATACAGGAACTCTCCAATCTCAGCAAAGAGATTATGCTAATAATTGGAGAGACACAATAGCTGCTAATATGTGGGCAGAAGCTACAGGAACAGGGAGCATGCCATGAAGTTTTTAAATTTTCTTCAAATATTGTTCTTTTCTTTGTTTGTGTTGGATTACGGGTTGATACCAAACATTGTTTTGTTTTTTTTTAGCTATAAACGTTGTCTTTTTATTTTTTGCTATAAACTTTGTTAGTAGCTGCAACTTTGTTAGTTAGCGGTAGTGTTAAAAGCTGCAGTTTTTTATATGTTTCAGGTTTTTACACATACTACGATCTTATATAGTTTCTTCATTATTATATATGTTGCAGTTTTTTCATTATTATATATGTTGCAGGTTTTTTCGTATTGCACAAGTTTCCAACTCACAACTCAAAACAAAGTATGAGAGATAGAGTAACGAACAAAATGATAAACAATTCTCTCTTTAATCAAACACACAACTGCATTGATATGAGAAACTGAATTGTATTACAAACCCTTTCACCAATTCACTCGTGTGAGAGACTTACGAAGACGTGGAAGTTGGGAGTGAAGGTGAGGACACGAGTGACACAGCTCTGAAGTGTTTTGCAAGTAGAAGCCATCAAGCAGAGAGACGCAACATCGAGTTTCGTCATGATAGTCTCCAAGATAGCCGCCGGTAACATAACCAGGATTCTTCTCTCGACATCGCAACCTTCAACATCGCCGCACACGACGGTGGTGGTAGCCATAAACGGAGGCTCTCTTCTTCTCTGAATCTATATAAATTACGGAAATTGTGACGATCTCATTGTGTGTCTTCAGCTCTGAAGTGTTTTGCTCTGAATTTGCGACGTCGGTGCCTCTTCTTCTCCGCGATCTTGTTCTGTTTTGCTGTTGAATCTGAGAGAAGTATATAACCCACGTTTTTAACAAAAGAAAAAAAAAGTCATGGACTATGATTCACAATCTCTCTATTTGATGAGAGTGTTTTCATGACTTTTTCTATGAAGAAAATGATATAAAATCCTAAACCAATAACATAATAATTGAATTCATTAACAATCCATGATTCTTTTGTTTTACTTGAATAACATAAAATTTTTAATGACTTTATAAAACTCTTAATCCAATAACACTAGATTTATAAAGATTTTAGATAACTTTTTATAAATCCACAACTAATAACACCAAATTTTAAAAGAGTTTTAAAAAGTCTTGATTGAATAAAACATATTTTACATAACTTTTAAAGTCATTAAAATTCTCTTAAAATCTTAAACCAATACCCCCCACTAATTTGATTTATTCTCAAAGTTGAGAACTTTTTTTGTCTCCCTTCATCATTTTTGCTTATGTAACAGTCAAAACTTCAATGTTTCACTTTCAATATGTATAAACAGAAGAGAGGCATTTTAACTTAGCCCAACTTTCATATAAATTTGAATCCATACAAAAAATCAAATGAAGGAACCACCAAGATAAATGAAGATTGGATCTTCATCAGTTACATCATTGCATATATAGCTACATTAAAGAAAAACAATGTTTCGGTATTTGACTTCTTTCTTTCAACTTACGTTGGCTGCAGAATGTTTGCTTGGTCAACATGACTCAATGAGTGTGAGTTCTTCTTCTACGCCTACTTGAGGAAGAACTTCCAGATATCTCTGTCTGTAGTTTCCTTAACCAAATGAGCTCCTAAGATCGTTTCTTCATCGACCAAGTTCCTCAAATGTCTCGTTCCACTGCTGAATCCTACGTACTGCTTCTTTGCTGCCAAATACATTACACCGTATGGCGGTCTCAGGCACTGTCTCCACATCAAAACAACACAACCATCAGTATAACAGGAAACAACCACTGAGTCAAAAATGGTAATTAAAAAAAACCAACCTTCTTTATGAGAGAATATAGTTTCTTCAGAGAAGTAATCGAGTAAGGGATTTCGGTCATTAGGATAACATCATATCCACATTCTCCTCCTTGATCAGTCTCGTTGGCTCTTTCCCACGCTCTGCTTCCCGAGAGCTTCCTCGATTGCCTTGAGGAGAGATCTGGCTGTCCTGTAATGCTCCCGTCCTGACTGCTACATCCATCCATAAAATCTTCTTCTGAGAAGCTCAAGTTCAATGCAGGGATAGCTGGTTCAAGGACATCTGTTCTAATGATGGATAGAACAGTCGAGAGCTCTTCCCATTCTCCTGCATAGAAGCGAACAGATGCAGAGACGGCTTGTCTTGATGGTGTGAGTGGGCTTTCTGGCTGACGGCTTTGCCTGTCTCGAGCTTGCTCGAGGTTTGCAAGAACGTTTGGGATGGTTGTGCATCTTATTGTTTCTGCGCTGAGATCTTGAAAGTGGACTGAGGAAGCACCCTTTAGAAAAAAAGCAAACAAGATGCAATTATGTGAATGTTTTCTAGAAATGTGAAAGTAATAGCTATCTAGCAGTGACAGTTTACTTATTTTTAAGCAGGCAAATATCCCAGGAACTCCGTAATTGCAACCTAGCTGTTCAAGTCACCATACAAAGCAAAAATATACTGATAAGTCAGAACGCAATTGTTAAAATGGAGCATCCATAACATCTTCACCACAATATAACATTAAGAATAAAAACACTCAACAAATTCAGAAAATGAGAGTAAAAGGTTTGAACGAATTTGTAAACATTTTAACAAAGCTACAGAGATATGATTTGAGATTACTGCTTATCTTGAAGTATATAAGTGACAGACCACATTTTTTTGTGCCATTTTACGTTCAGTGAGATAAGCTTTGCTTTCCTATAAAAAGAGTACAGAAGAGAAGGGGTACCTCAAGGACCCTTTTACCCCTGAAACTAAGCTGTCCATCGCGGATTTCGTTTTTAAGGACATTAACAAGAACAATAGAGCTTTCCCAACTTTTCAGAGAGCCTACACAACATTAGTTTAACTTTTTACAGTTTATTATGATACATAAACGGAGGAAAACATCAGATGAAAGTCCATGTCAAGTACATACCTTCATTTTTCAGAGAAGCAGTTTCTGAACCAGAGAGCCCGATCATATCCGCAACACTTACTTTTCCCTGCAACAAGTTAATGGTTACAATGCCAAAGGTTAGGATATTCTATACATTGTTACTCACCAGAACCGATTCTTGTTTTTCACTATTGAATGACAATTTATAAAGATCAAGCAAACCGTGCACTTCTAGACATACTAGTTATAACATATAGTAGACTTATTTACTAGGTTCTCAAAGAAAAACAGTCTGGTTACTTTCTGTTTCACATTTTCCCCAAGAAAAGGTAGAGTATAATATATCCACTCTTAAAACCAGTATTATAATATCATCCTACCGCGTCACTGGTCCTTCCAGCAATCTCATTTCTTCATGTTAAATCTTGTATAAAGATTTGATAACAAGTTTTTAACTTTTATGTCTACTCCCTCAAAGCTTAGAAGTGGTTAACTATATTAAAAATTGCATATGTAGTACCTTAAAAACTTGTAAACCGAGCACATCTAGATTCTCCCCTGAATACCTGTGATGAGCTGCTGTCTACAAAAGATAGAAACGAAAAGAGCATTAGAATTGCAAGGTAGTATAGGTCTACTCCATTCTCAAAATGAAGTAGTAGTAGGTAAAATACATGGTGAATCCGAATATGCCCTGGAAAGGAAGAAGTCATAAGAAACTAGCAACGAGCAAACAACAACCTTAGAAGGTATGATCTCAACAGCTGGTGTTGGAAGCTGCAAATCCTTCTCTTTCTCTGATAAAGCAGACACACCACCTCGGTCTTGAGGCAGCAAACCAGGCAAGCATTGTGCAAGCAAAGATGGTGCACGCATTCTTTATCTCTGGATTCTCAGTAACGCTCCAATGGTAAACAATCTAAAAATATCAACAAAAGATCTAACCTTTAGTAATAAAATCGACACTCTGAACTTAAAACTCTAAACCTTTAAACCCCAAAACCCTAGTCATCATGATTTCCACCAAACGCAGATGCAAACACATAAATGCTAAAGCAACTTTGAACAATATGCACCGATAAACTTAGTGACAACTCATATCGAAATTGGCAGACAAAGAAAAAGTCAAAATGAGAACTTTAAGATTCAAAACTAAGCCCAATTGCGAGATCCACGCGAAAAATCCTAAAATTGTTACACAACCTTACTATTAAACTGACCAACAAGGATCAAAATCAAAACCAGGAACCATCAACGAACAGTAGTTCTTCTTATAAGCCAAAATAAATCAAAAGTTTTTGACTTTAGTTTCAATCCTAAGCGAGCGAGTAACCGTATCAAATGGAGCATCAAGAAACTGACAGCAAAGAAACTGAAATCTACTTACAGAGATAACTTGCTTATAGAGGATAATAAATTAGAAAATGATCAGGCGGAGGAGAAGTTCTCGTCACGAAATTGGATTCAGAAAGGCAAAAAGATGAGAGTCTTCTCAAACACGGCGAAAATTTAGGGATCAACAGGAGCAACTAAGGTTGAAATTTCAGAGCAAAGCGATCTCTCACACGTTTAAAGCAAAAGACTTTACAAAAATAATTGAATAATCTGGAAAGACCAAGTTTGGCCAACCAACCAACAAAATCGAAGCTTCGGTTCAGACCCGCTGGTCTGCTTTTTGTACACCTGTCCCTTAACTATTTACACTTCTGGTCCTTTTTATTCTTCGTAAATCCTCGAAGTGACCACTTTCTTTTGGTCCTTTGGTCGTGGTCTGATTGGTCGCATTTACATTATCTCATTCTCATTTCCTGGAAAATCGAATTTAATTAATTCTCGTAAAAGACCAATGTATGGGCCTCAAAATTAAAAGGCCTCTATGTAATAGACATTAAGTCTAATTAACACATTTTTGGAAAAATACTGTTCAGCTCCTTTGGATTGAAATATTGTTCCAACTGTTCAGAAGTGGTGCATGCAAATTAATACATAACGATCGAGGATTTATATAAACGCAATAAAGATCAAAACTGAGAGTGTGTAACTGAAGTATATGGCTGAAAAAGCCAAGGCCTTGTCTGCCTTAAGTATTTTTTTTTTTGGGTATTTTTTCCTCCTTTTATTTATCTAATTAAATTTTGTTTGTTTTTTTAATTTGCAGAATGGGTTGGTGTGGGGTTCCGTTAATGGTTACAATATTATTCTTTACTTACATAAGTAAAAAAATAAAATGCAAAACATAAGTAAAATATAAGTAAAACATAAGAAAAATTTGGCAAAAAAATAAAAAATAAAAAGTAAAATATTTTACATATGTATTTTTCTAACAAATAAATCTGACTCTTAAATGTCATAATATCTTTTTTTAATTGTCTCTTTGGAGTTAGAATACATAGTCTACCATGCCATTTTTTCAAAATCATTTAGTAATGTGCAATCTATTTTTTTTTGTGATGATCGTATTGTCTAGGCAATTCACCCAAACATTAGGAGGAAGATAAGGGTAAGACTCCAACAAACGGATGATGACGGGTATGGTGTATGTTTGTTTTCCATATGTTGCTCTTGATCAACACAATTTCTAGTTGTAGCTTAGGGTGGTACACACCGATTAGTTCCACCAAATGTTGGATGATAAACCCCTTGCTAAAATCATCATAAAGAAGGCGTGAATGAGAAAACATCGTGTAGGCATAATTATAAAATATTCTTCTTGGTTGAATCTGTTAGCGAATTAATTATGGTATTCAAGATCAGTTAATAATATGTTAAAGATAATCTACCATTTCATTTTTTCAAGATCAGTTAGTAATGTGGTTAGAAAATCATTTTTTCAAGATAATCTACCATTTTTTCAATGACTCTCATTTGGTTAGAAAATCATTTTTGCAATTTCCTACCAATGAAATATTTGTATACTAAAATTTTCAGTTACATAATAGGATAATAAACAAAGTATTAATTTATTAAATTTTGCGCAATAGGTTTAGAAGTTTGTGTTATCTAGATTATAATTCGCCAATTTACTTATCGATCAGTGTTTTTACTCGTAAGTCGTCGTAATAAACGTTTAAATCTAAAATGGTTATATCATTCATTAAGACATGCTAATTATGTTTAGTATGGGTACATGTGCCTGTAGATACTAGTACTAGATAGAGTGTTCTAGGAGAGCGTGATTATACGCGCCTACGCATACAAAATGTCAAAATCAATTAATATTACACGTGCACTTACGCGCGTGGTGATCACTACAACAAAACCAACGGTAAAGATGAAATGTGAACAAAAACTAGAGGCTGAAAAAAAAGCGAGTAGAACAGATTTACATAAACGCGGAGAGTAACACTTGTTTTGTTCGTTTTGAAATAAGACAACCTTATCCAGAGTAAGCTTGCCACGTGGCCACGTTTATTAAAATAAAAAAACGTTATTGTCTGTTAGTAGTCTGTATCATATCGTCGTCTTCAAAAACGTTTCCTTTATTTTCACGGCTTCGTTTGTGCCGCCACATTTTTACGACGGCGAGTTCCGAAAATCCGATTTTTTTTGGGGTATTATTCCGAAAGGGGGAAATCCATATTTGGAAATTTTGTTGGTTAGGTCTTGCAGAATTAGGGAAGAAAACAGATTCCTTTCCATTTCAACCAATCGCAATTTATTGAAACTCCGGCGAAATCAGCAGATTTTTCTGGGTAGGGAGAAGAGTTAAATAAGAAAGATGACATTAACGATCCAAACCGCACCTGGGAGCTCCGGGTACTTGGATATGTTCCCTGAGAGAAGAATGTCATATTTTGGGAATTCTTATATTCTGGGTTTGACTGTTACTGCTGGAATCGGTGGCCTTCTCTTTGGTTATGACACAGGTCTCTCTCTCTCTCTCTCTCTCTCTCTCTCTCTCTCTCTCTCTCTCTCTTACTGCCCATGGTTAACTATACTCCCGAATTCAGATCTTTTAGGCTTTAGATTTGATTTCTTTGCTGGCCCATTTGTTGGAATTTTGTAAATTGAATCGAATGTGGAGTCTTTTAATCTAATTCTAATCTGCATTATTTGTCTCAAATAGATCTCTACTGTTGCCTAATTCTGATCATTGGTTAGGTGGGTATGAGTTAGAATTGTGTTTAGGTTATGTCACTGAACTTAGTAGTGGCTTGTGTTCTCTAAAGCCTTTAAGAATTGTTCCTTTCACAGGTGTAATTTCCGGTGCCCTTTTGTACATTAAGGATGATTTCCAAGTTGTTAAACAGAGCAGTTTCTTACAGGTATGTAAATCTTTCTTAGCCTCTTCCAAGCTGGCAACTTTTTGTGTTTGTAGTGAGTGATCCATGACATGAAGAATGTTATACTGTAGGAAACTATTGTAAGTATGGCTATAGTTGGTGCAATGATCGGTGCTGCGGCAGGAGGTTGGATCAATGACTACTACGGTCGTAAAAAGGCGACTATGTTTGCTGATGTTGTCTTTGCAGCTGGGGCAATCGTTATGGCTGCTGCTCCTGATCCGTATGTTTTGATATCAGGTCGTCTCTTGGTTGGTTTGGGAGTTGGTGTTGCTTCTGTGACTGCGCCGGTTTATATAGCGGAAGCATCTCCATCAGAAGTGAGAGGTGGACTTGTGAGCACCAATGTATTGATGATCACCGGTGGACAGTTTCTTTCATACCTCGTTAATTCCGCTTTCACGCAGGTTAGTTAATTAGACATATCTCTCCTCGCCATAAAAAAAGTTTTGAATTTTGGTAAAGTTGTGCAACAGCTGCTATCTTTGCAAGTGATTGACAATGCGCCATTCATTTTATGTTCATTGTAAGCATTCTAGGAATTTCCATACCTGTCCGTGAATTCATAATTGTTGATGGGTTTACAAGTTGCCCCTTTTCATCTATCAATGCTTTAGAGGATCTGGAACCAAGAAAGTTGATTATTGTGAATTCAGTATTTAAGTTTGCTTATGTTACCTATACTGTTTTTACAACCTGAAATAGAACTAGACTAGAGAAGGTGAACACTGTATGGTTTTCTATTGCTGTTGACGTCTTTGGTCTTCTCACTTCTGTGTCTCATGACATGCTGATGTAGTTAACAAAATCATGCTACAGTCTCGTTGTGGGTGTTGTATCATTTGATATTAGATGATCTTTATGACCTTGATTTTGATTTATCTCAATGTTCAAGTTTACTTTGCTGCAGTTCCTCATGTCCTGGCAGCTTATCTGTCCTTTCGCCATGACGAGAAAATAAGTCTACCCTGAGTTCCAACAAAGGTCACTCTTTGGTGGTCCTTTACATTAATCTAGTCTTGAATTTGAAACTAATTTCCCACTATTACAATAAAACCAAGTGAATTTGATTTAGGAAAATGGAAGGTTGTTATTGATCCTTATGCAAATGTCGTTTGGTACTTAAATAAGTGAGACCAGTTTTCATATTGCTAAGAAACTACAGAGATAAAGTGAGATTTTGTTATTTAATGATAGCTTCTGAATTCATAAGATCGTTGTTGGCAGGTTCCAGGAACATGGAGATGGATGCTTGGTGTTTCAGGCTTTCCCGCTGTTATTCAGTTTGGCCTCATGCTTTTCATGCCAGAATCCCCTCGATGGCTTTTCATGAAGAACCGTAAAGCGGAAGCCATCCAAGTGCTCACTAAAATGTATGACATCTCGCGGTTAGAAGACGAGATTGATCATCTTTCAGCAGCTGAAGAGGAAGAAAAACAAAGGAACCGCACTGTTGGTTACTTGGATGTTTTCAGATCCAAAGAATTGAGACTCGCATTTATTGCCGGAGCAGGGCTTCAGGTAAAGTACATGTAGACTTTTGCAGTCTTTGACTCATAAAATTTATATGCGTTAAGATTTTGAAAGTACTGTCGAAATTTCTACAGGCGTTTCAGCAGTTCACTGGCATCAATACTGTAATGTACTACAGCCCTACAATAGTCCAAATGGCTGGATTTCACTCAAACCAGCTTGCTTTGTTCCTCTCACTCATTGTTGCTGCCATGAACGCTGCTGGAACCGTCGTAGGGATTTACTTCATCGATCATTGTGGAAGGAAAAAGCTTGCTCTATCAAGTTTATTCGGCGTCATTATATCTCTCGTAATCCTCTCTGTTTCGTTCTTCAAACAACCTGATGCACCAAACGATGGAGGGCTTTACGGTTGGCTAGCTGTACTTGGCTTAGCTCTATACATTGCTTTCTTTGCACCGGGAATGGGACCGGTACCATGGACAGTGAACTCAGAGATATACCCACAACAATACAGAGGCATATGTGGAGGCATGTCAGCTACAGTTAACTGGATCAGCAATTTGATTGTGGCACAAACATTCTTGTCAATCGCAGAAGCTGCTGGAACAGGAACGACGTTCTTGATTTTAGCGGGAATTGCTGTTCTTGCGGTTTTCTTTGTGATTGTGTTTGTCCCTGAGACTCAAGGGCTAACGTTTTCGGAAGTTGAGCAGATTTGGAAAGAAAGAGCTTATGGAAATGTCAGCGGTTGGGGCAGTAGCAGTGATAGCAACAACGTGGAGGAGGAGGTGTTACTCGAGCAGGGATCTTCTTCTTGAGGATCTTGTACGGGTCATGACTATACGTTGTGAAATCACATAGCACTAAACCGGGATTGGTTCCGGTTTAGTTATCTGATATGTATGTGATGTTGGAATTTGTAATGTGTTGTTAGGAACTGTGTTTGTTGTAAATACATACATTTAGGGTCCACTTTGGTACCCAATCTCTTTCAATGTCTTATGATCTAGAGATTTGTTGTCTTCAAATCTCTATGATGCATATGTGTCTATGAGCAAAACGGTACGTTTGTTTTTGCCACTAAGGATGAGCGGAGAGATGAGTCGACAAAAGCATTGAATAGATGAATGTTGATGCACAAACATAAGACTTGTCTTTAAGAACTGTGTTCCATTGAACATAGATGAACTGTCTTTTTTGTCAAAACATTAATTGAAAAGAAAATTAAGGGAGATGGAAAAAGAACATTAAATTTGTAGTGGACACGGCAATCAAATTAGGGACATAAAAGGGCCACCAAAATGTATGATTGGATTGGATAATGTGCAAACGTATCATTCGTGTTGTCTTATGTGTCACTATACAATGTAGGTTTGTGTTCTGGTAACTCAATACTATTTGTGTCAATGGTTATTTTATCACTTTTCTCGATTCTTTTTGTTCTTATCTGAATTATATGATCTTCTTTTTAGACATAGTTATCTAGTTGTAGTTGAAATGAGTTCAATATCAAATTCGACTTTTCCCGAGTATATCTTTTGAGTTCAATAACTATTAGTATAAGTTTAGTTTGAGTTTTGATCTAGATTTTTCAGATTACCAAAAAAAAAGATTCACAACCCATATAATATCTCCAAGCATATAAATTTCTTCCAATGATATTTATCGAACTTTTTTCCTCAAGATTGTCACCCCGTGAGTAAAAAAAGACCTCATTCGTAATATCACCCGTGAATGATAGATAAAAGTAAAAAATTTAGAAGATAGTAGAAGATGAAGGAGAAGAACATGTGGTATAGAGAACAAATGATAAAAGATAAGTCTTCCACGCACGCCTAGTTGAAACTCTCTCCCAAGCACAGAAGTCGAGATAGCCGTTCATCCCCAAGATGAGTCTTCTCCGGCGACAATTCTCAGACTCTACTTACTATTAAACGGCGTTCTTCATCTATTTTCTCGGACCCACTCGTCCGAAGACCTTCCTCGCATTCCGTCGGCCTCTAGTCGCCAGCGAGATATTTTTTCCTTACTTCTATCATGGTTTCTGGTGAGATCTTCCCCATTCCTTCTCTTTCTTTCTGCCAGCCACTCGCAGCGCTGGCGAGCAAATCAGCCAAATCTTCTTATTCAATTTTGTCACTATCAAGTGAAGAACATTTTCCGGAATTCTCTCCACACACTGGTTCCACTAGAGTCACCGGATCCGCCGCACATACCTTACTCATCTCCTTCTCTCGTGTTGCTCATCCCTCTCTCCTCATGTCCACAAAGCAGTTTCTGCTTTTTTGACCACGGGTTATGCTTGGAGTTGACGGGTGTTGTAGCCAAAATTCCCTCACTTGAGTTCTCGCAGCATGGTAAATCTAGATCTGATCCCGTTGAACACCGTCAACGGCTACTCCTTCGTAGTAGAGGAGATCCGCCTCCCTTCACTGGTCTCTGCTCAGCCGGTTTCTCCCGTTGTCTCATTTCCGGCGAGATTCTCTTGACACTTCCCCTAAACCTAGCCGTCTGTTCTTTTCTCACTCACACCACTTACGGCTTTGCTTTATGGTGGGCCTTGACCTGGGCCAGATTGTCATGTGGTCTAGTCCGTTATTCAATCACTTCCTCCCATGTGGAGAGATTGCTCCTTTCATGTAAAAGGGAAAGAGCACGAATCATCTTAGTGGTTAAGATGTATTGTTTTAACTTACTAGATTTGATGCTTTTATCAAAAGTTAAGCATCAAAAGTTATATCTGCAAATTGTGCAAGTGTATCGTTGTAGCTCCAATGTACAACTCTTATTCCGTAAGGGTCTTTTTGTAGCTTTATTCCTATATATCTCATTTTCCTCCTCATGTGTTAGATCACTTACACTTAGTCCTTCTTTTTTGGAGAAATTGTTCTCATCAAAATCCTCCATTATGGAGAGAATCATGGTATCTTTATTCTTACTGGATATTGCTGTTAAAAACTTCACCTCAACCATACATGCGAGAACGCATATTGGCAGTACGAACACACTTAGAAAGATGGTCTTTGTAGTGTCGTACTCTGAGCCCCTTGTATCCTCCTCTGAGGAAAGAGTTTCTTTTAAATTCCTCTTTGTTGAGCAAAGAGAGACCTTTTTGATGTATATCCCTCAACTGCGAGGTGTGTGTCTTCTCATATCAATTTCAAATGGGAGAAAACATGTTTTTCCGTCATTGATGTCTATCTCAATGTGAATGGATACGCTTGTGTATCATTGTACACCAGCCATACGCAAGGACTTTATCTCTCTACGAAGCTTATTGCTTGGCTCGGGACCGTGGATGGCAATCATATGGCTTTGGGTTTCTCTTCTATTTGCAGACTATGGTTCTGGGACTGTGAGATGTATTTCTCATCCTTCTTGCGACCTCCCTTTTCAGGGAATGGGTGTTTCGACACTTCAGACGCAATATTGGAAGCGTAAAACTGCTAGGAATCTTATGAATCCTATGCGGCAATGTTTATCATCGGAGTTATCAGTTTGGCAACAGATCACACTCCCATCTTTGGATGGCCTACTAGCATAGTAGAGATCTTTATCTTTTGGGTCTTTAATCCCTTTGTTTTAGTTTTTAAGCCTAGTTATGTTTATTTCTGTTATATTTCATGGTTTGTTGTATCATGTGTTGTAAACAACATACCATGGTCAAATCTCCTCCTGTGTAAGTTTACTGGTCTGTGTTCGGCTCCCCTTAGAGGAGAGTTTGTAAACCTGTAACTTAATCTAAAGGAGTGTTTGTCGACAAAAAAATAAAAGAGAACAAATGATAAATGATGGAAATGGGACTAAACTGAACATGAATGTCGTGAAGACCAAAGAGAGAGTGGGTGTAAAATGTGGTGCTGATTGATTTGTTGAGCCGAATAACCAAAAAAAAAAAAGAAGGAAATGGGGACATGTGAGTTGTTGGGTCTCTTCTTGTCTCTATTTCAAGTGGTGAGCCCCCCTCTCTTGATGATCCCTTTTAGCCCTTTAATTTCTTATCGTAACTGTCCACGTGGCGTCTCCCCTGCCTTTTGTCTTCTTCTCTCATTCACATGTGATTCTCTGTTCTGCTTCCACATTTATAAACCCCTAGCTTACACCCTTCCTCCACATGCTTTGTTAAATTGTTTACATCACCACAATTATTGAAATTAAACTAACTTCTTTTGAACTTAAAAAAGTAACAATTTTTCTCACTTGCTTCTGACTTTAGTTAATTTATCCAACAAAAGTTACATGAATTAGAGACTTCTGACTTTTGTATCTCGTGCTCCTTCTTCTCTTTTTGGATATTTAGTTACATGAACTAGAGTAGAGAGTGGGTAGAATTTGTGGTTATATGTGCTTTCCTTTTGTGAGAATTACAACTTTGGTAAGTACCGAAATTACAATTTGAATGAAACCATACTTCATACCAATTAAAATCAACATACAATTAAATTATTTAGTGAACAAGAATCGCATTTATTATACTCTCTTCGCAGCGCCATATACACTACCTCAATCATTTGGAGCCTTTCGTTCTGTAGGAACAAATAATATGGGCAACTTATGGTTTGGCATCTATATACCATGCAAACTAGCTATGCCCTATTTTTTTTGCTTTTATATTGACTATACATATATCCCACATGGCAAAGAACTATGATGTTTTTGTAATTATACCATGTCATGTGACCATCATCGTCATGACATAAAATAGCTATGCCCTATTATCTTGCTTTTATATTGACTATGCATATATCCCACATTGAAAGAACTATGATGTTTTTGTAGTTATACCATGTCATGTGACCATCATCCTCATGACATATATGACATGAATGTCAGATATATTAACATGACACGTTTGTCTCCATCTAACGCCGGCGCACCATATATCAAAGTCATGTTAATTTGTCAATTAAGCCAATTAGCTCATCAAAAGCTGGACCACGATATGAATTTTCTTTCATAGTTTAATTTTTCCATTAGAAATTTCGAGAAGCAATCTTCTTTTGGCTTCTACAATATTTCTTCTTTATGATCTCTTATGTTTGTATATTTAGCTGTTTACAGCAAATAGTTTTCGTACAAAAGCTATGAGGATTGGTTACCAACTTAAATTATCAGCAGAAAGGAGTTTATTTCTTAATAAACCAATGATTAATACATAGTATTATGTATGTATTTAATATTCTTATCCATCAAACTCAATTAGTCAATTATTATCTCCGCTTTGTATACATAGTTGCTACTTTTGCTAAGCAGACATAATCCATGATATTATGAAAAAAGCTCGTTAAATAAACCACAATATCTAACAATTATACAAATAGATATACTCTTCTTGAGTTCTCTTTGTGAAAACATTTAACATACAGATATGATCTAAAGTGATATATCAAACATGACTAACTAAAATATAAAACCGCTGAAATAAGTAATACAATAATGTTATACAAAGTAATCACTGATTTGCGTCAATACATTACAAAAATAGCAATAAATAAAATTGATTAGCTATGGATGCAAATAATTTGGATTCGCTTTGGTATTTGGTAACCGACCCTAATAGTCATTCCACGGGTTAGCTTCATCGCACTAACTTCACCGCACGCCAAAAACATATGTCGATCAAGCTATAGAAGGATTGAAGAGCCACACTTTTTGTTCGATATATACAAAATAAAATTATAATAGTAAAAAACCAAATGTTATTCCGGAATCTAAAGTTACTTGTCGTATTAAAATTTTGTTTTTAAGTCGTAGGGAAATGTAAAATTGACGTGGCGCATCTCGAGGCTAACGACTTATTAGCAGGCCGCAGGCCGAAGGTGAATTGTTTTATAATTAGATTTGTATATAAATCATTATTTTATCTAATAGTTTAGTCTTTCATCAACATAATACCAAAGTTCTCTATTAAATTGAATAGATTTTTTTATTAATGTTGAGTGCAATAATCTGTTTTCAATAGGATAAAGTAAACTGCAGCAACCTAACAAGTTTGGAGCAACGACTTCTTGTTGCGGTCGCGAAAAGTTAGATATGAAATATGTGTGCATACATTACTACTCTATATGACTAAACATGTAACATTAAATATATGTAGTACATAATTAGTAAGTATTGCTTTGCGCATTTCGTTTTTGTGTTTAAATTTTCAACAAATTTTACTGAAGGAACTAAAACTGATATGGTATATACAACCGATTTATATAGAGATTTATCTCTTGGTGTTGGAAATATTTGAATCACTTGCGATGGAAACAATGGATATCACATTATCAACCAATGATAGTCTAAAAAAAACTTTCTATATATATAGAAATATTATGCTAATGTAAGTCGAAAAACTGTTATCAAAAACTTATTTAAACCGTTATATGAATGAATTAGTAGTCTTTTTGTAATCACACAAAATGGTCAAATGACGTATCAAGGTACGTAGTCTCTCCAATTTCGTTTAATATTGTTGAGAAAAAATAATTAGCGATCGATGAGTTGTAGTATCAATATATTTATTTGTCAACAGAATTTTAGATTTGTTAAGATTAAGTTTAACCTCCACACGTAAGCTAAGTCTCTCTAGCTTCTAAACTACATTTTGATGAAGAAGCTGTGTAAAGTGTAAACTAATGTCCAATTCGTTAAGAGTTTCGAAGTAATATTTGAGAATTACACATCTAATACGTAATTTAGTATCTAAATTAACTAATGAAGGGCTAAAAAAGCGGTGGAGGAATAATAATAATTGGTGGAAAAGGTGCTCTCTGACGACGATTCGATGATCTCTGACGACGATTCTAGCCGCACATGGTGGTCCCCTATTTTACTCACACATCCTTGATATAATATATGACCATCTTATATCATCGCATACACATACATAAATTGATTAGTAACCACATGATGATTAGAAAGAGACAAAAAATAAAAATAATTGCCGCCCGATAAAATAGCTTCCTTATAAAGCAACACTTCTTTCTTCTTTCTCTCTTCACTTTTCTTTTTTTCACCTTTTCTCACCCTTCCCAAACAAAACAATAACAGAGGAGACTCACAAGTCACAACACAATGTGCGACTCAGATCTTCCTGTCTCTCGTTGTTCTTCCTACGAAGCTGACGTTGATTCCGACAGCGAGATCTCTACTACCTCCAGCTTCAGTTCTTGTTCTTACAGTGGATCTGATGAAGAAGAAGAGTTCGACAATGGTTTTGGTGTTGCTCGGTCCAAGAAGCAGACGAAGAAGCTGGAGAAGAAGAAGAGCAATGTGTTGTTAGAAGGCTACGTTTTAGATTCAGCGGTCAACGATGATTTGAAGAGAACCAAGAGTTTAACTGACGATGATCTCGAGGAGCTTAAGGGTTGCGTGGATCTTGGATTTGGTTTCAACTACGAGGAGATCCCTGAGCTTTGTAATACTTTACCTGCTCTTGAGCTTTGTTACTCCATGAGTCAGAAGTTCATCGATCAAGATCATCATCACCATTACCATTCTTCTTCTTCTTCTTACCCGGAGAAGAAATCTTCGGTTCTTGATTCTCCTGTAAGTCCTATTGCTAGCTGGAAGATCTCTAGTCCTGGTAAGTCTCAAGTTTTCGAAAGTTCTTTCCAATTGCATTTTATATGTTTATGTTTTGGTTTTCTGATTATGTTTTTTTTGGGTGAAAACAGGTGATAATCCAGATGATGTTAAAGCAAGGTTGAAATTTTGGGCACAAGCTGTGGCTTGTACTGTGAGATTATGTACTTGATGAAGAGATTTGGATTTTGATCAATCAAAAAGTTGAGGAATCAACGGACGGGGGAAGGAAGATGATTGAACAAGTTTGCAGGAGTGAAATCTCTTTATGAGACTGGACCTGCTTGGATACACACCCATTGTTGTAAAGCTCTTTGTTCTGACTGTGTGTATAAAATGATTAATGATCAACCAAGATTTTGCTTAGGACATTGTTGTAATGAATGATTTGATAATAAGAGGAAATAAATGAAAACAGCTGTGTTCTTTATTGATATTTCATAAACATATTTGGGGTCTTGTTACAGACATGTGGTTCACAGATTCAATCAAGCATCTTCTTTTCCATGAATTGTGTTAGATAAAACATACAGGTTGGTACGGGATAAGTATAGAAGTGGCTCTCATTCTCAGTATCAGACATGTTTGATACGATGCTTTTGCTCTTCTGTCCTGCACCAAAACAGTCCACATTATATTCCTTTGTCTCCATGAGCATTTCCAGAGAAAATAGTTCTGATTCCTGGACTTGAAAGTGTGATAACCAATTTCACAAGATTCTGTTGCTTCTATGTTTCACTCATGAGCTTGTAGGAGGAATTATTACAAACCTAACTGCCCCTAAGAGTTTGGCAACAGTTGCATTCCAAGTTCTAACTACAGATATAAATGTTCACATGCCACATAGAACTTTATCTAACCCTTTATAACTTACAACCTATGAATTAGTTTGTTGTCTTATTCCAGAGAGGGAAAGTGAGATTGATCTGATATAGAGAGATCTCATTGGGGGCTTGAAAAAAAACTCACCTTTAACATGTATGTTCAAGCTGATGCCAATAGCTTCACTATGTCCTTCTACAATAAGAAGAGCGAGAAAACTACAGAGTAAGATCCTTTAATGATCTAGAGAAATGATAGCAATGTAAGAGGGGAAACATCTACTAACCTCAATTTCAAGAGGTGATGTAGTTGGAGCATATCGGTCCACAACATTTCCTTGTTTGTCTACCAGAAACTTTGCGAAATTCCACTTGATAGAATCACCAAACAATCCTCCTTTTTGTTCTTTTAAGAAATTGTAAAGGGGAGAAGTGTTCTTTCCATTGACTTCAATCTTGCATTAGAAAAGAAGACATGTAACTACTACAAAGATATGAAACCGTGTGGGAAAAATTGAGACACAGTGCAAAAGTTTTTGAGACCTTGTCAAAAATTGGGAATTCTGCTTTGAATATATTGCTAACTGTTTCCTTGATCTGTATGTTGCTACCTGGCTCTTGGCTGCCAAATTGGTTGCAAGGAAATGCTAAGATCTCAAGCCCTGAAACGATGCTTCCCTCAATACTTAACAATTATTCCATTAGTTATAATAAGCCTAAGAAAGCCACAGCAAGATAAAGAGACATACCTTGAGATTTGTACTTGGCATACAAAATGTTCAACTCTTTGTAGTTTCCATGTGTTAGACCACTGCCCATTCATGACAACAAGATTCTAGATTTAATGCCATTATAAAGTCACATTATATGCAACGCTTCTGTTAGCCATTGTATCATAATCACACTAGATGGTAGATGCAATTCCTAACATAACTTATAAGCTAACAGTTTGTGAGGATTTAGGAGATGGAATAGGTATTTCTGAAAAACTAAAGAGTTAGTAGCGTACCACTTAGAGGCTACATTGACGATAAGAAGCACTTTTCCGGTGAACTTGCTCAAACTCACATCTTTACCTTCGATGTCCTGAATTTTCAATTAAAGACATTGATACGGAGTTACAATGTTATGACAAATATAATCTTGTAGAACTCGTAAACTTAAACGGCATAGTGTCATTACAAGATTCACTTAAAAAGCAAAACACAAAACAAAAGCTATCTAAGTCTAAATGAAGGCACTCATCTAGATTTCAGTATCTTAGCTAAATCCCTAAGTAAAACATAAAATTTTCATAAATAAAACATCAGCAATTACGATATTAACATCAATCTCTTTGATTTCCTATTAAAAATCACATCTTTGTACTCAAATTACAAATCAATTCAATCAAGTCGAATGATTTATTCAGAATCAGGACTAAACATCGACGCGACGTGAACTACTGGCTTCTAAATACGCCTAGTTTAAGCTGATATACCTTAACGGAAATGTTGTAGATGGAACTGGATGATTGTTCCACAGTGGATGAAGAAGAAGAAGAAGGGTATCTGTAGATGTAGAAGACAAAAGCTAGAAACAAGAAGAGAACCAACTTTTTAGTCTTAGAGGGAGCTCGATGATTGACCCATCTGCTTGATTTAGGCATCGCAGAAAAAGAAATAATTTTTTTTGCTTAGTCTTCTCTTCCGTGAACAAGGACGACGATATCAGAACAGAACAGAACAAGCATGTTGACTTGGTATTACTATTTTACTTATTTAGTAATGTCTGAAGCTTTGATAGGCTTTACATGGGCCACGATTTAGTTGTTAAGCCCATATCAGCCTTGAAAACACTATTGCTGACTTCTAATTATAAATAGTAGATTTAATTGCACCTTTTCTCTTCAATGGTCACACTCTAGAATAACAAGTTTACTTTCAGATGAAAATCTAGACATATATGAATAAGGATTAACGAACAGTCGTATCACAAAACCGTCAACTACATGGTAAATGGGACTGCTTTATAGTGTCCCGAAAAAAAAAACACTGAAGTGGATAATAATACTAGTGAGTAGCGGAAGCAACTTTCTCGAAGTTCTCTGATTCAGAATCATCTTCAGAGAAGCTTGGCGGTTTAGGAGTGAGGCCTAATGTCTTGAACATGAGCTGGTCAGCGTCAAAATCATTGTTTGGTGTGGTTAAAAGCTTCTCACCGGTGAAGATAGAGTTTGCACCAGCAAGGAAACAGAGAGCTTGTTCGGGCATTGAGAACCGGACTCTCCCAGCAGATAACCTCACCATTGCTTTTGGCATTACGATACGTGCGGTTCCAATCATCCTGATCATTTCCCATATCTCAACCGGCTGCAAAAAACACAAAAGGTTTTCAAATCCCTTTACCATAATGTAGCTATGACTTGCATTTTGTGCTTTTGGATTGTGGAGATTTACCTTCTGGTTTTCAAGAGGAGTGCCTTTCACTGCAAGCAGCGCATTGATGGGAACACTCTCGGGGTGAGAGGGAAGTGTTGCTAGTGTGTGTAACAACCCTACTCTGTCCTCCTCTGCCTCTCCAAGCCCTATGATTCCTCCTGTTCATCCGTTAAGAGAAAAGACTTTAGAACACATTTGTTGTTCTTATCCATATGGATTTTATCAAATCAACAAATATTAGGGAATAGTGAGTGTAATGATCAAGATGGAGACAGGTTTTCGTATAGTGTCAGAATTTCTTTGTTTTCATATCGAAGTTACCTGAACAGACGTTGATTCCAGCATCACGAACATGCTCAAGAGTTTCAAGGCGATCATCATAACTTCTAGTAGTGATAACGTTTGGGTAGTACTCTCTTGAAGTATCAAGATTGTGGTTATACGCAGTTAGGCCAGCCTTCTTTAGCTCTAAAGCTTGTTGTTTCTCAATCATGCCTAAGGTGCAGCAAACTTCCATCCCCATGCCTCTGTTGCGAAGTGAGAGTCAAGAAAGTAAGCATAAAGATGTTACAGCCAAGAGACTATATTCAACATCTTGTTCACTTTTCTCACGGATCCAAGTTCACTTTGACAGGATTACTTTGACAGATAAAATGATAAAATCACTCAACAGATTCATTCAAAAACCAATAAAAAGAATGCACAACACTTTTTTAGTAATCGTAGCCTGTGAATCATATTTTAGGCTATAGAGCAGTTGCTTTAATACGGAAAGCAGTTGCAAGGAGATCATATGTAATAGAAACAAGGAGATTTAAAATGAAAGTCCAACTTAAAAAGGTATTATAATAACTCCTCAGGTATTGCCAACAATAGTAAGGGAAAGGTACCTTATTTCTTTGATGTATTCAAGTATTTGGCTGAAGTTGGTTTTCCGTCCAATAGTATCTCGCCAAGCAGCACCCATACAAAAACGCGTGCTACCAGCTTCTTTTGCCTAACAACGCATTAACTTCGTTAATTCAAATCAGAGGAGCCTTATTACACTCTTAAGATTCTCGGATCCTACATTTTCAGTTGTAAACATCCTCAAACTAGTAGTTTTATAGAGAAAAATGAGTGTCTACAGAATGCATCTTAGACTCTTTTGGGTAGAAAACAGATTGATGAATACATATGCCACATCAGGGGATAAAAGCAAAGTTCCATAATGGGACTAGATTATGAAACCTTCCTGCCAGTTTTAACATTCCTCAAGTTTCTTTCTAATACATTGTTCTAAAGAACATACATTCAGCAAAAAATATATTCACAAGAAAACTGCTAACCTTCTTTGCAGCATCAATGACAGCATCCTTGGACATGAGTCTTTGTGCCTTCACTCCAGTGCTATATCTGGAGGATTGAGGACAATATGAACAGTCTTCACTACACCCACCAGTCTTTATGGAGAGGAGAGTACATTGCTGAACCTCCCCGAAGTTATGAACATGTCTATGAACCTGAGCCTGAAAACCCAAACAGCCCACATAACAGAATCAGATGAGCAACCAAATGAAGAATACCAAAGACAATGTTCTGGGAATATACACTAAATTCCTCAGACAAGAATCCTGGAAGTTAAGACAAATGTTTCAAAGAGATTCAAGTTCAGGGCTAAACTAAAAATCGATACTTTCATCCGATTTTTATTGTAATTTGACAGAAACTAGAGTAGATTGAACAACAAAGGGAAGAGTAAGTGAGAGAGAGTCGAGAAGGGGAAAAAAAAATTACTCCATGGAAGAGGAGGTCAAGAACAGGAGAATCATAGACAGCCTTGATTTCTTCTCTGCTCCAGTCATTTCTTGGACCTTCTCTGATGGTCCTTTCAGCTTCAGATGAAGCAGCAGATGAAGAAGAGTAAGAATAGCAAGAAGCAGACTGTAGACCACCCGACGAGGCAAAGGGTCTCAACTGAGATCGAAACACCGATCGAACCAGCATCATTTGATCTGCAAATCAGATGACTTTTTTTTACCAGATTTGGTGGTTTGTGCTAAAAAAGTTTTCACTCCAGTGAGACTCTTTACCTAACCAAAGCCAGCCACCGTTGGAGTTTCCGCCTTTGTGTGGTCCTACAAGAACATAGTGACAAAACTCCGACAATTAAATGGGCTTTAAGAGGCCCAGTTTATATTTTGGGCTAAAGAATAATAAGACGTTTCTTCTTTATTTCATTGAATCGTTCGTTATTGACTAGCCGGAGCCGCCGTGAGAGAGAGAAGTATCGTTTTCAAGAATATTGTCAATTGTGTAACCAAGTTGTAAAAATTCATGTGGGTAACTCATATATATAATAGACTCAGTTAACCGTTTTGGCCTGTGAAAACTGTCGCTTTTACAGCTTGTTATTTTGTATGAAGAACCATTAGACTGTTTCTTTGATGTGTCCTTTTTTTAAGAATTTTTCATGATAAGACTCGGAGAATGTATGTTTAGGCGTTCAAATAAGAATGAAACTGCAAAACAGAAGAGATGAGGCAGCAAAAAATTGAAAATGAATGCAAGTAAAACTCAAAGACAAAGAGTCAAAACTCATATACTCCAAATTGACAGAGGTGAGACTAGTATAGATGACCTTTTCTTACAAGTAGACAGATAAGAGTGGATCAACAAAATTATAGGTGAACACTGCAAACAAAAGAGATAAACGACAAACCCGGTGTTCCTTAACGTTGCACAATTTCATGTAGAACCAAAACGGAATTCAAAGTCATTATCACTTGCATGACAAGCAAGGAAGAAGCAAGACAAGGCATTCTTAACTAGTCTCAAGAAAGACCAAGGTCATGTTCTGTTTGGTGAACCAGATGCAATATCTGGATGTAAATGCTTATTGTTGTTCGTTTAGTAACAATTAGAAACTCATCTAGATACAATATCTGGATACATTTTAAAAACTCATCCAAAAAAAATTGAATTTCTGGATGAGATTTTTTAGAGAGTTTGGATGAGGTAAACTCATCCATAATTTGTAAAAGTCAAAATACCCCTATTTTAATTAAATAATTACAAAATATTTTTTTTTTCAATTCTAATATACATACAACTCTAAAATTCCAATTCTTCACCTACCAACCTGCAAAATCTCATTTTTCTCTAAAACCGCAAAATCTCGTTTTCCCGCCAAAACAGCAAAATTACATTTTCCCGCAAAAACGCAAAATTTCGCTTTTCCCGTCAAACCGCAAAATCTTGTTTTCCTACCAGAAAACATGAAACCTCGTTTTCCCGCCAAAACTGCAAAATTTTGTTTTCCCGCCAAAACTGCAAATTATGTTTTCCGTCAAAACCGCAAAGTTACGTTTCCCGCCAAAACCGCAAAATTATGTTTTTCCGCCAAAACCGCAAAATTACGTTTCCCGTCAAAACCGCAAAGTTACGTTTCCCGCCAAACTTGCGGAATCTCGTTTTCCCGCCAAAACCGCAAAATCTCGTTTTCCCGCCAAAACCGCAAAATCTCGTTTTCCCGCCAAAACCGCAAAATCTCGTTTTCCCGCCAAAACCGCAAAATCTCGTTTTCCCGCCAAAACCGCAAAATCTCGTTTTCCCGCCAAAACCGCAAAATCTCGTTTTCCCGCCAAAACCGCAAAATCTCGTTTTCCCGCCAAAACCGCAAAATCTCGTTTTCCCGCCAAAACCGCAAAATCTCGTTTTCCCGCCAAAACCGCAAAATCTCGTTTTCCCGCCAAAACCGCAAAATCTCGTTTTCCCGCCAAAACCGCAAAATCTCGTTTTCCCGCCAAAACCGCAAAATCTCGTTTTCCCGCCAAAACCGCAAAATCTCGTTTTCCCGCCAAAACCGCAAAATCTCGTTTTCTCGCCAAAACCGCAAAATCTCGTTTTCCCGCCAAAACTACAAAATTTCGTTTTCCCACCAAACTCGCAAAATCTTTTTTTCCCGCCAAAACCGCAAAATTATGTTTTCCCGCCAAAATCGCAAAATCTCGTTTTTCCGCCAAAATCACAAATTCTATTTTTCCGCCAAAACCGCAAAATTACGTTTTTCCGCAAAAAATGTAAAATTTTATTTTCTCGCCAAACTCGCAAAATCTTGTTTTCCCGCCAAAATTGCAAAATTTTGTTTTTCTACCAATAACACAAAATCTCATTTTTAAATATTTATTTAATATATAAATAAGCAAAAAAACATAAGTAAATTTAAACCACTAAAACATATTCAAGATAAAATAAAAGGCTTTTTGGTATTTTACATATATTGTTCCAGATACAGATATCAAATTACAAAACAAACATAATTGAATCGAGATACAATTTATGGATACATGAACCAATAACACAAACGAACATCATCTAGATGTTGCGTCCAGATACTGCGTCTTGATACTGTATCCAGATATTTTGTCTAGTTCACCAAACGAACAGCCTTCAAGATCGGTTAGATTCTTAAATACATAAAGACATAATGGGACGATAAGATACTTAAAAAAACATAACACATAATGGTGGCT
This sequence comes from Camelina sativa, assembly GCF_000633955.1. Classification (NCBI taxonomy): domain Eukaryota; kingdom Viridiplantae; phylum Streptophyta; class Magnoliopsida; order Brassicales; family Brassicaceae; genus Camelina; species Camelina sativa. The sequence goes on from NC_025688.1 coordinate 27,679,699, forward strand.
TTCACACCAAACACTTGACTTCAAGGGACAAATGACCTGGAATTCCATCCATTGTTCTCCTTATGATAGCATTCCTTATGATACGAATGCCGTCTTGGGCACAGGATGTGAAGGTAATGTAGAAGATTGCATTCTCGGACTTGGTTTTCTTCTTAGAAAACACATCTGCTCTGGTTTGCACAATTACCTTTTTCAGGTCAAATGAACTTTCACCCAGTGATGAGAACTGCAACACAACAACATGAAGAAGAGATCTCATTATAACCTACCACCTAGTACACAAATTCCCATCCTCTTTTTGTTGTAAAAGTCTGTGTTTTTTTTTTTGTTCTCACCGGGAAAGAATTGGTGCGCAACGAGAGTTCCAACTAGAGAAGAAGCCAATCCTTTTCTTCTTCCAGCTCTGACTCTTTCAACTGCAAAAATCAAGTCAAAATGTGTTTTCTAGCTAGGCATGCTTCCTCTAAATAATGTGTGAAGGGCTAAAAAGGGAAACCTACCTCGTAGAATTGCAGGTTATCACTGGTGGTGGTAACCTCAGGCAACGAGTTGGGCATATCACCTGTGAAGAAAGCCTCCACGACAAGTTTGTCAAAGTGGTCACAGATTGGGAAGCCTTCCTTCTCTCCAAGGAGACGTGACGACCAAGAAAGATTAGGACACAATAACAATAATAATAATAATAACAAGAGATGCATAATCAAATTACAAATTACCTGGCAATAATGTGCATTGGGTTGAAATGAAACTCAAGCAGCAGCCATCTTTCACAGCTATGATGCACGGGGACGCCTGTCGACCACCGTCTCCCGTCCTGGATTCGTTACGGGGACGGATACCTGACGAAGACAGCGAAGAAACGTTTCTCAGCCGTTTCAGAGACAGCAGGGACGGCAAGCAGAAAAAGGAAACGGGAAGGTACGGAAACGGGGACGTCTCCGAGTCGTTTTTAACATAATTGAAGTGTCCCGTTTTAGAATAGGCAATTTAACCTCTTTTTTATAGAAAAACTCAAACAATAAAGGAATGATAGGGCATATTCTAGGGCATACGGCTTATATATAACGATTCACTTCCCTGCGCCCCTGTTTATATAAACGATTCACTAGTCTTTGACGTCTTCTCTGCTTTCCTTCACGAAACGTCAAAACCAGAACACGTACGTCTCTTCTTCTCTTTTCTATTTTGACTAATATTATTCAATGATCATTGTTTGATTATTTGCTATTCATGTGTGTGATCGTTGATAGACTGATCGTTGATAGACTGATCGTTTGTGATCGTTGATAGACTAATATTATTCAATGATCTTTGTTTGCTATTCATGTATGTGATCGTTGTTTGCTATTCATGTGTGTGATCGTTGATCGACATCGTTTGGTTACTTTCTTTGTTTAATCAGATGAACAATTCTCAAGGACCGGGTGAGAATATTGGTAGTAGTAGTGATGCCGCTGGTAATGAATCTACAAGTTCTACGAATGAAAGTGATGAGGCTCCACTCTGGAGTTATGTGACGAAAATAGAGAAAGTAGGAGCAACAGGAGGAACATGGAAATTCAAGTGTAGCTTTTGTGGTGAACAGCGATCAGGTTCATATTCTCGGGTTAAAGCTCACTTGCTTGGAATAAAAAATGTTGGAATCTTAGCATGTAAGAAAGTACGAATGAGTGAAAAGGTTGACATGCAAAGGCTGGAAAACGAGTTTGAGGAGAGGAAAAAAGAGTCTGGAAAAAAAGAAGTGTCTTTGCCTTGTGAGACGAATTCTGCTTTCAAGAAGAGGAAGTCTAGTTTTTCACCTATTGAAAGAGCATTTGGAATTGCAGCCAGAGACCAGTTGGATCAAGAAATCGCCAGAATGTTTTACACCGGAGGTGTGGCTTTTAATCTAGCAAGGAATCCACATTATCATAGGTCATATCAGTTTGCTGCTGCCACTAACATTGATGGTTATGTGCCTCCTGGTTATAACAAGTTGAGGACGACTTTGCTACAGAAAGAAAGAAACCATGTTGAGAGTTTATTAGTACCGCTTAAGTCAACATGGAATGAAAAAGGGGTGTCAATTGTGTCAGATGGTTGGAGTGATCCTACAAGAAAGCCACTTATTAATTTTATTAGTGTTTCAGGAAATGCTCCTCTGTTTATGAAAGCTGTGGATTGTGCTGGGGAAGTGAAAGATAAGTTCTTCATCTCTAATTTGATGAAAGAAGTTATAAATGAAGTGGGTCATCAAAAAATTGTGCAAATCATCACTGACAATGCAGCAAACTGTAAGGCGGCTGGAGAGATTATTGAGTGTACTTATCCTCACATTTATTGGACACCTTGTGTGGTACACACTCTTAATCTTGCTTTAAAGAATATATGTGCGGCAAGGAATGTGGAATCAAATTCTGAAACATATGATGCATGCAATTGGATAACAAATGTTCATGGGGATGCTCTTGCAATCAAACATTTTATCATGAACCACAGCATGATACTAGCAATATTCAGTAAGTTCTCTCCTCTTAAGTTACTTGCAGTGGTTGATACTCGTTTCGCTTCCATTGTTGTGATGCTTAAGAGATTGAAGCTTATCAAAACTGGCCTCCAGTCCATGGTTATAAGTGAGCAGTGGTCTACTTATAGAGATGATGACATAGGAAAAGCGAACTTTGTTAAGGAGAAACTTTTGGATGATGACTGGTGGGATAAAGTCACTTATATTATTGATTTCGCTAGGCCAATCTATGATATGATTAGATATTGTGATACCAATAAACCATGCCTTCACTTGGTATATGAGATGTGGGATTCCATGATTGAGAAGGTGAAAGCTGAGATATACAAGAAAGAAGGACTTCAAGGATCTGAATATAGTCTCTTTTTTGATGTTGTTTATGATATCTTGGTGGCTCGTTGGGCAAAGAATAACACTCCTCTACATTGTTTAGCTCACTCTCTAAATCCAAGGTATGTGATTTTAAAATAAATGTTTGTGATTCTTGTTACCTTGCCACATGTTATATAAATATAACATATTTTTTGTATGTCGTAGATTTTATAGTGAAGCTTGGCTACTTGGAGATGAAACCAGAATTAGTCCTCATAAGGATGCTGAAATCTCAACTGAAAGGATGAAATGTTTCCAGAGATTGTTTCCTAGTAGTGAAGATCATACTAAGGTGATGAATGAGTATGCATTATTCTCGATGAAGAGTGGTCATTTTCAGGATCTGATATGCATTTTGGGGATGGAGAATATGGAACCTATGAACTGGTGGGTAAACTTTGGTGCTAAAACTCCTCTCCTCCAAACACTGGCTTTTAGACTTCTTGGACAACTTAGCTCTTCTTCTTGTGCTGAACGCAATTGGAGTACTTACTCGTTCATCCACTCACTCAGAAGAAACATATTGACTACAAGTCGTGCTGAAGACTTGGTTTACATCCACAACAATTTGCGGCTTCTATCAAGAAATACTGATGAATATCAAAATGAAAAGACCAAGCAGTGGGATGTTGGTGGAGATGAAAGTGATATTCAAGCTGAAGCAGGAATTATGGAGTTATCAAATCTTTCATTAGATGATCCGGATTTTGAAAATCAATTCCTCAATAATTAGTTTTTTATTATTATTTAAGACAAATTTTCTTATATTTTGAGACTTATATTTATAATTATTATTTATGTTGAGACTTATATTTATAATTTTCTTATATGTTTATTGAAGTACCCATGCCGTACCCGTATCTACTAATTTTTACTTTGACGTTTTCCGTCCCCGTTTCTGTACCCGATTCCTGTTCCCGTACCCGTTTCAGTGCAACGTAGTTTCACAGACTCAACTACCCTTGTTAAGAACTCGCCAATGGAAAACTCGTAAATGGAAAACTCTCGAGTTGGATCCCTTGCATAAAATTTTACAAGCCTAGGATATTCCTCGTCGTCTAGGCAGAAAAATTCAAGGTTTGTCCGCTGCGAAGAAGATGAGAATAGATTTTAAGAAATTGTACGATATATTTGATAAGATACAAAACAATAAAAATGGTAAACAAGACTTACATTTTGGAGATTGTAGCAGTGAAGCCCAACTTTACCAAACAGCTCATCATCCACTCTATAATAACTCTGATGGATGGAGAGGGTCCAAAATCAGAATAATGATATATATGATATGATATGATATGGATCAGTAGCATAAAATAAAACCCCCCAGAATTACGTAAACAAGAGTGCAAAAATTACCTTAGCTGGCTCATCGTAGGGAAAGGAGGTCAAAGGGAATTCATTGTCAAAGATAGGTGCATAGTCATAGTCAGGAGTAGAAGGAGGAGAGTAAACAGGAGAAGGAGGAGAGTAAACAGGAGGAGAATTAGGACAGTAAACAGGAGGAGAATTAGGCCAGTTAAAAGAAGGAGAAGGACAGTAATCAGGAGAAGGTGGTTCGTATGTTGATCGTGAAATGCAAGTTTCCTCGTCAGAGGGCCCATCCCACAACATATTCTTGCCAAGCTTAAAAGATTCAATAGCATTGGGGCGCAAAAATCCGCCCGTAACAGCAACTGCCTCGATAGAGAGTAATTACCGCGGACGGTTGGTACAGGGATCATATAGAAATTTTCCCGTAATTCCAGCCGATGATGATATGGTGTTAAAGCATCATACAATTCTTTTGCACCAAAGGAAAAAAAAAATTAGAATCATGATCAGAGTTAGATGATGCAAAAGAGAGAGAGATCCACAATATAGAAGAAATCCAATTACCTTGTAAGTCGGAAGCCTACTGGTTTCTTGTAGCTTTAACAAAGCGAAAGACATTTTTGGAAGATTTTGAAAAAAAAAAAAAAGATTCGATAATCTCCCACACAGGACTCTCCAACCCTAATTTATAGTACTTGCCACAATCAATCAGGAATTCAACGCAGTTTTATGAAAAGCAATTCGCCAAATCAAATAAGAATACAATCTTATGGGTCTGGTGAGATTTCAGCTTAAATGGGCTTTAGTAGGCCCAATTTATATATATTGGGCTTAAAATAGTAGTCAATTGGAACAACGACGTTTGATTCTTTGTTTCATTGAATCGTTGTTGACTAGCCAGAGCCGCCGTGAGAGAGAGAGAAGAAATGAGCGGCGGAGGAAACAACGTCGTGAACAAAGTGTTCTACGCGACGTCGTATCATCCGATTCAAGCTGGAAGTATCGACGGAACCGATGTTGCTCCACATGATAACGGCGTACGTCGAGCTCTCCTCTGTTATAACGCCGGCTTATGTATACACACTTTTATCTCTGTTCCTCTCTTCAGTGTTTCTGTGTTTCTGAATTCTAAATAGTCATTGATTCTGGTTTGTTTTGGAAGATGATCCTTCTGGTGATTCGAAAGCTGTTGGAGATCCTTACTGTACTCTCTTCGTGGGTCGTCTGTCACATTATACTACGGAGGATACTCTTCGAGAGGTTAATGATTGAAATTTCACTTAGTTTTGCGTTTTGTGTTAACTATGTTTTGAGTATGTTTGTGGGTGTTTCTTCTTCCCAGGTAATGATGAAGTATGGTAGGATTAAGAACTTGCGCTTGGTTAGGCACATTGGTAAGATTTTGCCAGTGTTCTTCTGCTTATGATATCAGCACTTTACTTCATCTTTAGGAAATTTATGATCTTTGGTTTGTTGCTTCTACCAAGCTATTGTCTTAGTAGAACTGTGATTATAGATTTACTCTACTTTCCACATTGTGTAGATTTTGTCTGATTTTGCCAGTGTTCTGCTTATGATATCACCACTTTGCTTTTATCTTTAGGAAGTTTATGATCTTTCTGTTTCTGATGGTTTGTTGCTTCTACCGAGCTATTGTCTTAGCAGAACTGTGATTACACATTGTGTAGATTTTGAGTCTCCTCTTCTTGTTCCCTTTTTGTAGTGACGGGTTCTTCACGAGGATATGCTTTTGTTGAATTTGAGAGCGAAAAGGATATGCTCCGTGCTTATGAGGTGCTGTGATGCTAAAAGTTTGCGTTTTTACCTCTTGTTTTTGTTCTTGAAAGCTGTCTGAAATCCTTACTAAGCCAACGCATTGAAGATATCCATGTACATGCTGGTTTCTGGAAACTGGTGTAGTTTGTCAGAGTGAGAATGTTTGTGGTGTGTTTACAGGATGCTCATCATTCACTAATAGATGGTAGAGAGATTATTGTTGATTACAATCGGCAGCAACTGATGCCTGGATGGATACCAAGAAGACTAGGTCTGCCGTTCTTTAACTTCTTTTTTTTGTCTCTCATGAGGAGTTATATCTTCATTCCTTGTAGTAGATTAAATCTTCTTCTCTCTAAACAGGAGGTGGGCTTGGTGGTAGGAAAGAATCCGGACAACTTCGTTTTGGAGGACGAGAAAGACCATTCCGCGCTCCCTTGTACGGTTTTGTTTTGCTCTTCATTTAGCTTTTCCAAAGATATAACACCAGCAGCAAAGCATAGTTGGCATGAACCTTCTTCTGACTTTCATATTCCTTTAAGTGGGCATTCTTTCTGTTTGTTGATATCAGGCGACCAATCCCTCATGAAGATTTACAAAAACTCGGCATTCAGCTTCCACCTGAGGGAAGATATATGTCACGCACACAGGTCTACTTTGTCTTTTAACTTCAGGACCAATCTACAGTCATTCAAACTTTATCCCTGTTTTTGTGTCATGCTAGCTAGCTTTTATCAGGTTTTTTGTACATGTTCTTCTGATAGAAGTGACATATTGATGGGATTGTTCAATGCCAATATAATAAAGTTCTAAGCACTATAGCTTGTTTGTGGATGCAGATCCCATCACCTCCGAGGAGAAAAGGAAGTGTGTCGAATGATAGAGAGGAAGGATATTATCGGGAAAAGAGTTCTGTAGAAAGGGAAGAAGAGTTTAAAGAGCGAAGCAGCCATAGGTATAATCACAGTCACAGGTCGAGCTCACACACACACAGTTCGCATAGAAGACGCAGCAAAGACAGAGAGGAGCGTTCTAGGACAGAGTCCCGTTCCGATAAGAAAGAGAGATCACGAGGTACGGAAGCTAGATATGGTGACAACAAGGGTAAAGTTTCTGACAGCAAAAGATCAAAACGCGCAGAAGAAGAAGAAGAGCGCTCTCACAAACGTCATAAACACATGCATTCCCACCATCATCATCATATGAGGCCCTCTAGTCGAGATCATCATTCCTCTGACTGAATAAGTTTCTGACTTTTCTGAGAGATTATATATCTGTAATGTTTTTTATTTTCTGAGAGATTATATATCTGTAATATAGTTTTCTTTTTTAAGAATGGAGATCGATAGTGGAATCAAAGAAGTTCGTTGAGATGAAATTCAAATATGAGGGAAGTGATTCAAACATTATTTTCCAGTGGAAAATTTCCACACACATATCTAGCTCGATCCATTTTTTTTTCTTCTAAACATTACTATTGTTACCCTAGCTAGACGATGTTCTGTTTATTAGGGGATTGCTTTTTCTTTTTAATTGATATCATTATTATATGCACTTTTGTTATGTTAATGGACTCATGCAAATGATATGTAATTTTAATTGTTTATATATTTATATTATATTATGACATAATAAAATTATCAATATATATAAATCATTTGATTGTTATTCAGTGAGTATAGTTTACATTAAATTCAATATAAATATAAATTGTACGTATGATTGTTTATATATGACAGCAAATTATTCATATTTTGGTTCTTTGAAATGTTGAATAGATATTAACAAAAGAATAAGCAAAACATATGTAAAATATGAACAAAACATAAGTAAAATATTGTTATGTATGTGTTTTTAAAATACATAAAATAGACTCTCAAAAATATCATACTATCTATTTTTTATTGTCATATTAGCAATTTGTTAGTTCATTAAAAATATCCTTTCGTATAAAATTTTAATACAAGCTCTCAACTTTCATGTGGTTTTTTTGATATGATTGACTAATTGCTTATTCAACTTGATTCATTTGAAAAGGTTAATGCTAAATGATATTTATACAACTTATTTGGAGCTTTAGTTGATGAACATTTGAAAGTTTATAATCTGAAATTTCTTGTTGGATTGGTGATGTTATTCATGTATCAGAGACATAGATAAGAAATTCCACAGTTCGGTTAGAATACACCCTATTTCTAAAAAGGAAGCAACGACGAGTCCAAAAAAACATTTCTTGATACAATCTGTACAAATTATGAAAACCAGAGTTTGATGATAAAGCTTACCTTTTTCAGATTGTTTTTAGCTTATAACTTTAGTTTATTGATGAACAGAGTATATGTCTAAACTTGATTACTTTACCCATGCAAATAATATGTACTTTTTTAATTGTTTATATATTTAGATTATTTTATGACTATAATAAATCATCTATATATAGAAATTATTTGATTGTTATACATTGACTATAGTTTACATTAAATTATATATAAGTATAAATTGTAGGTATGATTGTTTATATATGACAGCAAATTAGTCATGTTTTGGTTATTTGAAATGTTGAATAGATATTAACAAAAAAAAAACAAAACATATGTAAAATATGAACAAAACATAAGTAAAATAGATCCAGAGTAAATCTTCTAGGACTCGTCTCGCATTTCAGCGCTGAATTCACTTGTCAACTACCTCTCCAGTCTACTAAAACTTGTCTCGCATCTCAGCGCTGAATTCACTTGTCAACCGCCACTCATGTCCCGCTGAATTTCGTCTCATGATCATGTTTATATTTCTGTATTTGTGATCTAGTTTCATGCTCTCTTTTGTATTCTTAATGTCTTTGTTTACGCCTAACATGAAATCAAAAATCTAATGGCTGTCAAAATTCTAATGGCTAACATGAAATCAAAAATCTAATGGCTGTCAAAATTCTAATGGCTGTCTATGCAGGGGTTTGAAGAATATTGTGTAACCAAATTCTGAAAGTTCATGTGGGTGACTCATATATAATAGACTCAGTAAACCGTTTTAGCATGTGAAAACTGTCGCTTTTACAGCTTGTTATTATGAAGAAACCTTTTTTAAGAATTTTTTATGATAAGAATCTGAGAATGCATGCGTTCAAATAAGAATGAAACTGCAAACAGAAGAGATGAGGCAGTCAAGACAGAGTCAAAACTCATATACTCCAAATTGACAGAGGTGAGACTAGTGTAGATTACCTTTTCTTACAAGTAGACATATAAGAGTGGATCAACCAAATTATAGGTGAATACTGCAAACAAAAGAGATAAACAACAAACCCGGTGCTCCTTAACGTTGCACAATTTCATGTAGAACCAAAACGGAATTCGAAGTCATTATTACTTTACTTGCATGACAAGCAAGGAAGAAGCAAAACAGCAAGCCAAGCCAAGGATCAAATTAAGAAGAGAGAAAAAGGGAATTCGAGTTTGCGATTATCAGAAACATCGCCAACTTGTACAAAACACTTGCAAGCTAAATCTATCATCATCAACATGAACATATAGGCTATGAAGCAGAAGGAGACAATCAACTTTAGCAGAAAGCGAGGAATCTAGAGGCACCCTCGACGAGAGTATCATATACTCAAATTTACAGTGTAAACTAAGGTGAGATTAGTGTAGATGACCTTGTCTTACAAGAAGATAGATAAGAGAGATGGAGAAACAACCATATAAAATATAGGTGAATACTGTAAATATACAAACAAACCCGGTGCTTCACTTGCATGACAAGCAAGGAAGAAGGAAGAAGGAAGAAGGAAGAAGGAAGAAGCAAGACAAGGCATTCTTAAATACATAAGACATTATGGGACGGTTGGTACAGGGATCGTATAGAAACTTTCCCCTTCCAGCCGATGATGATATGGTGTTAAAGCATCATACAGTTCCTTACAACAAACAAACAAAAAAAATTAGAATCATGCATGAGAGTTGATGATGCAAAAGAAAGAGAGAGATCCACAATATAGAAGAAATCCAATTACCTTATAAGTCGGGGGCCTACTGGTTTCTTGTAGCTTCAACAAGGCGAATGACATTCTTGCAAGATTATAAAAAAAAAAAAAAAGGATTCGATAATCAATTAAAATCTCCCACATGACTCCAACCCTAATTTATATTACCATCAACACATAATCAATCAGGAATTCAACCATAAATAAGTTAAAAGAAACTGACAATCAGTTATTGAGCTATTCTAGACTCTAAAAGCCCAATTCATCGGGTTAAAGCCATTAGACCTTTTCTCAAAAAGCCCAATTTCTTGGGAGAAAATTTACCGAAAAAGAAAAAGAAAAAAACGGACCATTGCAAAAGCCTCTTCTATTTCAACTTTGATTTTGGTTTAGGTTCCGTTTATTATGATGGGGTTGTTAAATGGGGAAGAAACAAAATTTTGGTGTAGTTTCTATGAGCAAAACCTTAGTTTTTGGCTCATAGTTTCTATATAATGATAAAATTCTGTTAATTAGTATCGCTCTCTATTGTAAAATTCTAAAACTTAAATGCTTGTAAACTAATATGATGTATACGAATGTGAGTAGGGACACGATGTTGCTGCGATGGCATGCCCTGAACGCTTCGTCGTTAGATTGGACATTTCTGAAAAGGCTCTCAAGAAAGCTAATGAAGTTAATCATATATAATTATATTAATCACTTTGCTGATAATTAACGTTTGTTGTGAGATAATGATAATCACTAATTCCGTTGATCACATGCATATATATAGACTTACGGCTCCTCACCGAAACATTATTATTATTACCCTAGCTAGACGATGTTCTGTTTATTAGGGGATTGCTTTTTCTTTTTAATTGATATCATTTATTATATGCACTTTTGTTATGTTAATCGCTGAAACTTCAGCCTCTGCTTCGAATAGAGCACGGAACACAAACGTATTTATGAACTATTATATAAGCCTAGGTTACAAGCATATCGGTATATTTCTTAGGTTACAAGCA